>NC_133617.1:266684203-267000453 GCF_048593235.1 Sminthopsis crassicaudata | reverse complement strand
AATGAAATTTAGAATAATGCTAAAAAAGCAAATAGAATATTTATACACTTTAATCCGTAAATCCACTGCTAGGCACTTATATATCCTAAGGAAGTCAAATATTGAAAAAAAGTTTCATTGACAAATATTTCTAGCGATACTTTTTGTAGCATAAAAAATTGAAAACAATGAATGCTTATTGAGTGGGGAATGTCTAAATTATTGTGACACATTAATATATTGAAATATTACTGTATTATAAGAAATAATAAGAACTCAACCAATTAATCATTTAAATTAAATGCTTACTATGCTCCAGACACTATTAGGTGCTGGTGATCCAAATACAAAATACAAAAACGAACATATCTTTGACTTCATAGAACCAAGGAAAGACTCATGTGTGGTGTGTGGTGGTGTGTGTGTGTGGTGTGTGTGTGTGTGCATGGATCTCTCCCCGCCCTCGCCTCTCCCCTTCCTCTCTCCCTCCCTCCCTCTCTCTCTTCCTCTCTCCCTCCCTCTCTCTCTCCCTTCCTTTCTCCCTCCCTCCCTCTCTCCCTTCCTTTCTCCCTCCCTCCCTCTCTCCCTTTCTTTCTCCCTCCCTCCCTCTCTCCCTTCCTCTTTCCCTCCCTCCCTCTCTCCCTCTCTTCCTCCTTCCCTCCCTCCCTTCCTCCCTCCCTCTCTCCCTTCCTTCCTCCCTCCCTCCCTCCCTCCTTTCCTTCCTTCCTTCCTTCCTTCCTTCCTTCCTTCCTTCCTTCCTTCCTTCCTTCCTTCCTTCCTTCCTTCCTTCCTTCCTTCCTTCCTTCCTTCCTTCCTTCCTTCCTTCCTTCCTTCCTTCTTTCTTTCCATTTTCTCCCTTCCTTTTCTTTTTCATCTCTCTCTCTTTTTTTTTTTTTTTTTTTTTAATCAAGAACTCCCTCTGACAGATTCTTAAATACTCTCTTCATGTTTCATTACTTCAACTACTTATAACTGTTTCCTCTGGGGAAAAATTTGAATTCTTGTTATGAGCTTCTGGCTCTCAGTGTCTGCACTATTTCAATTTCATTTTCAGTTTCAATTTCAATAACTTTATTGGCATGACAACTTACAAAAGTTTTGCCAAAGTCAATACAGTAGATCTGTGTGTCTAGCACTTCAGGTTTCTCCTCAGTAATAGGGTCGTATGGCTGCAGTCTCTAGTCTTCATTAATTTTCTATAAAGTTTTGGCAAGAGATCACTACATACTGTGAATCTCTTTAATTCCTTACTTAATCTCCCTCCCTTCCCCAAAATTCTGTAATACTTTGGGTTTATACTTTTTTTTTGAAACAAGTTATACTCTAAGACTGAACAGTTATTTCATGTACACATTTTTTCCCATAGAGTATTTTTGTCATTTGAGACATTTTATTCCTTTCCTGTCACAATTTTTTCAAAGTTGGTCATTTTATATTTCTAGGAGTCTCATGTTTCTAAAATTTCATTTCCAATTGTTGAACATGGCATTTATAGCTGGTATGAGCTGCCCTGCATTTTCCACATTTGACAGACAGCACTAAGGAAGTCTGCTTTTATAAAAGGTTTCTTTACAAGCAGATACCCTTCTGGCTCAAATTTCTTTTTATATGAGTTAGTCTTGGTGCTAATTCTATGGGATCTGGAATACTAGTGATTTCCAAATAGGTAAAGACATCAGTGTGCAAGTGAAGTTAAATGAATAAATGAGAATTTCTTATAATTATAACTAAGCTCAAGATTTGATTAGGAGTTTTAATCTTGCTGAGTTAGAACCTCATGTCATTCAATTCTTTGCCTATTTCTTCCATTTGGGGGGTGAGGAAAGAAACTTGTAATTTCATAGGTATAGGTGGAAATACCCTTGGTTGATGCAGATGTAACTAAGAAAGTTGACTGAGGTGCTGAGCAGTTTAGTTTTGTAAGTTGTCTTGCCCATGGTAACAAACCTCAAATTAATCAGAGGCAGTTATTAGAATTTAAGTTCTACTGGTGCTCAAATTAGCCCCACCCCAACCACAATATTAATTTGCCTCTTAAACTCTGCATGAGAGTTTACCTGAAATGGTGCTTCATTTATCATCAAAAAAGCCTTTAAGGACCTTTGATGTAGGCCTTGGGAATACAAAGATAGATGGTGATGTCAAGAAGCTTCCACTAAAGTAGGTAAGATAAGATGATGATGAAAATAGTTATAGTGCAAGTTAGAATAATAATAAGAGCTAAAAGAGGTTTGAATGAAGGGAATAAGCATCAGTATGTGACAAGCACTATGCTAGGTGCCTTACAAATACATATTACTGTGAAGTAGGGACCATTATAATTTCTCTTTTATAGGTGAAGAAACTGAGGCAAACACAAATTAACTGATTTGCCTAGGATCATACTTGATAACTGTCTAAGACCAGTTTTTGAACTTAAATTTTCCTAATTCCAGGTTGTATGATTTATCTACTGTATCACCTAATATGGGATAAGTATGTACTAGGAATCCTCTGAGGAGGGAGAACTTGCTATCCATTGACAGAATAAGGGAAGACATCCTAGAAGAAGGGGCAGGAAATAGGACTGGGTCCTAAAGTATGGAAAAAAAATTCTGTAGTTAAAGATTGGGGGGTATGATGGAGTGAAGAGTATTCCAACAGTGGATCTGAGCAATTAAATGAAGACTGACAGCATAATGTAAGTGCAGGAAGTGATAAATAGGCAGTTTAGTTTGGCAGAAGTATATAGTAGATGAAGGGGAATACTATGATCTAAGACTAGAAATATGATAACCTAGTGGATAGAACTCTGGATACAGAGACAGAAAAATCTGAGCTCAAATATAGACTCTTGCTAATTATATGACCATAGCCAAATCACTTTACCTCTATCTGCCTCATTTTCCTCATCTATAAAATTAAGACAATTATAATGCTTACCTCCTAGAGTTGTTGTGAAGATCAAATGTGATAATATTTGTAAAGTGCTTTGCAAATCTTAAAATATTGAAATGCTATATAAAGCACTATATAAAGAGTAAGAACCTAGAGAGCCCTGAATATTATGTTAGGGAGTGTGTACTTTGATCAGTAGGCAATAATATCAGTAGCTCAATTTTATATTACATTTAAAGTTTTATAAAGTTTTAAAATGTTTACAACAATCCTAGTAAGAAATCAGTCCCATATTACAAATGGAGAAACTGAGCTGCAAAGAAGTAAAGCAAATAGTATTTCACACATAGATCTCTCCTGACTTTAAATTCAGTTGCTCATGTACAAGAAGTAATTCAAGATTTTGAAAATGTTAGAAGTGCTAATAGGTATTAGTGAGAGTGTTTGAATCGAGTTATTTGATTATCTGAAGTTAAACAGATTAGAGTTTACTAGAATAGCTTAGACTACTGTCATAGGTTAGAAGAGAGGTTATGAGGACTTGAATGTAGGTGACGGTGACACAAAGTTGGAAAGAAGGGACAGAGTCAAGAGGGATTGTGAAAAGATGCTCACTAGGACTTGTCAACAAACTGCATGTAGGGTGTGAGGATGAAGAAGAAATCAAAGCTGTTTCCAAGGTTTGAGCTTCAGTGATTGGAAAAATAGTGGTCCCAACAATAGGAACAAGATCATAGGATCACAGATTCAAGGAATACAAAAATAAGAAAGAGTTCTTAAGTATAAATGATGTAAAGTGACAGAGGAGAACACTTAAAGATAAAAACTACAATAATGTACTAAAGAGGAGGAAAGGGAAAAGGATTTCTGAATATTTGGTGCTAGAAAAAAGAATGTAATCGCTTTCTAAAGAGAGTGATCTGGGTACTCTGAGGAGGAATCAATCAATCAATAAACATTTATTTCTTTGTCACTGTGATAAGTATTGGGGATACAGAGAAAAAGCAAAAATAGTCCCTGTCCTTAAGATCCTTACATTCTAATGGATGAAATAATATGTATTCATAAGATATGTGTGTGTTGTCCATATACCTTATGTGAATGTCCAGGTAGATTTATCAGAATCAGATCATTGGAAGCATGAATAGATATTTCTCTAATTATTAGAGTCATAAGACATTGATTGGATCATCCTTTATAGGGATGCTACCATTCATTACCTTTTCTTCTTTTCTTTTCTTTCTTTGTTGTAACTAGATATTTTCTTTCTGAATATCTCATTTCTGCTTCATTGGGATTATAATCTGGTAGTATAATTTTAGGAACATTGTTCTAAGCAGAGCAGTAGACTAAAGAGAAACTAAGTTTATATAAGATCTGATCCTTGATCCCATGAAATTTACAATTAAAAATGAGGAGTATGTCACATATATAGATACATAGCTATAATTCAAAATAATAGATGATAATATAAAATAACAATAATTGATATGATCATATTACATATGATTATATATAATATAATAATATTATTATAATAAAATGATAAATTTTAGGAATATATAGAGCAAAGTACTATGTGTATTACCAGGAATAAAGATAATTTTGGAATTTATATTTTAAAGATTGCAAAATACTTTTTTCAAAAATTCTCTCTCCTTTTTTTTTTTCCCTTTTGAAGATTCATCATCCTATCTTGCAAAACCTGGAAATGACACCAACCACTCATTTACCTGATCCCACTGGAGCTTTGCCCTGGTCCATTTATGATTTGTACATCTTTTTATTTCTCCTCACTTGATCTAAAACAGTACCCTATACATATTAGGTGCTCCATATGTATTTGTCAACTTAATTTGAACAGAAGGCAATTTTGCAAGCATTGTCCTCTAACTCTTATCTAGAAAGGTGCTGTTTTCTGAAGAATAGAAATTTGTTGTTCAAAAAAGAATACATTTTCTGTTTTCTGTTGTTGCTTTATATTCTCTCATATAAATCTGCAGCTATTGTTGGACCCAGGTTATTCTCCTATATAGAAAAATGAAGTGAATCATTCTATTGAATAGAATTCTTTATCAGAAGCTGAACGTACTTTAAAAAAAGTTATGCTTAGACTGAGATCTCCCCTCTACCTTGCCCTCTTCCCCCACAAAAACCAATCTGAAGTTCCTTTATTCACTTATTATAAATGTAGGGTAAGGAGGAGAGATATAGAATTTATTTTACTACAGAATTTATTTCATTTCAAAAATAAATGAAGAATTCACTAGACTCCTTAAAATTTTCTTTGGTCACACAATGTAAAAATCAATTTTAGAAGAAACAATTTTCAAGGGTAGAAGGCAGATCAGAATATTAAAAGTTCAATGGTTAACTGATTCAGTATCTAGTGCTACTAAGAAAAAAAATTTGTCAACTAGAAAAACATAGCAGGTGCGCATTACTCTTTGAGGTGGAAGTATTCACTCAGTGACTTCCTTATTGTAAACTTCAATAAATGATTTGATATTGTGAACAGTTCCAAGAAACTTGTCTCTCAAAATGTCTTTAAAACTCATTCAATTAAACAATTTGTCTATTTTTGTTTATTTTTATGTTCATTTATTCATTTACACAAAGAAAAAACAAAGGGAATAACTACAGATAATATCTACTAGCTATGCCATATATTGGTAACAGGAAAATAATGGAAAGAGATAAAACAAATGAAAATGAGCATATTTAATTGCAATTCCTTTGAATCATCAGTGTAGTTCACTACAGTTCACTGTAGAGTGGAATGAACCTCTAATCTGTTATTTTCTTTATATATATGTATATACATATATATTATATATATATATTTATATATATCTATCTCAAAGAAATAAATCTATAGAGTCTTTGGCTGAAATATGGCAAAAGAGGGAATAAAGCCATTAGAATTTCAAAGACTGACTAAATAATATAGGGCAAGGAAAGGTAATTTTTAGATTACTATAGGCTATAAAACTAGGTTGATTCTAATTTGGGAATCAAATAATATAAATTTTGCCCTTGTATGTTACTGTGGTTGTTGTTGTTTGTCTTTGTTCTTGAAGAGGACTTTGGTGTCAGGAAGGTGATGTCATGACATGCAAGTAAATTGGATTTAAGTGAGGGAGGTCTGTGTTAAGTCACCAGCTTCATTTTCTCCTTCAGAGCCATCTGGGCCTGGTGGCAAGATATAGATCAGGATGACTTATACAATAATGTATTTTAAAATAAAATGTACTTTTACTTATAATTTTAAAAAAATGATTTTTAATTGCTGACTTTCATAAAATCAATTTATTGATTCTTTTTACAATTTCTTTTTGCCTTTGTGCTTTTCCCCCCTTTCCCCCATCTCTCTCTATCTCTGTTAGGATTACTAGGTGAGAACTCAGGTTGTCTGGACAATTACAAGGTGAGAACTCAGGTTGACCTGACAGTTCTCTGGCTCAGACCTGTAAAGGGATTTTACACCTTAGGAATCCTAGAAGGAGCAAGCTCATTGATTGAAGTGGTTCTTCCCAGAAGCCCTTGCATTATCCCACGCCCATTCTCTGAGAGGATAAAAGAGGCAACATTGGGCCTGGACAAGCATTCTGGGGAAGGACAAGGGCTGGAGGACAGCACTCCAGGAAGAGGAGAAGTCTCTGCATTACATCAGGCCTGACGGGGCTCTCTGCAGGAAGGGAAGTCACTTCTCTGGACAAGAGTTAACAGCAACTGCCTGGAGACAACGGTTCGTCACAAGAAGAAGAATCTGTCTGAGAGATTTGAGTAGATACAGCAGATCTCTTCCCAGAGAGTGATCTGGCAGCTTCTGGAGATGACAGTTCGCTACATATCTCTACTATAATATATATTTCTTTCACCTTTCTAATTACCAAGGATAGATTTGATCTAAAAGTCATTTTGTTGTGATGGCTGGGTGACATTGGTTCTGAGTATATGACTTGTGATTTTGAATAGCTAGCTGCCTTACTCAGGTATAGTTTCAGGGAGCCAGACTAAAAAGGTAGCAGAATCATACAAGATTATAAACTGATATGAATTCTACAATATACAATCTTTATCTATTTTGGAGCAAGTGACTCTTAAAATATAATAACAACAGGAAGTGATCTTAGACATCATCTTCAGAAGTGGGGTATCTATAATATTATTACCTGACATTCCAACTCATATCTGATGGATTTAGTACTGGTTTTCCTCCATGTCTAGAATGCTTTTCCTCCCTATTTCTACTTCTTGGAATCCCTAGTTTTCTCAACAACTTAATTTAAATGCCGCCCCTTCCATATAGCCTTTCCCTATCTTTCAAGCTATTGATGTCTTCACCTTCCTCCCTACTCCACCCACAGAATCTTATCTTTTTATGACTTTATATATATATATATATATATATTGCATCTACTTCAGGACTGTTAGAGCCAATTCTAACCCTTGTGAGATCATAGTTAAATTTTTAGCATCAATTGCACTTTAGGGCAATCATACAAAACAAGGCTTGATTCATTGTATTGTTGATCACTTAGTCTTTCTTTTTTCTTTTTTTTTCTTTTTTTTGCTGAGGCAATTGGGGTTCAATGACTTGCCCAAGGTCAGCTAGGAAGTATTAAGTGCCTGTGACCAGATTTGAACTCAGGTCCTCCTGACTTCAGGGCTGGTAGTCTAGCCATTGCCACCTAGTTGCCCTGATCACTTAGTCTCAAAGTGTTAAGAATGCAGATTAAACATAAAAAAAATGTATAAAAAGCTCATGGAGAGCTTTATTGTTCAAACATTTACCAGCATATTTCTGTATATCTCTGCAGACATTATTTAAACTCATCAGGTGCCTGTAGAAGGCATCTCCAGATTGGAAACCTGGAAACTGAAGCTTAACAATAACAACAAAACAACAACAAACGAGTATTTATAGAGTGCTTTAAAGTTTGCAAAGTGCATTGTATCAATTATCTTATTTGAGTCTTGAGGTAACCCTGATCTTAGTATGTGTATATACACATATTGTTTCTCCTGCTTTATCCTCAACATGAATAAAGTGTTTGTTGGGATGAAGCTTGTCAATTGATTAAAGGTCTAATGACCTTGAGTGTGATATTTACTCATTCCTCTGAGTAAATGGAATATGATTTTGTAACACAAATGGTGAATCTGTGGCTTGATGGTAAATTCTTAGAATGGTTTTTGATCTTCTAAAGAAAGAAGGTTCTACAATAGTAGGGGTTTCTTACTTTATAGCTGAAGAAATATAAATGAGGTAACAAGTACTCACATTTCTAAAGCACTTTGTAGTTTACAAAGATCCTTCACAATAACAACTTTGTGAGTGAGGTAAGACAAATATAATTGGACTCATTTTAGAAATGCTCAGAGACAAGAATTGTCCTATTCAAGGTAACTGATCTGAGACATGAACTCATTTGTGTTTTGATTCTAAGAAAAGTGCTTTTTCTATTGTTTTATGTTGTACTGAGTTAATTTCAGTCTTAAAGGTGAATGCTTTATCTCCAAAATACTTATTTCTCTCCCAGAATTAAATCAAATTAAAAATAATATTTATAACTATTTTAGTAGGAGAGTGGATATTAGAATATATGCTGGAATATGGTTCTTATTTTTTTTTTGTCTGAATCTATGATTTTGATACTATAAGGATTTATTTATTTTACCAATGCAGATCTATACTGATCAAGCAATCTAAAATCTCTGAATTGACTAGATGGCTTAACCAGAGTTAGCTAATAATTGCCCAATTGAACCCAGTTAATTATCTACCAATTTTATCACTCTATCTCTTAAAGGAATAACTAGCCTTTAGTAATGCCATAATTGGAATATGAGAAATGCCCTATGGCCTCCTGCAGTGCTAAAACTGGTCATCGACTTTTGTAAAGGATAATGTAGTGCTTCTTTCCCAATTCTAAATTTTTTTTTCAATTGTTTATTCCCAAGACAATTAAGGGCATTACAGCCTAGGGATTGTGATATAGGTGATGTAGTTTTAGGCTAGATGTCTAACCAAAAAAAAAAAAACAAAAAACAAAACCAAAACCCAACAACAACCCACAAAAAGCCAAAACTTTTGTAAAGACATATTTCCTATTCTGCAATTTTGATTAGAACTGCATATAATCCAAAGGGATTTTATTTTGTTTTGTTTTTAGTACTTTCCCATTTCTTATATGTGTAGGATTTATACTTATTATGTGTCCCACAGTTACTAACTTCCATTCTGACTGGGCCTAAGGCCAGCTAATCCCCCAATCACTATCATGCATGCAAGCCATCTGTTGTGCCCTACCTGTTTATGTGAATGATCACTTTGGTTTACTCATTCCAGATAGTTTACCCCAACTGGGTACTCTAGCCTCTACTTGAATATATTTAATGGTGAAAAATTCAATACTGCACAAGATATTTCCTGTGTTTTAGAATAGCTCCAAATACTGAAATGAAATCTCTCTCCTGTAACTTTTACCTATATGTGTCCTCTTTTCAGGAAGTATAATAGAATGGGAAGAGTTTTGGATTTAGGAGCAAAAGTCTGGATTCAAATCCCAGCTTTTCCTTCTTTGTAATTTAGGTAAATTACTGAACTCTTCTAAACCATGAGTCTCTCATATGTAAAAATGAGGAGGTTGGACTAGATATCCTCCAACTTTGTTTCTAGATTTACATTATTTTTTTCAGATTATATTGTAAGTGAACTCCACTTAATATTTCTAACAAAATGCTTTATGCTTTTATACCATTATCAAGTGAATGCCATTTTTAGTCAGAGGATCAGTAAGTCAGAAATATAGAGTAGATGTAAATAATTCTTTTTGAATTAATCCATCATAAGTGAAGGAGATATTAAGTAGATATTAATTGAATGAAAGCAGATGGCACCACACAGGAAATGTCTTGTGGTTGGCTGAAGTGAATCAGTCATGCCCTGTGGGACTTGGATAAAATGGTGTCATTTTACAGAAACTTCTAGTACTAGGCTAGCCAAGTGGTGGAAGAGCTCCCACAAAGCCTTTGAGAGACAATTGCTTCAAGGAGGAGAGGGTGGAAGTATGGAGAGAAAGGAAAAAATCTTTATCCAGTCTTAACCTGTCTGTGTACCTAGCAGGCTCCCCATAATAGCATAGGTTGATGGTAGTGTCTGCATCAGAGCTGAGAGAGAGAGTGGTAACTGTGAGGCTTGGAGAAAAGACCATTCTCCAAGACTATTAAGTCTTGAAGGCCAGCAGAGAACATACAACAGAGGAGAACTTCTTAAATATTCCACAAAGAACTTGCAAAACCCAGGAGACATAACTTACTGCTTTGTCTCGTGTACTCTCTTAAGTCTGAGCTCTTTTCCCCCTAGAATCTGCAGGTATTTGTGGAAGAGTGTGCCCCAGACTTCTTTTTTTTAGGGGGTGAAGAGATATTTCTGTCCTAACTGGTCTTACTTTATTACAATTAATAAATACACCCTTGTGAAAATTAAATAATCCTGGCTGGCTGAAAATAAATGGCGAGCACATAAATGATGGCTAATAATAGTATTAGTAATAACAATCCCTCAGTTACCCCTAGAATCCTGATAGGAGAAGTAATCAGCTGTTTGATGATTCAGGCCATCAGTGTGACTGGGGGTGTTGTTGAGAGAATGAGCCTAGAGGGTATGATTCTGTGAGGGTTCTTAAAATAAAGTAGCAAAATCCTTCTTTATTTCATTAATACATGTAAAGCGGATGTTGAATCAGTCAATGAACAAACATTTGTTAAGTATCTCCTATGTACCTGATTTTTTGCTAGGCTTTAGGAATAGGAAGAAAAAAATTAAGTTCTCCTTATCCTCAAGAAACAGAGTTTCTATCAGGGGAATGACATCTACATGTACAAAATGTGTACAAAAATAAATCCAAGGTAATTTTAGAGAAAAGTTATTACTAGTGGGGAAATCAGGAAAAGCCTCATGTAGGAGAAAGCATTTTAACTGAGCTTTGAAGGAAACAAGGGACTTATAATTTTTTAATGCTTAATGAAGATTTTAAACCATATTTTAAGAGAATTTCTAGTTCAATTAAAAATGTAACACAAAAATACACAAATAAAATAACAAACACAAATATAAATGGGAGTCGAAAATGAACATACATGTATATATTTTTGTGTGTGTATGCATATATTCATATTTATCATGAGAACATGAAGTTTGATGATTTGATTCTTCCAGTGTCATTTTCCCTTCTCCAGCTGATGTAGTTGTAATTCCTTCGATTATTCCCCATACAATATATCTCTTATCCTTCCTCATGCTCTTAAGAGAGAATATGGCATGCTTGACATCAGCAGTAACTTTCAGAATAATGGGATAATTACAGGATCAAGAATATCTGATTCAAAATTCTTTACTTGCTGCTGTGCTTTGCTATCCCTCATACCTGAGTATTTATTAAACTGCTCTCCTTTCCACAGGATGGCTTTCCTTTCCAGACCAACAGTCTCTATAGGCTCTAAGTAGACTGTCATTTTAAGTAGTGACATAGTTGTTTTCGTGTATTCCTTAGGGGCAAATCAGAGAATTATATCAGCTCTCTGTCAATACTGACAGCAACTCATGAAATATTTTAACATAGTTTTAGAGCTGTTAAAGAGGTTAATTATACACTGTTCAAGATAGCATAAAAATGGAAAAACAACAAAGTAAACTGATCAGAGAGGAAGAAATACACCTGCAAAATTTGTTTCTCTCTCTCTCTGACTCAGTGTTGGAATTATTTAATGAGGGAAGTGGGCTCATGATTTTTAGTTTTCTACTATGCTCACAGGTGTTCTTAAATAGCTCTACTCATCCCTGAGAAAATCAGAAAATTAAGTTTAGACATATAAGCAAATGAGCTAATGGCATTCATAATAATCATTTAAAAGCTCATCAGACATAGCAAAGCAAACCAAGAAGACCAAAAAAAAATCTGATAAGCTGTCTTCCATTTTATATCATGCATTTTTAAGACTCCTATAACCAACTTTTGTTCTGAAGTTTATCTGCTGAGGAAGCATGTTATAATTGAAGAATGATTATTGTTATATCTGACTTTTAATGGCCCCATTTGAAATTTTCTTTGTTCATTCTACAAATTAGGAAACTGAGGCAAACAGGATTAAGGGATTTGATCAGAGTCTCAAAGCTAGTAAGTATTTGAGGCTAGACTTGAATTCAGGAAGATGTCTTCTTGACTTTAGACTCAGGATTCTATCCCCAGTTCCACTTAGCCGTCCGCAGAGCAATAGATCATGGATTTTATTTTCTGCTCTTCTGCTAACATAATCCATGTCCTTGTCCTTGGGCAAGTCACTTTCTATAGATTTGGGAGTCACTTTATTCATCTTGAAACTAATAATGATATTTTAATGAAGTTCGGCTGAAACATTACTTTTTAAAATAATAATAGATTTTTATTTTTCAAAATACATGCAAATATAGTTTTCAACATTCCCCCTTATAAAATGTTATGTCCTAAGTTTTTCTTCCTCTCTCCTTCTCTCCCTTCTCCTCTAGACAGCAAATAATCCAATATAGATTAAACATGTGCAATTTTTCTAAACTTATTTCCACATTTATCATGCTAACACATGAAAAATCAGATCAAAAGGAGGGAGATGAAAAAGAAAAAAAAAAACAAGCAAGTAAACAATAAAAAAAGTGAAAATACTATACTGTGATCCACATTCAGTCTTCATAGTCTCTCTGGATGCAGATGCTCTTCCCATCACAAGTCTATTGGAATTGCTTTGAATCATTTCATTGCTGAAAAGAGCCAACTCCATCACAGTTGATCATCATATAATCTTGTGTGTACAATGTTCTTATGGTTCTAGTCAACTCATTTAGTAAATCTTTCCAGATTTTTCTGAAATCAGCCTGCTCATCATTTCATATAGAGCAATAATATTCCATAACATCTGTATACCATAATTTATCCAGTTACTCCCCAACTCATACATCCATTCAGTTTCCAATTACTTGTGACCACAAAAAGAGCTTCTACAAACATTTTTGAACATGTGAGTTCTTTTCCATCTTTTATGATCTCTTTGGGATACAGACCCAGTAGAGCCACCACTGGAATAAAGGATATGTAGAGTTTTATAGCTCTTTGGGCATAGTTCCAAATTGTCAAGCATCATTTTCTAAGAAAGACTATTCTTCATCCCTAATCTCATGTTTACTTTGCATATATTTTGAATTTATTTTTCTTTGTGTAAGGATGAGGCCTCAGTCAAGAAAGGTTCTTTCTAACAAAGATACATTTCTTACATTAAGGACTTTGTTAATGGAGGATTGAACTTGATTTTTTTAAGAAGCCTAAAAATTTACAAATTTTAGTGTTGAAGAGATCTTAAAATCATTTTGTCCCACCAATTCATTTGTAGTTGAATATAATAGACAGAATAGTGGGATGGGAGTTGGGAAAACTGGAATTTTCTAGCAGTTACTAGCTATGTGATCATGGACAAATCATTTCTCCTATCTCAGCCTCAGCTTTCTCATCTTGAAATTGAGAATCATTTCAGCAGTGCTTACCTCACTACTGAGATATCTAAATGACATATCTGACAGATGCTTTGTTTAATACACTCTTTGCTTTGAAAATTCTTGCAACATTGTTGGTGGAATTGTGAATGAATCCAATAATTCTGGAGAGCAATTTAGAACTATGCTCAAAAAGTTATCAAACTGTACATACCTTTTGATCCAACAGTGTTACTACTGGGCTTATATCACAAAGAGATCTTAAAGAAGGGAAAGGGACCTGCATGTGCAAGAATGTTTGTGGCAGCTATTTTTGTAGTGGCTAGAAACTGGAAACTTAGTGGATGCCCATCAGTTGGAGAATGGCTTATGGTATATGGTATATGAAGGTTATATAATATTATTGTTCTGTAAGAAATGACCAGTAGTATGATTTCAGAAAGGCCTGGAGAGACTTACATGAACTGATGCTGAGTGAAGTGAGCAGGACCAGAAGGTCATTATATACTTCAACAACAATACTGTATGATGATCAATTCTGATAGACATGGCTCTCTTCAACAATAAGATGAACCAAAGCAGTTCCATTTGTTCAATAATGAAGAGAACCAGCTACACCCAGTGAAAGAACTATGGGAAATGAATGTGAACCATAACATAGCATTTCCACTCCCTATGCTTTTGTCCGCTTACATTTTTGATTTCCTCCTCAGGTTAATTTAACGTTATGTCTTAGTCCAATTTTTTTTTGTGCAGCAAAATAACTATGAGTATGCAAACATATATTGTATTTAACATATACTTTAACATATTTAATATGTGTGGGTCTACCTGTCATCTAGGGCAGGGGGTGGGGGGAAGGAGGAGGAAAATTGGAACAGAAGGTTTTGCAAGGATTAATGCTGAAAAATTAGCCATGCATATATCTTGTAAATAAAAATATATAATAAAAACAGAAAATTCTTGCAACACAATGTGATTAACCTGTTAATATAATTTTTTTGTTTTGCAAATGAGAGAAATACATGAACTAATAGATGGAAATAGTAGGATAGCTGGCTATGTTACTATATTGAAGACTGAATTGGATGAATTACAATGGTACTTTTGTTAGTTAAGAACACATTGAGTGAATTAATTAATTAGAATTCAGTATGAGTATTAATCCAATGTACTGCATAAAAGACTTGTCACAAGGAATTGGCATTTCAGAACCAAAAATAGGGATTAGAAGCAAGGGGAAAAAAAAGAGAAGAAAGGGCATGGATATCCAGAACTGATTCATAAATTGATACTAGTCCAAGAACAATCAGTAGAAGGAAAATGAGAAGACAGAATTTAACTGCAGCTGCAAAGGGAGCTATCAAAGACAGTTTATGGCTCTACAAGTTGCTGGAGCTGAAGATCTGGCTTGAAACCACCAGCATATACACATGCTGAAGGATAAAGGGAAGCCTTGAGAAAGACTCTGTTCTTTTCTCAATTACCCCTCCTGGTATCTTCATCCATGGACACTATAATACAGTCTGATTCTAATATTTGCTCCAACCACAAGAAGGTGAATTATTACTTTGAGATAAATATAAATTTAAAGTTAGACATAGAGCCCAATTTTTGCCTAAATATTAGGGATTTTTATAATTTGGTGGTCATAATATATTAGGTTGGACACAAAAAGATATAAAGCTAGGAACCATATGGGCCTTACTTAGAGGCCAGCATATCTTCCCTAGGCTAAAATTAGGTAATTATTATAACAGAAGTTACAAGTTCCATGTATATACATTGTTTCCCCTTGAAGATTTTCTTCATTCCTTCCTTCATCTTTTCCTCCTTTTCTTCTTCCTTCTTCCTCTGTTCTTTCCTTCTTCCTTTCTTCTTTTCCTTTCTCTCTTCTTCATCCTTTCTTTTTTTCTTTCCCTCTCTCCTTGCTTTCCATTTTAAGTTTCTCCTTGTCTCCCTCATTTCTTCCCTTTCTCCTTCCTTCCTTTCTTCCCCCTAATTTTCACAGTGTCTAGTGCATACAGGCACTTATTAAATTTTTATTAATTTAAGTGAATTTATATAGCACTTTGAAATTGGCAAAGCACTTTACACATATGATCTCACTTGGATATCATAATAGAAAAGTAGACAATGTAGGGATTGCCCCCATTTTTAAGAAAGAAAGCTGAAACAGAGAGAAAAGTGACTTGCTCATGATCACCTAGGTAGTAGCTATAAGAGATGCTATTTGAATTTAGGTTTTTCTTACTTTGATTCCAATACAATATCTGTTATACTAAGCTACAAATGTATTAGTTGGATTAGATGATCTTAAAGTAATCTGTGAATATTTGTATTTCCTAAAAATGAAATCTAATTCAGTCCTTAATTTAGTAACTTTACCAGCTCTACTATTATTTCACTCTGCCAGTTCATGTACTTCTCTCATCTATAAAACAATGAGACTGCTTGACAGGTTGGTCAAGATTGTATTGTGAGAATTAAAAAAAAAGTATTAAAAATGAAGACTCTATAATTCAGTTGAAGAGAATGAATTTCACAGCTATAACAAAATCTTTTTATGAGATGAGTTTTGGTCATGCTGGCAATTAGATTCATCAGATGTGTTTGTGACAAATCGCAGGTATCTATATATACCTGAAAACCCTGGCAGTTTAGTTGGCAAAATAAATGTAGTTAATAGTAGTGTCTGTGAAACATTTCACAGAATCCCCAGTAAAATGTAATTTTTACATTTTCAAGGTAAGTATGAGAATGAGATTTTGCTGAAATAGGCTGATAAAGAAGAAAATTGAAATAAATAAGATTAAAGATCATGACAGGTCTGAGATTCATATTTCACTAAACCAGATAATTATGATCTGCCTCAGTTTAAATTGGACTCCTAAAAACTGATTTTATAATAGTTGCCTGGCCAAAATTCATCTGTATTCAGGGAATTTTATGTATTTTTCTGCTGTATGTTCACAGATATACTAATTGGAAGGAGATAAAATCCAACATTTCATATATGCATATCCACTCTTTCTTTATGAAATGGATTAAATGTCTTTTAAAGACAGGCTGTGTCTTTATGAGACTTCCTCTTAGACTATGACCATTCCTTCAGTCAGAGGATCACATTCTTAATTTGTTTGCTTGATGTCATTGGTGTTTTGACTAGATTGTCAGTCAAAAATCAGAAGAATTGACCTGTCAACAAAGCCTTAGATTCAGTGCCTTCAAAGAACATTATAAACTTTTGTGGCTGGTATTTGCTACCCAGTCTGAGAATCATAATACAAAGATTGGAAAGTGACCATGCAAATGATGAAGGATATGGAACGAAGAAACGATGCTAAAGAACAATAATGAAAAACAATATACCGCTTAGTTTCATACTAAGTACAATGATTCAATTTTTCATCTAGTTCTATGACCCTTATTTTGATGAAGGATGCTATTACTATTGGTAGGCCATGTTCCAACAAAAATAATAGATATTAAACTGATTTTTTTATTATCTCAGAGGTTAGACTTGTGATTTAATAGATTGTATAATCTCAGTTACATATGGATGTTTTTGCATTGATTTGCTTTTTATCTAATTTCATTACACTATTTACTACAGTGATGATACTTTATGCAGAAGACATTGAGCAATAGCTTAGAGGAAATAAAGGAAAAGTCTGGTCAGAGGACAGAACATAAGCAGTAAATTAATTAATTATCACAAATATTTCTAAAAGTCTAGAGAACAGGGCAGCTAAGTGGTAAATAGCATGGATAGACCACCAACCCTGAAGTCAGGAGAATGTAAGTTCAAATCTGACCTCAGCCATTTAACACTTCCTGGCTAATTGACCCTGGACAAGTCACTTAACTCCAATTGTTTCAACAAAAATAAAAAATAAAAAACTAAAAAAAACAAAAAACAAAACAAAAAAAAAACAACAACAACAAAGTTTAGAGAATAGTATCAATGAGTGACAACCAGTTGACCTTAATGTTTTTATTTAAAGACCTATCTTTAGATACTATCTATAGTGCCCAATTATGGTGAGACTAATTTGAGATTAGAGCAGTCATACACAAATTTACAAATAGTCCAAGTCATGGGCCATAAAGGGTTCTATACATCAAAGGGCAAAATAAAGAGAGATTCTCCCCCTTCAAATATGGCACTTTTCTAACTTTTTTTTCCATTTTATTTTATTTACTAGCAGTACTCTATCATTCTACTCTGTCTCCCATAATCTAGGATGTATGATTTGGTTCTACAACATAAACAATATTTTTCTGCTGTGTAATATACATTATTTGAGAGTATAAATGAAGTACAATTATGATAAAACACAAATAAAACTTGATATATCTTAGCTAGCTTGGTATGATTTTAACCATTAAATAGTTTTAATAGGTTTATATTTCTTTCCATTTCCTTCCATAGTCCAAGTCCCTAGTCTCAAATGACACTAATCCCTGGAGAGAAAAAAGACTTTTTATAATGGATATGTTTATCTCTTTTGATTTTAGTTCAAAACTTATGTTCATACTTTATCTGGTTTTTGCCCCTAACTATACTGTATCTTTCTCTATCCCTTCTCTCCAATCATTATTCAATAAAACACTTTGTCCTCAAAAAGCTGACATTCTAATTGTAAACTTGAAAAAAAAATTGAAAGAGGATGGGGAATGAAATTCATGAGTGTGTTTTAGTATATTTTATAACTGCATTTCAGTACAATTAATTTCTTTTGTAATATAATTTATTTTATTTTATTTAAAAACATTATTCTGAGAAGGGATCCATAGGCTTATTCGATAGCCAAAGAGATCATGACACAAAATAAGAGTAAGAATCTTTGACTTAGATGAAAACTCAAAGCCAAGTTCATATTTCAGGTAATAAGTTTAGTTTTTGCCCTAGGATGGTAAAGTCTCATGTTTAAATCTTTTGATACACAATGAGGTTTATGATATTTTAGTCCTACTCCTATTTGCTTTAGTTTTCAGGTGAAACTAATAACTGAACCTGAATTCAGCTAGTTTCTAGAACAAAAACTTAATCTGAAAAAAAAGTTGACTATATTATTGAAAGCCAACTTAACTGTTCTTTTAAATTTTTTATGTGAGCTCTTTTAAGTTGCATCCTTTTTGCCTTTTTTTAGCTGTAGTATTCAATATCGAATCACTAGCAACACAACTGATTTAGAAATGTGTTTGAAATAGCATTATTCTGGAGTGATACAGACACTCCTGCCAATGTGCAAAAAAGAAGTATGTGTATGTATACAAGTGTATTCATGTGTGTATACTCTCACACACTTTCCTACGAGGCTGCAAAGTGACATATCACCATGCAACTTGGCATTACTAAAATTTAAATCCCACCCCATCTGTGGCTAGTTCCTTGTAGAATACCTTCTCATATGATTAAACCAAGTTGATGGGTGTCCTTTTTCAGCAAAATCACAGATGATTTTGTTTCACAAAAATAACTTTAACTAGATTTGGTTTGGTTTTGCACAGGATTTTCACAGGCACTTATGCTGGCCACTTATGAAAACAATTTTTATTTGAGGCCTGCCACAGTGTCTGGTGAAGCATACCACAAACATCACTGTTCATCTCAAGATAGACATATTGCCCATCTTTGACATCAACAGATGTAGCATTTTCATATTGTACAGAAAGTAATGGTGCCTGACATTTCTAGGTTGAAAGCTCTTTTTTTGTGTGTTGTGATTTTTTTCTTTTGCATTAATAAAAACAGACTTTGTGATTTCCTTGAAAGCTTTAAGATTGCATGTAAATATTTCTTGCCTGTAGAAAATAGTGAATCACTTTTCATGAAAGCTAGGAAATAGGAGTAGAGGAATGAAACTACAAGAAGATTAAAAAAAAATGTTTAAATTCTAATTATCGACTCAAATTGAGATCCAAGTCGAGTGATTTTTAAATCTTATGGATGGCAAGTTTGCATGCTATCTTCATATATTACCAAAAGATAAAATAATTCTAATTAAGGGTAGAACCTCAAACAGCTACATGAGGGTTATCCTTCAGGACAATTTTCTACTTTGAGAGATTATTCAGGTGTCCATGAACAGATGAAATCCCAATTATTTTGCAAGTGAAACCCAGTGTTCTTAAGAAACAATTCATATCACATCAATGGAGCTAGGTTGGTACCCACTATTTGCCATGAATCTGCTCTAGTCAGTTTCAATTTAAGTATCATCCATTTGTTGGTGAAGCTCCAGAAATACAGAAAACACACAAATACAGGTGGAAATAAGTGGATCTGCAATTTCCACTACCTAAGTTTTTAACAAGTAGGAGAAAAATCCTTTTGCTAAATAATGACCTCAGGCCTCAGGATCAGTCAGAGTCAGGACCAATCAAAATCCTTGGTCTTTAGGGGGAGAAGTGAAAGAGGCAGGCAAGCTGCTACATGGCTTGCCAAAGATGAATCCTGGACTCTGGAGTCCAGAGCCTGAAGTCTCTCTCCCACTCATCCTGCAGTAGAGCAACTCTGACCTCTCTCCTTCAGCCCTCCAATCCTTGCCTACAATTACCTCACCATCACACATTCAGCAAGCACCAAGGGTGAGAAGAGTTGTCACATCACCATCTCATCTAAATATGTACATAGAGCCATTATCTTATATAGAATAGATAATTAGCCTTAAGAGTTCTGCTGTCTCAGATTCAAGTACACTTTTTCAGAGTTTCAGCCCTCTACACCAGGGCTATATAAATAAAACTAGATAACATTTGTGATTAAGTAGGAGAGGGAAAAGGCATTTTTAATTTTTGAAATGTCACCATTGATGATGTGATTGAAAATAGAGAATAATTATCATGATTATAAAATAAATTAATATTTCAAGAAGTTAATTATTTTTAAAAGGGAATTCACTGCTAATTAATTCCTCAAGATTCTAAAGAATGACTGTAAACTTATAGATGAAATAATCAAGAAATTTATTCCAGTAAAAATTGTTTACTTGGACCCATTCTCATAGAGGTAATGGTTAGAGAAAGACAGATAAAATAAATAAATAAACAATTTTTTATTTCAAGGAGTTCCCAAGGAGCTAAAAGGGTGACCACATGTACACAAACAGTTCTCTACAGAATAAATACAAAATAAGTATAAATTAATGAGAGAGGGATAACAACAGTAGTTGAGGTGATATGGATGGCCTTAGTGTCTTTGGTGGTACCTGAACTACACCTTGAAAGAAGGCCCTCTCCATTTCTCATCCATAACATTCCATCCTCTGTCTCTCATATACTATTCCAATGCCTTTCAACTGGGCATCTTCAGTATCTAGAATGCAAGATTATCTTCTCCTTTCTCTTCATAATTGTTGTCTCTGGGACTCATTTTCCTTTTCTGTAAAATAAGAGTTTTAGATTTTATGTACTTCAATATTCTAATACCTACATCTAGGATCCTCTGGTAACTTTAAAAGCAATTTTCCATATGAATTTTTCTAAAATTTAGTATTTTGGGGATTACTATCATTAAAAATTTTTTTCAAATTATTATACTAAAAGTTTTTATTCAAATGATAGTTTTTTCTTTAAAAGAGAATCCTTTACAATCTTGTAAAAGTTAAATCTTATTTTTATTTATGTTTATGAGGAATAGAAATTCAGTCTTTCCCTATCTACCTTCTTTATTGACTACAAATATTCCCAAAATTCTTCAATTCTTAAAAGGAACCAATTCCTTACTTGATTCAATCACATAACCTATATTTTGGTTAATATCTTTCTTCCCCTTTTCAAATATATTCCTTGGACAAAGCCATTTATACTAAATCTCTCTATTGAATCTAGTGTTAGTTCTCAACCTTCTGATCTTATTTAACTGAAAATGTCCTTTATCAAAATTACCAACACTCTCTTAATCAGCAGATCTAATGACCTTTTGTTATTATTTTTTCTTCTTAATATTTATTTATATTTTAACAATATTGATTACCATTTCTTCCTGGAATTTGTTTTCTATTAATTTTACTTATTTATTTATTTTTGGTAACATTGTCCTTTTCTGCTTCTCTTCCTACTTCTCTTATTACTCATTTTCCTTTGTTGGATCTTTATCTGTGTCACAATAACTAAGTTTAATTATCTCCCAAAACTCTTGCAGACCCTTTTCAAGTCTCTTTCTATATTATTTCACTTGATGCTCTCAACATTTCCCATAGATTCAATTATTATCACTATGGAATTATTATTACTATGCACAGACTTTCCAGAGATCATCTCTTTCCAGAGTTCCAATTCCTTATTACAAACTGTTTTTCAGTTTTCTTGAATTGAATCATCTCAAATGCAATATATCCAAAGCAGAAATCACTATCTTTATTATCAAATCCTCCTTTCTTCTCAAACTCTCTATCACTCTTGAGAATACCAATCCTTATGGCTCATACTCATCTCAATGTCATCTTTTCCTCTTCCCTTTCATTAATCCTACATATCAAATCTACTGCCAGATCTTATCATTTCTATCTTTACAATTATTTTTATTTCTTGTTATAAATCCCTTTTTTTTCCAATTCACAGGGCTACTGCTCTAGTTTAGATTCTTATTATCTGGAGTCCAGATTCTTAAACTGTGAGGTCTCATGATTGAATGTGAGGGTCATGACAGATAGATAGAGACAGAAAGAAGAAGAAATAGAGAAGAGGAAGAGAGGTAGATGAAGTAGAAGGAAAATAAAATGTGGCTGACTGGAGAAGACCTAGAGTAGAGGAATAAAAGATGATTAGGGAGTTAGAAATTGGGCTCTTGAAAAAAGAGCTTAGGACTTCTGGCCAAGATGGCAGAGAAGACGCACACATCTATCTAAGCTCTCTCTTGCCCTCTGACTACCTTTTTTTTATTATATGGCCTCAGAATTAGTGCTTGACTGAAAAACCCATGGATACATTACCAACAGAAGATATCCTCGAAATTCGCCAGAAAAGGTCTGTTTTTGCTCGGTGGGTGGGGGTGGTAAGACAAGGCACAGACTGTAGGCAGGCAGCAAGAGCACAGCAGGAAGCTCACATTGAGCAGACTGGAGGGAGGCTGTGTCTGGTCTCAGCCATCCAAAAATTTGCAGGGAGAACCTTACACAGTGTGAACTTCTTTGCCCTGGCAGCCAGTAGATCAGCAGAGAACTACAAACACAGGGGGTAAAGACTTTAATCCCACTAGCTTCTTTCAAGACCTGTCCACACCCAGCCAGCACCCAGAGCAACTCAGCATGTCTCAGAGTCTCAGAGAGTAGCCACTGTGCAGGCAGCACAGCCATTACTGTTCCACTGCTGCTTAATTGCTACTTCCTGTAGTCTGTAGAACAAATCAATTTTAGTAGAATCTTTGAGGTTCTCTAATTATATCATCATATCATCTGCAAAAAGAGTGATAATCTGGTTTCCTCATTACCTACTCTAATTCCTTTAATCCAGTGGTCCTCAAACTTTTTAAACAGGGGGCCAGTTCACTGTCCCTCAGACTATTGGAGGGCTGGACTATAGTAAAAACAAAGAACATGCACAAATTCCTATGCACACTGCATATATCTTATTTTGAAGTAAAGAAACAAAATGGGGACAAATACAATATTTAAAATGAAATAAAGGTAAATTAACAAACTTCCCAGTATGTCAATGAAAACTAATAGGTCTGCTTTTGGCTAATGAGATGATCAATGTCTGGTTCCATATTTGTCACTGCTACTCATAACAAGTGATGCAAGTGTGCATCTGTTAATCTTGATCTGGTTGGAGATTTCAAATGTTTCATTCTAGAAAAAGTCTCTTCACAGACATAAGTGCTTCCAAAGATGGTTGCCATTTTGAATGTGCATAGTTCCTGAGATGAGGATATGTCTCAGAGGGGAGAGATGCATAGAAATTATTACGGCTGCTTGACTTGAATGCATCTTTCAGAAACTCACAATTCTGCAGTTCAGCCAGTTCCATTTGGTAAATTGTATCCACATTTTCAATGTCAATAGAAAATGGGATGGAAAAGCTGTATGTCCTGTTCATGGAGATGAAACTCTTTAAATCTAAATTGGAACTCCTTTTGCAATTTTTCCAATGAATCCACACATGTTTTGTTTGGGAATGCAATCAGCGGTTTTTCTGCTAACAGACTTTGAATTGTGGGGAGATGGCAGAAGTTTTCCTCCTTCACTTGTTTGATGAGGAGGCCTAATTTTACTTCAAATGCTTTGACATGTGATTGCATATCACAGATGAGCTTCCCCTTTCCTTGAAGCTGCATATTGAAATTGTTGAGTAGCTCTGTTACATCTGTCAGAAAGGCAAGGTGCCATTTCCATTCTGCATCATTGAGCTCTGGTACTTCTTTGTTTTCTGAACGTAGAAAAGTTGTAATCTGTGGAAGTAAGTCATAGAAACGTTTCAAAAGTCTCCCTTGACTCAGCCAACAGACTTCTGTGTGATATAGAACATCTTTATACTCAACATTTAGCTCAGACAGAAATTCCTGAAATTGATTTATTGCAATAGCTCTAATGAAGTTAACACAAGATACCACAATTTTCATAACAGAGTCCCACTTCAGTGATTTACTACACAGCGCTTGTTGGTGGATGAGGCAGTGTATGGCTATTGGATGAGAATAGTTATGTTTGTCCATCTCTTGGTTAATGTGAGCAATTACTCCTTTCTTAAACCCCACCATGCTAGGGGCACCATCAGTTGTCACGCTGGCTAGTTTAGCCCAGTCCAGCTCCAAACCATTCATAGTTTGACAAACCTTTTCATAGCTATCCTCTCCTGTAGTTGTTCCTTTGATGCTTTGCAGTGCAGCAAGCTCTTCTATGACTTCAAAATCATCATTCGAACCACTAATAAAAATTAGAAGTTGTGCAGAATCATGAACTTCATTGCTTTCGTCGAGTAATGAGGAAAAATATGCAATTTTTTTTGTGGAGTTTTGCAAATGCTGATGCAGATTGTCTCCCCTTTCTTCAATCCTCCATGTAATTGTAGGTCCTGAAAGACTCACTGTAGTAAATAAATCGGCCTTCTCTGGACACATCTCTTTGGCAACAGAAAGAAGGCATTGTTTAACAAATTCTCCCTCCACAAATGGTCTGCTAGTATGTGCTATTAGCCTTGCAACTTGAACACTTGCCTCACAGTGCTGAAATATTTAGCTGCTTCTGCTTCACAAAAAATATTTTGCTGAGTTGTCAATGTATTTTTCAGTTTTAATATTTTATCTGTTCTCACTTCTCCAACCAAACAATCATATTTATCTTTATGTTGAGCTTCATAGTGTTGATGCAAATTATATTCTTTGAACACAGACACTATATTCTGGTATATCAGACATTCAGCTCTTTCCTTGTACTGCATTAAAAGTAATCATAAATCTACTGTTCTTTGAATAGCCTGCACTTCAAGTCAATTTTTCTTTTTCTTGACATCATTATTTCTAAGGGATTCCAAATTGCTATTAGTAAAATACCAACATATATGTATATATATATATATATATATATATATATATACATATATGTATATATGTATATATATATATATATATATATATATATATATATATATATACAGCTCTACAAAAACAATATACCAGCAATAACTTTGCCCACACAGAGACATACAGACTGTAATGCCCAAGCTGTCTCTGCACTGTGATGCCTCCGTTTCCCACACTCTCCCACTTCAGACCTTCACTGCACACAAGTCACCACTCAGGCGGCCCTCCCAAATGCCCTGGCTTCCTCTGAATCCTGGGATCAATTCTCATGATCCAGCGTTGCATGGTCATGCGTGCTGCATTCAGAATTTATCATAATCGCAGGCAAGACTGTGCATATATGTATATGACTGCACGATATATCGTATGTGCAGAATGAGCTTCAGTGACAGATTGTACGTTAGGGCTTCCAGGGAAAGTCATAATGTGACTTGAAGCTGCACAAGCTTCCACACATGTATGGGGATTTTAAGAATCTGGAGGGAGATGAAGCAGTACGCCAGCTCTGCACCCCCTCATACTCAGGATAAGTGGGGGGGTACTAAGATCAGACTCCCCAGTGATTATAAGGTGATGACATATGTTAGCAATATTCCATCTCTTTATGAAACTACAGAACATACACACAATGATAAAACTGATGATGATAAAACAACAGCCATTCATGAGGTCACTATAAATACAGGGCCATGGCCTGGTACCAGGAGCCTCACTCTAGGCGACAATAGCAGTCAGTACTGCAACATGCACTAGAGAGAAAGCCATTACATTGTTATTACAGCATAATAACAATGATAGAGTCAAGCTGGGACTTGTAGTACTAACTGATACTATACCAGTGCACCAGACACAGCCCATATATTCCCCCTGCAGCGGCTGTGACATGCGCAGCATGCACTGTATATCCCTCGAGCCTGTCTGTTGTGGTGACTTCCGTTACTTTACAAGGCTGCAGGCCATCAGTTCTCCATCTTCTGCATCTCTCTCCTTTCCCCACACCATATATCCGGGCCTGGGAACTCACCTCATCTTGGTATCGCCTCACACTCTGTCTCTGCTGCCTCAGCCCAGTGCTGGAAGTGTGTGTTGCTAATATGAGTTTACATCGAATGGTCACGTCCGGTCTGATTTTGCCATAACCCGGCAGGCCGCATAAATGTCCTTAGTGGGCCGCATCTGGCCCTCAGGCTGTAGTTTGAGGACTCCTGCTTTAACCTCTTTCTCAAGCCTCAATGAATGTGGACTACTTGTATTTATGTTTTTCTTCCCAGTTATTTTTACCTTCTGAATCCATTTTTTCTTGTGCAACAAGAGAACTGTAAGGATCTGCATACATATATTTTATCTAAGATATAGTTTAACATGTTAAAGAGACTGCCTGCCATCTAGGAGAGGGTGTAGAGGAAGGGAAGGAAAAAGTCAGAACAGAAGTGAGTGCAAGGGACAATGTTGAAAAATTACCCATGCATATGTTCTGTCAATAAAAAGCTATAATTAAAAAAGAAAGAAACAAACAAAAAAGAAGAACTATGGGACTGGATTATTTAGCTGGAAGAAGAAAATGCCCAAAGGGCATTACTGGCTTCAGTTGTTTGAAATGATGATGGAAAACAACCATTCCCCTCCCACCATTTTAGAACAAAAGACAACAGATTTGGATACAATAAGTTGTTGTGAAGACAAAAGAAGAGATAGAATATCCTTAGAAAAATTTAAGCATGATACAAGTGCAAGGGTCTTTTTTGTTTTTTTGTTTGTTTATTTTCATTTCTCAGATTTGTCTGGCAAAATCATATCACAGCAGAGCTGGACTTATGCCAGTAGATTACAGTGATCAGTACTGAAAATAGAAATATACTAGAAAAAAGTCAAATATTACTTATAAATCTCAATTGTGATTTGGCTATTTCCCCCCCAAGTGTCTGCAACTATTTTAAGAGGCTATTAAAATAAGCATTATCAAAACAAAAATTAAATTCAATTTATATTAGCTTTTTTTTTTTTTTTTTTTTTTTTTTTAATGAACATGCACCATATACCAATTTTAAGAAAAAGGGAGATTATGTCCAAAACCCTATAGGGAATGCTAGTGTCACAACTATGAAAAGTCTAGAATTTTCTAGGCTACAATAATGAGTTTTTTTACTTTGATGAAATATCTAAGGATATATGAATGAACTGACCTACATCCCTTATCATTTCCTGTCTCCATTGCACAAGCAATGTCTTAGTCTTGGAAGGCTTTCTCTTCCAACTTCCAGCTCATGGAATCTCTGATATCTTTCAAAGCCAAGCTCAGACAATGCTTTCTATGAAAAGCATTTCTTTATTCCTTCAATTAATGCTTCCATTGCCACTCCACTAGTATTTTTGTATTTATTTGATTTTTTTGTGTGTGTATTTGTATTTAGTTATTTCTTTACATGTTATTCCTGCCCCCACCTCAGGAATGTGAAATCTTTGAAGGCAAGGACTATTTTGTTTTTATGTTTAAAAAACAGTACCAAGTACCCAGTACCAAGCATTGTGTCTGGCAGATGTAATAAAATTTCTCTATATTTTATTAAATGACCCTTTTCAATTAAATAATCTAATAATCCCTTTATTCTCTATTGTTGGATCTCAAAATCAGAAAATGGTCACTTGCCTGCAAAGTTCTACTAGTTACAGATTTTGGAAATAGAAAAATTGAGAAGACTTGGTGATCTTTGTCACAAAATTTTCTACTTATCAGAGTAATATTACTATTTTTTTACTATTGACAAGGAGAGCCCTGAAACTCTCACTCTCTCAGACTTTTTGGGGAAATCTTGGGAAACTCCCTCTGAGAAGCTCTCCCCTGAGAGACCCACCCCAGGGAATCAAAATAAAGGGGTTTCATTCTATGATCTGGGTGGGACTAGTTGAGTCAAGGACCACTCCTATTTAGCCCAAGCTGGAGATTGAGATTTCTATCCAACTCTATTGAGTTGGAGATTAGTTCGGGGACACTCATTCAATTAGAAGATACTCTCTTCAGATTTAAACTCAAACTGCTCCCTGCCCCCGCCAAGAACAACCCATATAACAAACTTCCTTCAGCTCAGTTTCTTGCAGAGGGCCAAAAGAAGGAACCATGCCAAGGAACCTCTCTCTCCCCTTGGCATAGCTGGGACCCTCTGCCTGCTGAAAAATCTTTTCAGCATTACTCCCTCTTTATCTCTCTCACCTATTTCCCTAAGAGAACCTTATTTACCTCTATGCCAGAATTTCTCTGCTAGATCTTTACTTCTCTGTCAGGACCTTGACACTAAGAAAGTCACCCAGCAAAAGCTGACTGTTCTACTACTGATAAACTTCTTTCGCCAGTTTAACTTTTCAGGTTTGTAAATTCATTTATGAAGGACCTGTGCTGACCAGAAGGGGATTCCCACAACTCCCTGCCCTGTGCTGAACCTCACCATTTTTGGTTTCCTGACCGGGAATTAAGGGGAGCCAAACGTTATCACTATCTATAATCAAGACTTACATGCTGAAGTTGATAGGAGCTTAGTCATTGGCTAGTGTGTAGAACTTGGGAAGCCCATATAATAGAAGGTCATTGTGCATGGGTCTTTTTTTCATTTTCCTGATATGACTACTTGATTACCACAAAATCATTCATTAAGAAAGTACTTATTGCTAAATGATAGGGGAAATTAATAGGAAAGACTAATTACCTCTCTTTCTCCAACAATGCCTCAATCAAAGTTATAGGCTTATATTCATCTCTATAAAATTTTTATTAAAATTGGGAAATCACTAGCAACTGGCTGGAAGATACAATGGAATGTAAAGAGACTCTTGTCAGACATGCCAACTCCAGATTATTGAGTTGTTCAGGCATAAGGAGAGAAGGGCTTGCATCAAGGTAGTGGCAGTAGCAAATAATAGCTGCAGATTTTTCACTTCACTGGTTTTCCCTGGCCAAGTCCTGTCTGCCATGCCAGGGTTTGGGGGCTCACAATTTGCCTTCTGTGGTTGAATTGGAGGTCTCACAGAGGCCTGCTGATCCACTAATTCTCTGAACCAGGACAGAGTGGCCAACATTGCTGTGCTTTGGAGTAATACAGTAAGTCTTCCTTGGGCTTCTCATCTAAGAAATATTTAAAGCTATAAGTATAACGTCACATTCCATTAGACAGATTTTGATAGTGAAGTTAATATTAACAGAAGACAGACTTACAGTTAAACAAAAGTTATAGGAGGAATAAAAGGAAACGAAAAAATTTCCCATTGCAATACTAAGCAGGCAATTCCTTCTATCAGTTAAGTCATAGCAATAGGTAATTCTTCACAATAAGTAATTTCTACCTTATTTATCTGATTGTATTTGATATTACTTTTTAAGTCTATAATACATTTATTTTGATTTTTTCTTGATAGGCAATTGCAAATGCTGGTTTATTCCTAATTTTTATGAGATTTCTTTCCAGTTTCTCAGCAGTTTCTATGCTATATTAAGTATTTTATTATGTCACCTGGGATCACTGGGTTTATTGATATTATTATGCTATTAGAGATTTTGTTTCTCTTTGGGAAGAAAGGACTAATTAATATTTCATTTATTTTTCACATCAACCTTTATTAGGGATACTAGTGTATATTTTTCCTTTGTTTTGTCTTTCTGAGGCAATTAAACTATATTTGTGTCATAGAAACAGTTTGGAAAGGTTCCTTATTTTCTTATTTTTGAGAAATATTTTTTATATTATTGGAAGTATTTTTTAACATTTAATGTAATTGACTTGTAATAAGCCCAATCCTTGAATTTTTCTTTCAGAATTCATTTATGGTTTATTCAACTCCATTTTTGTATTTTAAGTTATGGAAACAATTCATTTTTCTTCACTTAGGCACTTTATCCTTTTCTCTTAAGAATTCATCCATTTAATCTAAGTTGTTTATCTTAATGTTATAAAACAGACAAAATCATTCTAATAGCTTTATTTATTTACTCTCCAACTCTGATGAATTCTACTTTGATATGAGCAATTTCATCTTTTCAATTGAAGTAGCTATTTTTCTTTTTATCAGTTTTTTTAAAGTTCTTATTTTCAGTTAACCAATTAATTTTTTCCTTACAATGTTATCAATATCTTCTTTGAATATGAGAATTTTTACTTGGTTTGTTTAGAGTTTTTTTTTTTCTTTCCATTATTGCCTTTTTATATTTAGTTGTATGACTAATTTATATATGTATTTTTTCTCTTTTTTATATTTTAAAGTGTTTTCACAAATGCATTTTCCTTTAAGGGTTGCTTTAGCTGCATCCCAAAACTTCAGTATAAATTTGTCCCTTGAGTGTTGTAATTTCTTTTTTTTTTTTTTTTTTTTTTTAGTTTGCTGAGGCAATTAGGATTAAGTGATTTGCCCAGGGTCACACAACTTGGAAGTGTGAAGTGAAGTGTTAAGTGCTAAGGCCAGATTTGAACTCAGGTCCTCCTGACTTCAGGGCTGGTGATCTATCCAATACATCAACTAGCTGCCCCTATAATTTCTTTTGATGAAACTTTCTATTGCTTCTATGATGTTTTTTTGAACCACCAATCCTTTAGAATTCATCCATAGTCAACTTATAATACTTTCCCCAATGAATCTCTATTAGTTATAATTTTTATTGCATTATAAGTTTATATCTTGTCTTTCTAATTTACTATATTTTTGGAATATTTTCATAGCCGAACACTCTAGTGTTGACCAGTTTCCAAAAGGAATTCCACCTACTTTTCTCTATTTAAAAATTTTCTGTCTAGCTCAATTTCTATTTGTATTATTTGTTCAAGATGCATATATGGCATTTATATGTATTGCTGATATTTAAACTTTATATAGGGTATATTTTTACTGCATAGCATAGTCTTGATAAATATTCTTCACCAGTTTTATGAAAACATATCAGAAGAAGAGAAAGTATACATGTTATGTATTATATATGATCACATATAATGTATAAATATAAACATCTATATGTGTTGCTCTCCATATATTTATATACAGACATACCACACATATGTATATTCATAATACATATATACATGTACTTAAGTACATGTATGTGCATATACACATATAAGCTCATATATACATGTGTATATATGAGTTTATGACTATAATAATTCATAAACAATCAAGTCAGTTTATATATTTAATTCTTTTCAAGATAAATTTCATGTTTTGAAAATTTTTGACACATCATTTTACAGGAGGTTTGATACTTTTAGTCTATAAGCTGGAAGATCCACTGAGTTTTTAGATGAATTAAGTTCATAAACAAGTTTTTAAAGTATGCTTTAATTGTTAAAAGATGATCCAAAGATAGCAAGGATATTTCTGATGAGGTACTATCACCTTGATATTTTTCTGCCTTATTGACCTGATTTTGTCCTGTGAAATCTAAATAATCAACTTCACAACCTCTATTGAAATTTTAAGTTTTTGGTGTTTTTAACAGAGCAATCAAGTAAGTTCTCTTAGCTGATGTTAGATTTGAATATATCTTTAAATATGTCAGTTAGAATTGGTATTGATTTGTTACATTTACTAAGCAAGTACTTTTTTCTAGATAGACATGCCATGCCCTCCAAAAATTAGGAATTATAAATAGCATTTGATTAGGTCCTGGTATTTATTCAGTTAGTAACATCAGTGATAAGAAATGAACAGCCCAGTCCTTATCTTGATCACTTATGATACAAGCAAAAGACAGTTCATGCATATTCCTGGCAATGGACAAAGTTTATGTCTCAAACATAAATGTTAGCTTACTACATACCTAACAATTGTGATACTAATGATTTATATACTTATGAGGCATAGTGAGAATTTATATAATGCATATCAAAATCTACAGAGTAAAAATGCTTGAGAAAAGTGGACTGGAAGCTGACACAAAGTTGACAGCTTATTAAGAGTTTCAATCAAAGAGATTTGTGATCTTTATTTGAGAGAAATATCCTTGATGCAGATTCCAGCCATCCATACATTCTCAACTTATTCCATTTTTCTCCGTATCCAACTTAAAATGTCTGAGAGTCAAACCAAGGAGTTGGAGGCATTCTTCTGCTCTGCAAATATCACAATGATGTCAGTAGTATACTGTGAACATTCTCCTGTCACCTCATACCCTTGCCATACATCCACTCCATCTTTTCTTTTTCTCATATAATTTAGTATTGAATACTGGGTAATTTATTAGACATAGAATTGAGAAGGCTTCAGTTCAAGTTCTGCTTAAGACATTTATTAGATCTTGAGCAAGTCATCTCTATGCTTTACCTCCCTTATCTGTAAATGAGTACTTTGCATTTGATTAACTTTTAAGTTTCCTTTTTGTTTTAAATTTATGATTCTTTGATTCTGATAATATCCTATATGATTGTTTTTATTCAGAGTTCCTTTTTGGTTATTTATTAAAGTCAAACACAACTACCACAAACTTTTCCATCGTTTTTCATGTTGCTCATCAGAATGGTGTTCCAGCTGTTATTGCTATATACCCAAGGTGTCAAAGAGGCTCTATTTCCGCCACATTAAAATGTGATTGGGAAAAATATAACACAAATTAAAAATATCTTGAACATCGATATTATTTATATGTTTTCTAAATCAATGCAGCTAGAAGAATTTCTTATATATGGGTTAGCTTCCCCCAGTTTAGTTGAGTCTCACATCACTGCTATACATAAATACCAGGAAAATGTTTACTTAAAAAGGATGAACCTTTTCTTTTGTAAGAAGTATATGGTCATTACAGGAGCTTTCCAATTTCCCAAAAGCAATCCTTCCTGTTCTCCTCCTCCTTGCAACTCTAGGCCAAGCTCTTTTTCCATCTATATAATTCACATATAATGCTAATTGTTAGAATTCTTACAAGGTGCTAAGTCATTGGAATGGATAGAGACAATAATTATCTAATTTAGTATGGTATTTAACAGTTCTCTACAATAATGTACTTCCTAGAATTACACAGGATTCACACCTTTAAGAGAGCATATATAAGGAGGAGCTCCCACAAGCCCACTCTTGGACTTCTGGGAGATTCACAAATCAGAAACCCACAAGCCCACTCACTGGGAGGAGGAGTCAAGATTCATTCCAACTTCCACCTTTGTGCTGGATGGAGACATTGGGAAGTCAAGAAGCTGAAGCTGGCAGAGAAAAAGGACTAGTGGCAAGAGCTCTTGGAATCAAGGAGAGAGATAGGCCTCTATTAAAGCTAATTGGGCCCAAGTAATGACAACAATTGGACAGAGACAGTAAAGGATTTGGACTTTAACTCCTGGCTACATTTGAGATGATTATTACACAGAACTGAAAGGAAGGCTCCCTCCAGAAGCTCCCCAAGAAGCCTGCTCCTAGAGAATGATTATACTTAGAGAAGAGAACATTACAGCTAATGGACAACATCTATGTAGTATTCTTCAGAAGCATGTTGAAATAGGAACCTCTGATATTTTTCATCCATTTGATCTTTCCTGCATGGATGGACATACCAAACTACTTTGAGTAATTTCAGATAGCTTCCAGGAGACTTTACAATATCTTGAGACTTGAAAATATCAATATAACAACCTACAAGCAGTAACAGCTGGAAATATTCAATATCTGCAATGGCAGCTTGCCTGCGTCCTTCACTTCTCCCTCTAAAGACCAAGAACTTTAATTGATCCTGACTCTGATTGATCCTGAGACCCTCCAAGGAGCTAGCCTGGACATTATAGGAAACATCAGTGTAATTCCTATTCATTTTCCATTTAAAATATTTTTAGTAGATTATAAATGTATTTCAGGATTAATTCTTATTAATTATAAGCCATTTTTCTTCATTTGTATTCTTATTTATAACTTTGATAACTAATGACCTAGTTGTGAATAATTTTAGGGATTATCCATACTTTCATAATGAATATTTTCCTGTTTGTTAACATGTAGGCAATTTCAGTCTTTATAATATTATTTACGGTTCCACAAGACCAGTACTAACCATAGGGTTACATGGTTCTGTATAATCTACAAGTCTTTGATTTCTCTCATTTCTTTCTCCTGAACCATATTTTTCCATATGTTCTCCCAATCCTCATATTTTCCTAACTTCACATTGAGTTACCCAAGTATTGGATTCAGACAGTCTCATCAAGTCCTTCATGGAATTAAAAAAAATATTTCCCCCCAATTACATGTTAAAACAATTTTTAATATTTAAAAACAATTGAGTTTCAATTTCTAATCCTTTCTCTTTTCTCCTTTTCCCCTCTCCTTGAGACTATAAGCAATCTTATATAGGTTATACATGTTTAATTGTAAAACATTGCCACATAGCTCATTTTATACAAGAAAAACAAAAAAAGAAGATGAAAATAATGTTTCAGTTTGTATTTAATGAATATCAATTCTTTTTTTCTGGAGGCAGACACTATGTTTCATAATAAATCCTTTAGGGTTTTCTTGAATCATTGTATTGCTGAGAATAGCTGTCATGAATAATTTGTCATTGTTCAATGTTACTGTTACTGTGAACAAAGTTCTTGTTGTTCTTACTTCACTTTGCATCACCAGTTCATATGATTTCATGGAATTTCTCTATCATTTTGTCCTCAGCAATTGATTGGTCCATAAGCTACAAAATATTTTCATGGTGGTATTTTAAAAAATACTTGGCATTAGGAAGGTGAAGTCAAAGTGACAGAGAAAGAGTAAGGACTGACCTGAGCTCTCCCAAATTTTCATCCAAAGAACTTTAAATCATGGCTCAAAATAAATTCTGCAGTTGTAAAATCCACAAAGTATGGGGTGAAGCAATTTTATATTCCAAGACAACTTAATTGTCAGGAAAAGTCTTTCACACTAAAATGAGAGTGAAGCACAGTGCAGTACAGTCAATGCCCTAGCAAGCTGTACAGCAGCTGTACCTTAGCAAGCCAGTAGCAGACCTTGGGAGCAACTGAATCACTCAAGCAATTTTCAGAGCTTTCAGTCCACAGCTGATAAGGGAATCTGATCACTGTTCAGAAGATTACAGGAGTCCCTTTGCTGGCACTGGTTGCAGGGCTCTATACACTGTCCATATGTGGATAGATTTTAGTTCCAGAGTGAGGAGGAGCACTCACACACTGATGCTTTCTGCCCCAAATATATGAAACCCCGGTCACCATTCCATGGAAGAAAGAATGGTTGGGGTTATTCACAGACCAGGGTTATTCATTATTGGGGTTACACATAAACCAGGAGAGTATTAAACACACATCTTATAAGATCACACCAACTTTTTTTTAAGTACTGAAAATTAAGAGCCCTTTTCCCCTGCCTCTATAAAAACCCTGATCTTGGAATAGTGCCCTATGTATTCTGCTTTAACATAAAGTTAAAAGTCAAGAAATAGGCTTGAAAAAATGAGGAAATGACAATGACCCTGACCATAGAAATGTACTATGGTGACAGGGAAAATTCAAAACACAAACTCAGAAGAAGAAAACAAAGTCAAAGCTGCTATATCCAAAGCCTCAAAGAAAATTGTGAAGAGCTTTCAAAAAGAATTTAAAAATGCAAAAAGAAGAGGTAGAAGAAAAATTGGGAAAAATCATTAGAGTAACTAAGAAAATAATGAAAAAAGAGTCAACAGCTTGGTAAAAGAAGTACAAAAAACAGTGAAGAAAATGATGCTTTAAGAAATAAAGTAAGCCAAATGCTAAAAGAAGCACAGAAATCCAGTGAAGAGGAAAACTCCTTAAAAAGAAGAATTGATTAAACAGAAAAAAAGATATTCAAAAAATTACTGAGAATTCATTAAAATGCAGAATTGGCTACATGGAAAATATACTAAAATCCACTCAAGAAAATGATTCTTTAAAAATTGGAATTGGGCAAGTGGAAATTGTAAGAAGTCATGAAAGATCAAAAGATAATAAAACAAAATCAAAAGAATGAAAAAGATAGAAGAAAATGTGAAATACCTCAGGACAACAGATGATCTGGAAAAATATATTCAGAAGAGACAATAGGAGAATTTCTGGGCTACCTGAAAGCCATGATTAAAAAAAAAGTTTAAATATCAAATTTCAAGAAATTATCAAGGAAAAGTGCCCTGATATCAGAAATTAAATTACTCTACCAATCACCTCCTGAAAGAGATCATAAAATGAAAACTCCCAGGAATATCTAATTCTAATTTTCAAAGAATTATTTTCATCTAGTTGGTTAGTTTTTTTTCATAATCTTATTTACTTATTTTGTTTTGTTTTGTTTTGTTTTGTTTTTCCTCAGTTTCTCTCATTTGATTTTTAAATTCTTTTTGAGTTCTGCTATAAATTCTCTCTGGGTAGGAAACCATTTCTTGTTATGGTTTACTTCATTGTCCTCTGTAATGTCCTCTTCTCTAAAGTATAATGTTCTTTGGGAGCAGGTTTCTTGGGGGGCTTTTGGGAGCAACCTTAGTTTCAGTTCTGATCAAAAATCCCAAATACATCCAGGAGTTAAAGTCCAGATCCTTTATTGTCTCCTTCAAAGTCTTTGTCTGGGGCCCTGGTTAGCTTTCTTAGAGGCCTCTCTCCTTGGTTCCAAGAGCTCCCTCTGAATGTCTCCGAATCCAAAGGTTTGTCCTTCAGCCTCCAGCCAGCTTCAGCTCCCAATATCTCCAGACAGCACAAAGGTTGAAATTGGAATGACTGACTCCACCTCCGAGAGTGGGATTGTGGGCTTCTGTGGGCTTCTGGGTCTGGCCTTAAGAGCTTCTTTCTTATAGTTCTGCCCAACTTGTGAATCTCCTTGACTTGTGAATCTCCTTGACTTGTGAATCTCCTCCTTATATATGCTCTCTAATAAGTACTAAGTACATAATTACTTAGCACCTTGTTTCAAGTTATGGCCCATAACAGTCCTCCTCTAAAGATGAGCCCTGCCTTTCCTGTTCTCATAATAAGTTTCTATGATGAGATTATTTTTTATTTGCAGGTTCATTTTTAAAAATAAGAGGTATTAGAGTAAGCACCTCTAACTCTAGGATAGAGGAATGGTACCTCTAGCTTCACTTTAGCTCTTCTCTCTGATTTGGAACCCCAAACCAAAAGCTCCTCCCCATCCTGCAACTAAATTAACAGAAGTTATATGATTATATCAATAGATGCAGAAAAAAAATTGAGAAAATACAGCACCCATTCCTATTAAAAACTATGGAAAGCACAGAAATAAACGGATTTTTCCCTTAAAATGATCAGTAGTATCTTTTTAAAACCATCAGCAAATATCATATGTAATGGGAATTAATTAGAAGCATTTCTAATAAGATCAGGGATGAAACAAGGTTACCTACTCACTATCATCATTACTACTCAATATTTTATTAGAAATGTTGGCTTTAGCAATCAGAGAAGAAAAAGGAATTAGAGTGGGTAATGAGGAAACCAAATTATCACTCTTTGCAGATAATATGATGGTATTATTAGGGAATCCTAGAGAATCAACTAAAAAACAACTAGAAAAAATGTACAACTTTAGCAAAGTTGTAAGATACAAAAAAAAAATCCACATAAACCTTTGGCATTTCTATGTTATTAAGAAAGTCTAGTAACAAGAGAAATTCTATTTAAAATAAATATAGATAGTATAAAATATTTGGAAGTCTACCTGTCAAGACAAAGTCAGGAACTATATGTACACAATTATAAAACATTTTTAATACAAATAAAGTTAGATCTAAACAATTGGAAGACTATCAAGTGCTCATGATTAGGCAGAGCTAACAAAATAAAAATGACAAACCAACCTAAATTAATTTACTTTTTCAGCGCCATATCAATGAAACTATCAAGAAGTTACTTACAGAGCTAGAAAAAAATAATAACAAAATTTATATGGAAGAACAAAAGGTCAAGAATTTCATGGAAATTAATGAGAAAAACAATGAAAATGAAGGTGACCTAGCTGTATCAGATCTAAAACTGTATTATAAAGCAGCCTTTATCAAAACAATTTTGTACTCACTAAGAAATAGTGTAGTGGATTAGTGGAATAGATTAGGTTCACAGCACACAATAGTCAATGACCATAGTGATCTAGTGTTTGATAAACCCAAAGACTCTGGCTTATGGAATAAGAACTCACTATTTGACAAAAATTGCTGGGAAAATTGGAAATTAGTATTCCAGAAACTAGGCATTGACCTAAATCTAACAGTCTATATACCAAGTTAAGTTCAAAATGCATTTGTCATTTAGACATAATGAGTGATAAAATGAATAAATTAGGAAAAGAGGGTATAGTTTATTTCTCTGATTTGTGGAGAAGGAAGATATTTATGGCTAAAGAAGAACTAGAGAATGCTATTAAATGCAAAATGGATAATTTTGATTATATTAAATTAAAATAGTTTGTACAAACAAATAAAATTAGAAAGTGGGGGATATTTATATTCATTTCTAAAATATAAAATACATCTAAAATAAAATTTATAAGAATTCAAGCCATTCTCCAATTGATAAATGATTAAAGGAAATGAATAGATAATTTTCTGACTAAGAAATGAAAGACATTCCTAGTCATATGAAAAAATGCTCTAAATCCCTATTGATTAGAGAAATACAAAATAAAACATCTTTGAGGTATCACAATATATTCTTCAGTTTGGTTAAAATTGACAGGAAACAATAATGACAAATGGTTGAGGGAATGTGGGAAAACTGGGACATAAATATATTGTTGATGGAGCGGTGAACTGATCCAACAATTTTGGAGAGCAATGTGGAACTATACTTGAGGGACTATCCAACTGTGTATACTCTTTGATCTAGCAGTATCTATATTAGGCCTGTATCCCAATGAAAACAGAAAGAAGGGAAAATGTGCATATGCAAAAATGTTTGCAGCAGTCTTTTTTTTTTTTTTTTTTTTTTTTTTTTTAGTGCCAAGAAACTGGAAACTAAGTAGATTTCCTTCAGTTGGGGAATGGCTGAATAAGTTATGGCATATGAATGTTATGGAATATTATTGTCCAATAGAAAACAATTAACAGGATGATTTCAGAAAGGCCTGGAGAGACTTACATGAACTGATGCTAAGTGGAGTGAGTAGAACCAAGAGAACATTGTACACAACAACAGGATTGTGTTATGATCAATTGTGATGGACACAATGACATGATTCAGGCCAATTCCCATGAATTTGTGATGGAGAGAGCCATATGCATCCAGAATGAAGTTTTTGGAGACTGAATGTGGATTAAAACATAGTATTTTCACCTTTTTCTTTGTTGTTTGCTTGCTTTTTTTTTTTTCCTTTCTCATTTTTTCCTTTTTGATCTGATTTTTCTTGTGCAGCGTAATAAATGTGGAAATATATATAGAAGTGAACATATTTAACCTATGTTGGATCACTTGCTGTCTAGGGGAGACAGGAAGTGGAAAGGGAGGGAGAAAAAATTGGAACATAAGGTTTTGCATATCATGATAAAGACTGAGCTCTATCTTTGCATATATTTTGAAAACAAAAAAGCTACTTTTTTTTTTTAATGGCTATGGAAGAAAACAAAACAAAAAAATGAAATAAGCATGTAATTAACAGCATACTTTGGATTTTGTGACCAGAACTTTTTTTTTTAAACAGGGAGTTATAAAACCAATCCAGAAATTAGGAAGGGATGAATTTTGACTCTTGATTATACATGGCCTGTATAATTCCAGGCAAATCCCTTTATCTCTCAGTGTCCAAGTATTTCTTTAAGATTCTACATTTTACAATACTGGCAGATCTTAATTTGAAGGAATTTCCTCATAAGAAGTTTTTTATGCTATTATAATAATTATTAAAAAAAAACACGATTAACTTCTTATCTAATATTTTTCCCATTTCTAAATCATCCTATGTTATTTTATGTTCACCTAAACTAAATTGGATTAATATTTGTCTTCATTTTAAATAAACTCAAAAGTCTGAATTAAAAACAAAAAGACAAACAAAATAAAAAAAGAAAATCAAAACCAAAGTAAATTGGGATTATTAGATGCATCCTTCTCCTCCTCACCCTCTCCTCATTCACTTCAAAATAATGCTTTTCATTTGAGAGAGAACATGAGTATGTAAATATGAGTGCTGCTTATTGTGAACCAAAAAAAAGAAGAGAGGAAAGGATTTCAATGCTTCCAAGCTATAATGTGTTGCCTTCTTGATAATGGGCTGTCTTGACATTGTAATGAAAAGCAAACATATCATTAAGAAGGAGTTCCATAAAAACTGTCTGTCATATATCTTAAGCTTCATTAGTTTAGATTAATGACTTACTCGATATACATGACAATAGGTGAAACAAATCTTTGTTTATTTATTGACAATTAAATGTAGCTCCAGCCTACATAAACAGGCTTCCTTGTGATAACTTTCTTGTTTTAAAGTAACTACGTTATCAAACTACAGTATCATTTTATTGAACTCTCATTGGAGGATGATGTGATCAACACTGAAAGGCATCAATACTGCAGCCATTCCTGGCAGCCATTGGGACATTATGCACACTGATTGGAGTTGATATCTCATTGTCCAAAACCAGAGACCCAGAAAATGTCCAGTATTGAGCTTCTGCCCTTCAAAGACTATTGTTCTATTCATGGGTTCTGTGGTGCAAGGTCAGAGAATGAAACTAAAACTAAGTGTAAGGCTCAAATTAGTTTCATAATTTCTTGGAGGACCACCTGGAAATTTAGGGATTTGAAAATATCCAAGCTTTTCCTAGAATATCCTGTCCCCAATGATCTCTCTTAACATTATTCATAATTCAGGGCAAAGAAGCATTATACATTCATTCAGTACATTCAAAGTAGGAGGCCAAAATTCAAGTAAGAAAATGCTGATATGACTGAGACCTTCTTGCTGTAAAAGGCATAAGAAAGCTCCCAGGAACACCTTCCAACAGAAGGACCAGTTTAGAACAGATGTACAGGGTGAAAAGAGGTGGGGGAGAGGAAGAAACAGAAATGGAAGAGGTACAATGTGACCTAAATTATATATATATATGTGTGTGTGTGTGTGTGTGTGTGTGTGTGTGTGTGTGTGTGTATTTGAATGTGTATAAATAAAAGATATATGTCTGTATATATGTATATACATATGTATGTATATATCTATATCTATATCTATATGTATCTATCTATCTATCTATCTATCTATCTATCTATCTATCTATCTATAGGCTGACCAACATATTTTTGGTTTACTTTTCCATGAATTTAAAGTTGGAAGCTGTCAGGGCTAATCAGCCCTTACCATTACAGACACCCTGTGGTTCCCCTTAATAGCTCCCTTTTATGTGCCATCAATATTTAGAAAGGCCTTCTTAAAAGAAGGCATAAAACAAAATCCATGTGTGGTGGAGTATTACAAAAGATTTCTGGTCTTCCCTCAGTGCCATTAGGCTCTCAGTAAAATTATCATACAAAGTGGAAAATAAGCTCTATCAGACATAGCTTGGAAGTACTCAACTTGACAAAAAACTCCAACCCTCTGTCCAATGCCACCCACAACACTGGACCAAGACAGATGTTTCTGGGTTGTTGGAGACAAGTGGAGCCAGTGGACTTTGTATTGAATTGTACTTAGGATGAGTAAGTGGGAAACACAAATGTTGATGATGGTGACTTCTACTATCTTGGAATTTCCTGAGGCAGAATTTGAATGAATAGATGAGGGTGAGGTTCTAGGTCCAGAGAGATTAATCTAAATCTCTGATCATCACATTTACAATGTCTATTGCTGCTGAATCATATACTTTATCTTTAGCAGAAAGCTTCTGAATAAGTTTCTCTGGTGAATCTTTTTAATAGCACATTTACTTTGAAAAGCCAATTCCCATAAAGCAAAGGAAGAAATTAAGTGTTTCTTTATAGTTACTGATTTTCTTCAACTTTTAAAAATAGAAATTCTCCCTCTTCCCTTATTCTAGTAGACTCTGTGGTAAATCATGACAAACAAATAATTAACAATAATTTTTAAGTGTTCAGAGCAATGTACCTTAGCCTGTGAAGATCAGCCTGATGCCTTCAAATCTTGAGGACAGGGACTTTCAGATCCCAGATTGAGAAAAACAATAAGCAACTCAAGAAGCTGCATTTCTTTCACATCTGACATAAAATACTATACATTTTAGATACCCCTAACGCCATTTAGGGAAGCTGCAAAAATGCTTATAAGTCTGGGGATTTTGTCTTATAAGGAGAGTGCTATTAATGTATCAGTAAATGATATGTTGTTTTTTTAATCACTTCAGTTCTTGTAAACAGATTTTCTCTTAGGAAATAAAGACATTTTTGCACTTTTCTTGTTGCATAATTCACACTGGGTTGGCGATTTTTTTTTTTTAAGTTTACCAGGAGATTAAATTTTTCTAATGTTCATCATTTCTTCTAGTTTATTTTCCATTGCTGAGTTGTGACAAGAGGTTATCACTATTCCTATTTACTAACAATTGACATACTTGAATGAGCTACTTGTCTATACCAGTTGATCATCAGTCTTAAGTTATGTAACTGATAAAATGAAATTCAACTCATAAGAATATTTCTTTAATGATGGATGATTTTGTAGTGTAGAAAGAAATGGCAAAGCATAATTAGAATGCTGAACTATATGTTGGCATTTTTGCAGCTAGCCCAGCACCATATCAAGACTAAGTGGAAAGAAAGATACCCTCATTTGAAGGGTTGGAATGGACACTGACTCATGGTGGAAAGATAAAAACCTGGAACAATTACACAAATATTGCTTGCAGAGAAGCTGTGATTAGGATAAAAGCCTAATCTTGTAACTTAGTATTTGAACTTCTTATTCTTTCTAGCTTCTATCTACTATGTATATATCTTATATGCATGTAACTATATTTACATTATCTTTACTAGTAGAATGCAATCTTCTTAGACAGGGATTGTTTTTACCTTTCATTAAATCTCAAGTTTTAGTGCCAAACTTGTTAATTGATTTGTTCGCTGTTTCTAAATTGCTGAAGAGTATAGAGTCAGCTGCTACTGAATTTGTTTCCCTGGAGTGAAGTCCTAAGCACTTACCATTATATACATACTTCTATTAGAAAGGATGGAAGGTAGCAAAAAAGATCTTTCTTCAACTAAGGAAGTTTGGCCCCCCTCCCCCTTAGAAAATTTCTATTTTCTAATTTATTTTATTCATATAAGAGATGAATGTATATCTCTTGTTGGCTTTTGGAAACATGATTTGCATTTTGGTTTTGTGGCATGCTGCATTTTCAGAGAAATAGCAGTTGGCATTCATATAATTTTCAGTGTTTACCAAGCTGAAATATTTTAGGGTGATGAGAATTGTACCTTACAATTAGCAATCAGGAATATGGTCTATATCTTATAATTGGGACCAGTATAATGAATCTGCATAGAAAAGAAATGGAGTGGAACATGTTTTAATATTAACCAATGGAACTAGAGAGGGCACTAATGTCCTGAGATTGATTCTAACAGTAGGTTTGGTATCTTGGAGGCAAGGCTAAAAAAACCCTCCCAAATCCCACCGTTGTATATAAAAAAAATACTCCTGGTTTCAGATTAGAAAGACAATTTGCCCTATAATTCTAATGCTTGGCTGAACTGTTCCTAATGCTAGAATAAATTGAAGCCTGGGTTTCACCTTATTTTTCTGTTGAGTGAGTTGCTGTATTATTTCACTGGCCCTAACTGTCTCATGAGAGCTGATTTACTTTTTTAGAAGATTTTCATAATCTAATCAGGAGCTTTCAAAATCACCAATTCTTTCCTTAAAGTGTTTTGTCTGATGCTTTTTTTGTTTGTTTGTTCCTAAGACCTCAGCTTCTCTTCCAAAATAGCACCCTTCTTTAGTCTCTTCTGGTGTTCTAAGGGATTAAAACATGGATGATCATTTACAAATTAAAGGTTAACACTTAAATGCATTGTACTTGTGATTCAATGAGTAGAAACAAATCACAAAATAAGAACAAATAGCAGTATTATTCCATGGGAAAGAGTCTTCTGTATTGATTTATTATTTCCCAGCTTGAAATGTGCCACTATTGTGGTTCTGCTTGATTATGAGTTTTGTTATCACTTCCCCTGGTTGATTCAACTTGAATGCCTCTGACATTTGCAAAGTTCCTCCCATATTCTGCTAAACAGCAGGGGAAATGTTTTTAATGAAGAAAATAACAAGCTGGAAATTTGAATAAATATTTAGCTCGTGGAAAGGAATTACAGTTAATTTTTTAATGTCAATAACTGAGAAAATTCTGTAACATGCTTTGGTCATCTTCACTAAAAATGGGTTCCAGTACATTTTTTTTTTTTAAACTGTGCCATGGGGCACTTTCATTTCCTCATTCTATTATAAACTAAGTGGACACCTGAACCTGCCAATGAACTTGTTCTATTGTGTTTTTCTATTTTTAATCCTGAAAGAGTAAACACATTTCTCATCAGATGTGTTACAGCCTGCCATACATTGGGGAGATTTATGAAGGTGCCATTGGGTTATTACAGAGCCATTCATTTATAAATAAGTGTCCGTTCTGAAGGGAAACCATAAATGATAGCAGGGTTTTCATCATTTCACAAATCTGTATTACAAAAATGTGTATAGCATGTGTGTGTGTGTGTGTGTGTGTGTGTGTGTGTGTATGTGTGTGTGTGTATGCTAAATGACAGAAAAATACAGATTAAAATGTATTTTTGGTTCTAACATATGATTAAAGTTCTGGTCTGATTACCAAGGTAATATTTTATGTGGCTAACAATGGAACCTATGAGAAGGAACATTATGACTCTTTCATGAATTGAGTGCCCTGATATGTTCTAATAGCCAGAATATTGTTAACAGTGCTCACTGATTGTGAGTTTAGTCCAGCTATTCAGGACATAATCTCTGGTGGTCCTGGAAACCAAGAAAGAATTACTAAGTTATCACCCATGGTATCCAGGTAATTTTCAGGAAGAATTTCTGTTCCCCGGGAGATAGCTCTATGTGCATTTTTTCTATCAATCCTAGCTATGATATTAGAGATTTATCAATGCATTTATTTCAATCCTTGATGCCTTGTATTAGAAGTACTTAATGGAGTCTTCCAAAGAGTATCCCAAACACAGGGACTCTGATACTGAAAAAAGACAGGGTGGGAGGCTTTAGGGGAGAAAGATAAGGTGGTGCAATTTACTTACTATGTTGAATTTCAGATAATTCCATGGAAATAATATTGTATATTTGGAAGTAAGTGACATCTGGTTTGAATCCAGCCTCTGTTACTTACTACTTATGTGATTTTAGGAAAATTACCCTAACTCTGATGACTTTAGTCTTCAAATCTGTAAAATGAGGAAATTGGATTAAATGATTCTTAAAGACTCTTTTTATTTCTAGATCCCATAATCCCATGAACTCCAGTATTCTGCAATAGCTGAGCTAAGGCTATGCAACTTGGTTCAAAAGCCTTGTATTAGAGATTATGGGAAATACAAAGAAAGTAGTCTGTTCTCATCTCTGCCTCCTAAAATCATTAACTTTCTTCAAGTTTCAACTCAAATGAGTTATTCTTATCCCCACATTTGTTAACCCTTACTTTCTATTTCCCAGAAATCATACTGTTATTTACTTTCCATATAATCCATATTTACTTCCCATATATTACTTTTCATTTAATTTTCTGGTTCACATTGTTTCCCTACAATAGATGTGACTTACACTCCATAAGGAAACTAACTATTCATATTTAAAGCAGTAATATTCTACTGAATATCAGATATTCCTTTCAATAGTATCCATTTGAACATTAGACAAATTGAATATTAGACATTAGGAGACATTATACATATCTAACTCATAGTACTAAGAGGATATTTGGCTGATATTTGATAATCAAAATCATCTCAAAAAGATTATTCATTTAGTCAATTATACAACAAATTGATTTTGCTTTTTACTTTCTTGGACACTATATTTTTCAGTTAATCTCTTGAGAGAAAATATTATTTGTTTTTTGTTTTGTAACCTCATTGTCTAGCAAGGTATCTGGCGCATAGTAGGTGCTTAATATATGTACTTTGGATGAATTGATGGATGATTGTATGGATAGATGGGAGGCAAATGAATAGAGAAACTGAAGAATGGAATGGAGGACCTTAAAAATTTTGTAAGGGAAAAATAGCATGAAATATAGACTAGTAGAAGAGATTTTATATCAGTAGTTGTTAAACTCTATTGCAAATTTTAAGAGAGAATTTATCAGTATAGTCCAAAATCATTGAGAATAATTTTATGGAAGAGCTTGATTTATTTAAATTAGGTTTTAATGCCTTAAATTGTGCAGGTATAAAAGAAGGGAAAGGACATTCCAAAGAAGACTGAATATAGAAACACACAGAAAATTTGTGGAATAGTTTTAAAGATAATATTCATTGGAAAAGAATGTATACATTATTATATAATGAGAGAAGAAAAATAGGACAAAATTACAAGGAGATTATTGTGTTTGGGGGGAGATAAATGAGAAGAAAGCAGGACTGAAATTAGGAAGTATGTTTTTAATTTTAGACTATGGAATGTACTATTGATGTGATTTGGGGCCAGTTGGTCTAATTTTCTAAGCTTCAGTTTCCTTCTCTGTGAAATTTGAATCATGATATTTTTATTCCACTCCTCATAGTGTTCTTAAGAAAGTACTATTTAACTTTAAAGTACTATAGGAAAATGAATTATTTGTATTAATACATAATAGTGAATCATTAAAATTTTTTGACAAAAGGAGTGGTTATACTAAAAGTAATATTTTAGGAAAATCAGTTTTGTAGTATTATTCCATATGGATTGGTGAAAGGGATGAGAGAATTAGCTCATAACTTATGAAATTATTATAGGAATCTGTATGTAAGGCTATCAGAGAAGAAGACATTATAATTTGTTGGGTCATATAAGGTGAAGTGTAAAACAAAGATGATGTCAACTTTTCAACCTTAGGAAACTGAATGTAAAATTGAGATTGACCAAAAATCAATAGATGGGAAAGTCAGCCAATTCAGATATTGAGTAGGAAGATGATGAGTTCAGTTTTGAATATATTAAAATTTTAGTGATAGAAGAATATTCAAATGGAATTGTGCTAAAACACACACAAAGAAACACAAAGCCTGAGAAAAGCAAAAAGCAAAATCAATTTGTTTTATACCTGATCAAATAATTTTCTTGAGATGCCCATGAATGACAGGATTTGGCTAGATGTTCTTTTTAGTACTATGAATTAGATGTTTATAATGTCTCATAATATGTCTAATGTTTCATGTTCAACTTGTCTAAGAAACTATTTAAAGGGATATCTGATATCCAATGGAATGTTCCTAATTTAAATATGAATGATATTTAAATATAGTTACCCTTTGTTCTAATATTTTTTTTTACTAAGATTTCATTATCTTAGCCAAAAAAGAGAATAAAAAAAGTGAAATTTGCCACAAAATTAATAGAATATACTAATCTTAAAACAGTTGAATCATGTAAATTGGATGTGGCCAACATAGATCGTTATGCTCTAGCAGAGAAACACACACAGCAGGTGCATTCAGCTCAGTTTTAAGTAATGAATCTTTGTCATCTTAATGCCCATCAAAAACCCAAACTCATATCACAGGGGCAAAACAAATGTATTTCTCCATTCTTTTGTCTCTAGTTCATTCAAAAGGTCAGGAAAAATCACCAGCCTGCTCAGTTATCTCTACTGAGATGATCAAATTTCCATACAAAAAAGAGTATAATAGGTTGCCTCAAAGGATTTAGGACCTTGCCATTTAATTTTCATTTAATGTGAAGATGTAAGTTTGGAATAGCTGATGTGTATACTTCCTAGGTTCAGTCATTGGCAGATACCAGCTTGACTACAGAAGTATTAGTTGATTATGGCAACTTCTTAGGATGGAGATTATCTGATTAGAAAGGAAAATGTACTCATTATTGAATAAACCTTATGAACCATCAGTGATTTCCATGTCATAATAAGAATGAATATTACCTTAAAATGAAAATGTGTGTGAATATACAATGGAGAAAGATTTCAAGAGAGAGCAAATATTCTGATTTCTCCTGTTTTAAAGGTTCACAAGAAATATGGTATAAAGAAAATAGTTCTGGTCTAGAAATTAGGAAAGCATAGTTCTGATCTTAATTCTGAGGTTACTGGAATTTGACTTCTAGAAAATCATTTCATCTTCCCAAGCCTCAGTTTCCTCATTTATGAAACTAAGGACTTAGATAAGATAATTTTTGAGGTCTCTTCTAGATCTAAAATGACATAATTACTTGGGAAATAAAATAGTGACTACATTTTTGTGTGTTTTTCCAATAGAAAAAGGAGAATGAGATGTTCTTTTTTTATTCTTTTACACATGTAAAATATAATTAGTAGTGCATCATGTCATATTTTATCACATAATACTTATATATCTATTTTAGGTACCAGTAAGTACATAGATACATAATTGGGACAGAAGTATTATTGGCAAAGAATCTCTTTTAATAATTTCAAGTCAGCATCTTCCTGCAATTTAGAGTTTAGAGAATCACTTAGTTCACCTAGAGATGAAATATCATGCCCAGGGTCACATAGCCAGTATGTCAGGAAGGACTTGAACTTCCATCTTTCATACTTCTGTCACCTCTCTATTCTCTTCACTATAGTTGTCTAAATAAAGGAGTTTTATAAATGTTATTTGGGAGCATTTGGGATAGGCAATTGGAGGATCTAAATTCAAACTTTGCTATATTTCCTTGCTGTGGGACACTTTGGGCAAGTCCCACATGAATCTAAATTTCCTTATCTCCAAATTAAAGAGATTGGACTATATAATCTCTGAGGTCCTTTTCACCTCTAGATCTATCATCTATCTTCTGAGTCATATCTGTCTTAGAAATAAAACTAACAGTACCTGTCTGAAGTCACATGAACCCATTGTTCACATTTGTCAGCTATAAAAGGAAATGACATTTTACTGTCACCTTGTGGTGAAAGGTAAAATTGTGTTCTTTTAAAAAACATTTGTGGCATAAATTCCAGAGTTTGTTACAAAGTTTGTAGTAGTGGTCTTTGAAAATTTTAAAATTCAGGGGTAGGGATACATTGATATATAAGTGAAAGTTTCTGTACCATAAAACTTTAGGTAGTTCTGAAGATAATTAAACATACAAAGGGAGTTTGCCTCCTTTTAGAACAAAAAGTTCCTTTTAACTTATATAGACTCTACATTGCTGTAAGCCATCATAGAACTAAATACTCAGAGACCAAAGCTATATTTAACATACAGCTGGGACAGGAATCCTGGAGGAATTTAAAAGACCATTTTCTTTATTGATTCCCTCATTAATTATCATACACGTTCTTTATCAGAGATGGTGATTTTTTTTTTTATCCTTACTGATATGGATAAATAGAAAACTTACTGAGTGAGTTAGAGAGTGCAGTAAGTGAAAAGTAGAGAAAAAATTCCTGTTGCTTTATTAATATTTCAAACCCTAGCTTGCTCTTATCAGCTTGGAGCTGTCTCATCAATTTTTAAAAAAATAAAGGTGGGAAAAATTACACTGCTGTATGCTCAGGGGAAATGTAATAAAAGAGCCATATATTTGGAATTAGAGGAACTGAATTCAAATCCTTGCTCTTATATTTTATTAATTGTGTAACATCAGTTGAGTTTCATTTTCCTGAGCTATAAAAGTGTTCAGCAATATGATTTCTATGCCCCATTTCTACTCTAAATTTGGGACAATTAAAAGTCTGTAACTGCAAATTTTTATGGACAGACTCACACATGTGCTATTCTGTAATAATTTGGATATAATGGTTCAGGTATGAGAAATGGCCTCCCCTTTTAACTCCTAGGAAACTACAGGGTGACTCTAGGCCATAGATTCCAAACTAACACAAATATGTTTTTCTCTAGATAATTTGTAGAAAAAAGCAATAGTTACACTATTGCTTCAGTAGCAGTTATATCTTTATCCCCAAGAACGTGTTTAGATACCAAAAGAATACTCTCAGATACTATAATAAAAGTCCTGTGGAAGAGAAAAATGACTGTGTCTTATTACTTATCTGAGTTTCAAAAAGAAAGAAAACAGGCAATTTTTTCAAAGAAAAATGATCCTGGTCAGAGGAGGATGTTGAAGGAGATATGATTCTTATTCTGTCTCCTGAAGTTGAAGTAAATTTCTTAATATAATATATGTTTCCATAATATCATCTAGTTAAGATTTCATTATGACATTTCAGCCTAACATAATGTACAATTCTTCCAATGTTTTCATAAAACATTACTCCATAGGAGATATTCACATTAACTACAATTGCTGAAATGACGGATGTTTAAATCTAACGACAATTTCTGTCATTATTAAACTTCATTATAAAATAAAGTACGTGGGTGGAATTGTGGCTTGATGCTTTTGTAATTTGCTCTACCTTTTCAAGGCACTTTTCAGTTACATCAACTGAATCATTTCATCTTATAGATGCAAAGATGAAGGGAGAGAACAAAAACATGGCCATTAACTGAAGCAGAGCAAATGTGCATAGTTAATGGAAACCATTTTGACATTTTGTATTTGATTCCATGGTGTAGCTACTCAAACAATTTCAATGGCATATTAGAACAAAATGCTACATTGTACTCCTCACTAAGAATGCAAGTAATAGACTTCAAAAATTACCTTTTCACTGAAAGTATTATCTGTTGGAAATGAAGAAATGTTTTACATTATGAGAGGCTAACATCACGAAGGGAAAGCAATGGGCTGGAATGATAGCTCAGGCAAGGGAGGGGAACTTGACTCTTTGCTTCCCAAAGTGGAAGCTTTCATTTAAAAAAAAATCAATATCCAGATGGAACATTCAATTATTAAATTCAATGTCTATTTTTACTTGTAATAATGTTAGAATTAATGATGCTAAAATGGATGATTATGCAATAATTTAACTACATATTGCTTAAAGCATTTTCACACCTCCTTCCTGGCCAGATTATATCTGGAATATTGTATTCCAACTGGGCACCACAGTTTAGCAATAACATAGTCTAAGTACAGAAAAGGGCAGCCAGTATGGTTAAAGGTCTTCAATCCATGATATATAAGCATCAGTTTTAAGAACTGGAGATGTTTATCATGGAGCGAAGAAAACCTGGAAAGAACATAATAATTTTCTTCAAATACTTGAAGAACTATTTCATCAGACTTGTTCTATTTGATCCTAGAGGGAAAACTAGGAAGAGGTCATATTTTGTTAACCACATGAACCACAGTTTAGCAAGAACATAGTCTAAGTACAGAAAAGGGCAGCCAGGAGGGTTAAAGGTCTTCAATCCATGATATATAAGCATCAGTTTTAAGAACTGGAGATGTTTATCATGGAGCGAAGAAAACCTGGAAAGAACATAATAATTTTCTTCAAATACTTGAAGAACTATTTCATCAGACTTGTTCTATTTGATCCTAGAGGGAAAACTAGGAAGAGGTCATATTTTGTTAACCACATGAACTTCTATTTTTAGTTTTCTGAAAGAGAAGCAATGTTTTGCAGCTGCAAAGAAAAATAATTAGACTTTATGTCAGTAAAACTTGGTCAAACTTGAGATTATCCTTAAGTGGATGGCTTACCTTGGGAAGTATGACATGGGAGGTCATAAAACAAAGGTCAGATGCTCATTTATAAAATATTTGTAGTTAGAATTATTTTTCAAACATGGATTAGGCTATTTCAATTTCAATCTTCAATTTCTATGACTTTATTTATTATTGTTATATCTGTTATCTCATTTTAGTTTCCCAATGACCTTGTAACAGAAGTAAGGAAGGCAAGTATTATTATCCCCATGTTTTAGATAAGGAAATAGCTTCAAAGAGTTTAACTGACTTGAGACCATAAGTTTACATATTTCTTTTTGAAAGGAATTTTGAGGTCATCTTGTTCCCTTAATTTTTAGGTGATGAACCTGAGGTCTAGAGAGTTTAAATGGTGTCAGTACCCTTTGATCCAGCAGTGTTTCTACTGGACTTATATCCTAAAGATATCTTAAAGGAGGGAAAGGGACCTACATGTGCAAAATGTTTCTGTCAGCTCTTTTTGTAGTGGCAAGAAACTGGAAACTGAGTAGATTCCCATCAGTTGGAGAATGGCTTATTAAGTTATGATATATGAATGTTATGGAATATTATTCTTCTATAAGAAAGGATCAGCAAGATGATTTTAGAAAGGTGTGGAGAGACTGATGATAAGTGAAATGAGCAGAAATGAGAAAAGAGATCATTATACATGACAACAAAAGGTTATATGATGATCAATCCTGATGGACATGGCTTTTCTCAACAGTAAGATGATCCAGGCTAGTTCCAATGATCTTGTGATGAAGAGAACCATATACACCCAGAGAGAGGACTGTGGGAACTGTGTGTGAATCACAAACACAGCATTTTCACTCTTTTTGTTGTTGTTTGCTTGCATTTTGTTTTCTTTCTCATTTTTTTCTTTTTGATCTGATTTTTCTTGTGTAGCAAGATAGTTTTATATATATATATATACATACATATATATATACATATATATATATATATGATTTAATATATTTTAACATGTTTAACTACATTGGTTTGTTCGCCATATAGGGGAAGGGATGAGGGGAAGGAGGGGAAAATTTGGAACACAAAGTTTTGCAAAGTTTAATGTTGAAAAATTATGCATGCATATGTTTTGAAAATAAAAAAAAAAAACTTGGAAAAAAATCCTCCAATCTAAAAAATATAGAGGGTTTAAGTGACTTTCCCAATGCCATAAAGGGAACACAGCTAGGATTCAACTACTATTTTACAATATGTGATCCCCAAACCAGTACTCTTTCCACCATAGCTCACTACTTTCCTTCAAAAACAAATAGCTACCAACTATCAATGACTTCCTAGAGTTGCATGATGAAAATACTTGGATGGGCTGCCATCTTTATCATTAGAAGAAGTAATCACAACTAAGAAATCACTGTGTTTGTATCAATATACAGATTGTCCTATTTAATATTTTTAAATTATAATGTTAGACAGATATGCCTGGAGAGACTTTTGTGAACTGATGCTAAGTGAAGGAGGTAGAACCAAAAGAACATTTCATCTGATTTTTCTTATGTAGCATCATAATTGTGGAAATATGTAGAGAAGAATTGCACATATTTAACATGTATTGGATTACTTGCTGTCTCAATGAGGGGGGTGGAGAAATGGAGGGAGAAAAAAAATTGGAACATAAGGTTTTGCAAGGGTGAATATTGAAAACTATGAATATATTTTGAAAATAAAAAGCTTTATAAAATTATAATGTTAGAGCTGAAAAATCTTAAAGATAATCTAGTATAAATTTCATAATATAGATAACAGAATTTATACTCAGAAAAAAAGAGTGATTTAGTTGTCAATTACAAAGTGAGAATTAGGTCTCCTGGCTCTTCTTGTGCCTTATGGTGGGATCATATATTTAAACGATACCTTAGATAACATCTAATCAACCCCTATCATTTTATAGATGAGAAAAGTGAAATACTGAGAGGTTGACTTGCCAAGGGTCACACACCTAGTAAATGTCTAAGACAGAACTTGAACCCTGGTCTTCCAGGTTTTATGACTTGTGCTCTTTCCACTAAACCATGCTACTTCTCATATCTTAATGTCAAGTTTTTCAGTTCAATATTTATCCAAATAAAGTTTTGGTGTATAAGAACAAATTAACACATATATAAAAAAAACAACCAAATAAAAAAGAATATATGACTAATAAGTATCAAAACTAGAATTTGAACCTAGGTCTCTGTCTCTCTAAATATATATTTAAAATGCATATGTTAGTGATTGTGTTTATACCCACATGTAATATGTATACATATCTTCAAGAAAATAAAAGTTCCCTGAAGTCAGGAATTTTCTTCATTTTGCTTTTGTATCCCCTGCATCCTACTACAGTGCCTTGTATAGAGTTACCAACTAATAAACATTTGTTAGTTTGTCTTATTTGGAAGTTTGTGAAAACTTTGAAGCAACGCCTCAAAAGATTTTTGTTTTTGTTTTTATTTTTGGTTTTTGAGCAGAGAAAGAAAGAGGAATGAAAATAAAGCAATTCAAATTAGGACATAAAAAATGCAAAAATTAAATTTGAGTGGATGAGACAAGGTGATACATGAGCTAGAAAAAGCAGCAGAAATAAAGAAAATGAAGGTAGGATACAAAGAACCATATCAGGTTATAGTAAAAAAAAAGTTATAGATCCAAGTCAATAAACTTAGATTCTAATTTTTTCTACTTAAGTAGCTGTGGGACCACCATGAACAAGTGAGTTTCAATTCCTTAATCTCTGAAAAATGAAAATTATAATAATTATGCTATTTTTTCTATTGGGTTAATGCTACATATATGTGACTTATAGTTGTTTAAGAAGTCTGGAGATGTTGTAATTTGATGTGAAGTTGTGTCCCAAGGGTTTTCAAGGAGGTCAAAGAAGTATAATGTAGTAGGATATGCCATATATATATATATATATATATATATATATATATATATATATATATATATATATGTAGACTCTGACTAGTCTCACTGCACCTCCTAGTCCCTCCCACAATTCTCTGCATACACCAAATAATTGGGCTAGTACAGGATAGTGGGAAGGGCCATTTTCCAAGCATATTCCTATAGAGTATTGTTCAATCAGTAATTGGCCTCAACTGCTCGATTGTCTGACACCAGTGCATTGATTCAAGAGTTTCAGCCCTTTACATCATACTAACTTGATACTACTTATATAATGTCCATAATAGAGGAAAGGAGGCATGTCTTACAGTGTTGTGTACTATGAAGCCTTTAAGAAGTTCCTAAAAATTAGTGAATGGCTGGGATAAAATGGTAGTAATTGTGAAGATATGTATTAGTAAAAAAGGGTTGGGAAGGATTTTTTTCAGATTGGAACGGGTAGTATTATGAGACTTCTAAATAGTGCCTCATGTGGAACTTGGTAGAAACTCAGCTTTTCTTACACAAAATGTAGAAGGCAAAGGTCTACTTGCTGAGCTTCTCTTACCAGAGTAAAAATATCAACAGACACTTCTACCTAACCCTCCACTTCAAAAGCCACATGTCCTCAATAGTCCATCTATAGTCATTAGGATACTAGGTTTTTATGGCTATATTATACTAATCTGGATAATATTTGTCAATCAATTCATAAACATTTATTAAGTTTCTACTACATAGTTGGGACTATGTTAAGCACTGAGGATACAAATATGAAAAAAAGAGACAGTCCCTCCTCTGAAAAAGCCTCAATCTAATGGGGGGGGGGAGAGACAATACATTAGGAAATTGAAAGGGGGAGCCCAGCAATGCCATTACTGGGTCTGTAGCCCAGGAAATCATAAAGGAGGTAAAAGGACCCACATTTGCAAAAATGTTTGTAGCAGTAAAGAATTGGAAAAGGAGTGGATGCTCATCAATTGGGGAATGGTGAACAAGTTGTGGTACAAAGAAGGTAATGGGATATTATTGTTCTGTAAAAAATGATGAACAAGGTTGGAAAGATTTACATGAACCTATGCTGAGTGAAACAAACAGAACCAGGAATACATTGTAAACAATAACAGCAAGAAAATGTGATGATCAATTATGAAAGGCTTGGTGGTTCTTAGTAGATCAGTGATCCAAATCCTAATAGATTTTGGAAAGAAAATGCCATGTGAATCCAGAAAAACAACTAAGGAAATTGAATGTAAGTCAACACATGCTATGTTCACTTCTTTTTTCTGTTTTTTTTTTATCTCCCCTTTTTCCATTTTATTCTGATTTTTCTCTCCCAGCATGATTAATAAGGCAATGTATATTAAAAAAAATTACAAAACTGCAATAAAAAAGAAAAGGGGAGGGAAAAGTGCCCAACAAGAGAACTCCAAATGGAGATTTTTAGAGTTCATGGTTCTATTCTTCAATCAGATAAGCAGGTGAGATCTTGTAGGATGATCATATTTTTCCTATAATTAACTTCCTGAGGCATGTCAGAGAAATCATAGAAATCTCTAAATCATGCAGCTAAGTAAAAAATAAGGAAATCTCTGAGTTGAGTTTCCTCATTAAATGAAGGTTTTGAGTTTGTGGGTTCACCCTTCAATGATGAGCAGAGAATGATAATGAGCTTCTCCAATGTAAAGCTGGCTGAACAACATATCCTGTCTCAAAGACAAAGTTCTTATAGTAATTCTTAACCTTAGATCATTTTACATATCTCAATACTTCCCAGAAGAATGAAGAAGGTTCACCCATGAATTTGTGTGTGTGTGTGTGTGTGTGTGTGTGTGTGTGTGTGTGTATGTATGTACTGCAAAGCTCTCAAAAACTCATTCTTCTTTGAGCAGTATTGCAGTTTACAACAGAAATATGACCATCTGTTGGAAGACAGCTGACAATAATAAAAAATTTATTTCACTGAGTGAACATCAACTGGTAAGATGTTATCATTTTATATTTTTATTTTAGATTAAATACATTGAAAACTCTGAAGGGTTTTACCAAATTTAAGAGGCTATTACTACAGACCTGGCAATGGATTACACATCTATCATCAAAGTCCCAGCCTAGACAAATCTATAGATACTCATCACCAGATTGACCACAGGGTGATGACAATTTTGGCCAGAACAACTTTGGAAGAACTTTACTAAGTCACTAAAGAGCAATTACTGGAATAAGTGAAGGGTGTGCATAAGACACAGGAATAAATAGCAAAGCCTAGTGTTAATCCAGATTGAATCTTATGAGTTGGTACCAGCCTGAAGCTGAATTTAATTTTAGATTGGACATTTTAAAATCTCTGTACTAGAGAATATATCCACCAAAGAAGAGGCAGTAAGGTGGAATAATAGATAAAGCACTGGATTAGAGACAGAAAATTCTGAGTTTAAATCTAGTTTCAGACACTATACAAATCCTTAAACATCTTTTTGCTTTAATTTTCTCATCTACATAATGTGTAGAACTTCCCTTCCAAACTTATTGTGAGAATCTAATGTGAATATTTGTAAATCATGTTGCAAATCTTAAAGAATAAATGGTATTTATTTTTTATTATTAATTTCAGGAACCTTTCCTCCCCTTTTTGGTTTAATATGTCAGTTTTAGAAATTAACCTCTTGGTATGAAGGTTAAGAAATGATTATTCATCTATACATAGTTATTTTAATCCTCTAAAAAATCTGTAGGTATATTTTAGGGGCTCTATGAAGTTGGATGGGAACAAAAACACATCTTCATTTCAATATAACTGATATATACTGTATTTTATTTTCTATATTTGTACACATTATTCTCAGAAGGAGTCCATAACTGAGATCTATTAGCAACTACTAAAACTTTTTGAATTTAAAAAAAAAAAACATTGTAAAGATATTTCACACTTTAATAGAAGATGGAAATATAGAGCTTGGCTATTGCTAGCAACCTTTGCTATTGATCGTGGGGACTTCAATTCAATTCACTTAGAATTTATTATGCCATTTATTAAGTACAAAACAATGCTCAGGCTATTACATTAACAATAAAAAAGTTAGAGCAAGTTGAGACTATGGAGCTTCAAAAGGAATCCCTGGACCAAAAAATGGCTTCCCTTGGTATTCCTTTACAATTCAGAATTTAGATATTCACATTTGGACTATAATGATTGGAAAACTATAGGTACTGGATGAGAGGTAATTGGACAAAGAAGCATTAGTTCTTTTATTACGAACATATATAGATCTTAAAATGTTGAGCTAAAAAGCACCGTACAGATAATCTAGTCAATATCCATCACCTACCTCCACTCTACAGATGATAAAACTAAGGCCATCCACATTTTAAAATTATTAATTTTTTTTAGTGTACAGATAGAAGAGAATACTTATGCATTTTTATTGATGCATCTGTTACTTGCATTTGGTCACTTACTTTATTGTGAGGAAAATCATATTACAGATCTTGATGTGTTTTTATAAATGGGAAACAAAATTGTTTCTTAATGGAAATTTGAGAAAATGGATAAAATAGAAAGTATTGTCATTATATTGTAAGGGAGATTTCACTGGAAAAAGTGACTTCCTTCCGCTCCCCATCCCTCCTTTCCCCTCCTTCCCCCAGTAGGCCTTTAAAATAAAATAAAGTAGAAAAGCGAAATAATCTCTGAAGATCTAGGCATATACCTTGCCAAAAACATACCCTGAGGAGGTGCTAGTTAATAGAAAAAGCCCCTGATATGCCAGTAGTTTGGATAGACAATGATGCCAGGTGGTACATCAGTGCATAATCATAAGAACATTATGTCAAAGCATAGTAATCAATACCAAAGAAAAATCAAAACACATTCAACACTATCCTCATAGTGTTAAACTGATTATACACTTCATATAATTAAAGCAGGGGAAATGAATGTGTAGAACAACTCTCATTATACCCTCTGGAACACAAAACTAGGTATAAAGGTTAGTATCAAACTCGTCTCCATTTCATATCAGTCACAGAACAACACAGCAACAGTAAAGAGAGAGCTCTTTTTTTTTTTTTTTTTTTTTTTGTATGACTGGATAATCTGTAAAACAAGCAGGGTATCAATATTGTCATTAATTTTTTTTATAAAACCACAGAAATACTTATTAATTGAAAGTCTTAGGTATAGATATAGAATTTTACCAAAGGAGAGCATCAAAGGCTTCTCTTTAGTAAATATACTATCAAATCCTCAAAAAAAAAAAAAAAAATGGGACTTTTACTGCTAGGGACAGACAGCACTCAATATCCTAATACTGGGAACCAAAATAGACTTGCATAAAGTCATGCCATATGGCCATCTAAAAAGAGGGAAATAAAAATATATAAATAGTAATAACAACTCATTTACATTGTTTTAAGGTTCATAAAGTATGACTATTGCCTGAAAACTCTGATGGAGATGTTTCTGTTATCTTCTATGCATTTTTCTCTATCCCTGCCACCACACTTTTCCTCAGACCTTTATTATCCAAGTAATTCACTGGCTTTTCTCTCCAAGATGTGTACTTTATTAACAGTCTGATGAAACCCATAGGGCTCTTCTCAGTTTATTGCCTACATTCATAACAGAAGGAAATGCTAAATTTTAGAGGTGAGTAAAAATAAAGATGTATTTTTTCCCCATCAAAATTGATTGCCCTTCTGAAATATATCCTTTTACCCTCTCCACTAAGATCAGGAGATTTTTTTTTTTTTAATTTCCAAAAGGTCATCTGTCCAACTTTTCAAATTCAGGATCTTTTGAACTTTCCATATTCAGGAATTCTTACTGATTATTCAAGACGATAGTTATTTCTCCTCAGTCTGAACTTTTATAGTTATAATCATATTTGTCACTTTTAATATAGAATTTAATTCTTTTTATTTTTAAATGTTTTTCCCTCTATTTATAAATACCCCTAAGGTCAAGGACCATATACTGTCTTTCTTTATATTCTCCATGAAAGTTATTGTATATTTTGCAGATAGAGAACCAGTCTCAGAGCTAAAAACATCTAATTTCAAATTCTTGCTCTGACATGGATTTTGTAATTCTTGGCAAATCACTTAGTTTTTAGTGATTTAGATAATCTCCTAAAACTAAAAGTTATTAAGAAGATTTTGACCTATATTTATTGGTAGAGAGTTTACTCTTCTAGGAGTTCCTTGTAGCAGTGACATAAGAGTTTTCTGTCTTTATATTTTTCATAATGTCTTTTATATAGTATGTACTCAATCAATATCTATTTATTGATTATTTAAGTGGTATTCAGCACTATGCCAACCAGCATAGTAAATAAGTTTGATTATAATTAAACCATTATATTTTGGTGATAACTCATAATTTATTATCCTTATCAATCACTCCTCTTATCCCCAAACACACAGTCAAGGGGGACCCAAACTATTTAATCTGTTTTGTCCAACCTCTAACCCAATGTGTGACAATTTGTCAAAACCACAAAACAAACTGTGGGTGTTGAATCATATGAAATGTCTAAATCTCTAGAGTACCTAGGCTCCAGAAGCTTTGGTCCTGCTTCACTTTGCTGTTTTCTTTTTCTTTTTTTTGCATAGGTAATTTTAAAATTAATTTTATAATTATAATTTTTTGACATTATATATGTATGAGTAATTTTTTTATAACATTATCCCTTGTATTCATTTTTCCAGATTTTCCCCTCCCTCCTTCCACTCCCTCCCCTAGATGACAGGCAATCCCATACATTTTACATGTGTTACAGTATAACCTAGATATAATATATGTGTGTAAATTCAATTTTCTTGTTGCATGTTAAGTATTGGATTCCAAAGGTATAAGTAACCTGGGTAGATAGACAGTAGTGCTAGTATTTTACATTCAATTCCCAGTATTCCTTCTCTGGGTGTAGTTGTTTCTGTCCATCATTGATCAGCTGGAAGTGAGTTGGATCTTCTTTATGTTGAAGATATCCACTTCCATCAGAATACATCTTCATACAGTATTGTTGTTGAAGTGTATAGTGATCTTCTGGTTCTCCTCATTTCACTCAGCATCAGTTCATGCAAGTCTTGCCAAGTCTTTCTGAATTCATCCTGCTGGTCATTTCTTACAGAGCAATAATATTCCATAGCCTTCATATACCATAATTTACCCAACCATTCTCCAATTGATGGACATCAATTCATATTCTAGTTTCTAGCCACTACGAAAAGAGCTGCTACAAACATTTTGGGGTACACAGGTCCTTTTCCTCTCTTTAGTATTTCTTTGGGATATAAGCCCAGTAGTGCACTGCTGGATCAAAGGGTGTGCACAATTTGATAACTTTTTGGGCATAGTTCCAGATTGCTCTCCCGAATGGCCGGATTCTTTCACACTTTGCTGTTTTGTAGGAACAATTGGGAATACACTATTCATTATTAATTAGCAAGAACATTAATTTACTTTACTGGTAATGCTCCATCTTAACAGTGGTCTCCTGGGTCCTGTTGTCCTATGACTGACTGAGGCTATTTAAAGAGAAGTTTAGGAATTAATGTTTTGACCAGAGTTGAAGGAGGTAAAATAAGGTAGACATAAGATGAAAGTGTATTTGAGAAAGGAAAAAGTCAACTTGATCTTAGAATGGCTAAGAAAAATATGAAAGAAATAAGGAAGACTACCACAAAGAAAGAAAGAGAAGGATTGAAAAAAAGCAAGACACTTTTGTCAACTCAAACAAGTGTGAATAGCAAGATGGATTTATAGTGATCTGTGGAAAGCATGCTATATTTGTGTTTCTCCCAATGGTAACCCAAACCTCTGTGTACACAGAAGAATGTAGGTCTCATTCCTAGAAAAAGAGAAAGGGTTGGAGGAGTTTATTTCTAGTACCCAGTTATCAGGGAGAATAGAATTCCTTAAACAATTGAACAATATGCTTCTAGATGGAAACAAAGGCAAATTAAGTGGAAAGACAGAGGAAAAAAATAACTTTTAATATTAAGAAGCTGGATAGGACAAGGTGACAGAGAATAATGGGGAAAAGGGCCATGGGATTAAATAATATTAATTAACTTTTATATTGTCCTTTATATGTATATAAACAATACTGCAAGGTGTACATTAAACACATTTTATCTCTATTTCATAGATGAGGCAATTGTAGCTAAATTTTTGCCAGTTTTCATACAAACTAAGCCTTGGAAGTCAAATCTCAACCCAGATCTTTCTGACTACAGGGGTCTTTTACACACACCGCAATCTTCTTATGAAGAAGGACAGGAAAGGACCATCTCACAAAATTACAACATCATAAAATATAAGAATTCTGTGAGGGTATTAAATAGACCAAAACTAGAGTAAAGTGAATAAGAAGAGTAAAATTAATGTTTTACTATTATAACTTTTTGTAATATATATTTATTTCCCCCACTTACATGTTACATTTTTAAACTTTTTAAAATTTTGAATTCCAAATTCTATCCTCTCCTTCCTTCATATCTTCCCATTTCTTAAGCTAGTAAGCATTTAGAAAGAGATTATCCATGTGCAGTCATATAAAACATTTCCATATTAGTCATTTTGTACAAGAAGACTTGAATGAAAGAAAAAGAATAAACAAAGTTAGTTAAAAATAGCATGCTCCAGTCTATATTCAAATAATTTTGCTTCTTTCTCTGGAGTTGGATAGTATGCTTCATCATTGGTTCTTTGGAGTTGCCTTAGATCATGTATGGCAGAGAAAAGCCAAGTTATTCACGGTTATTCATCATCCAATGTTCCTCTTATTGTGTATAATGTTCTCCTGGTTTTTCTTATTTCACTTTGTATCACTTCCTGTAAGTCTTTCCAGGGTTCAGAAAGACTATCCTGATATTAATTAGTCCTACTTAGTAGGAAATTATTACTATGTCATTATTACTATGTCCTCTCTCTGGGGCCAAACAAAATAAATTGAATTCCTCTTCCATGTGACAACCCTTAAAATACTTGAAGAAAGTAGTCTTATTGCCATCACATCTTTTTTACAGTCTAAAAACACCTCAATTTTCTTCAAATTTTCCAAATTTTGAGTCTATCACTATTCTGATTGTCCTCTCTGGATTCTTTTAAAGTAACAGATACCCAGGGCAGCAAGATGGCACAGTGGATAGAGCACAGGCCCTGAAATCAGGAGGACTTGAGTTCAAATCCAGCCTCAGTTACTTAATACTTCCAAGATGTGTGACCCTGGGCAAGTCATTTAATCCCAATTGCCTCAGCAATAATGATAATAATAATAGATACCTTTCCTAAAACGTGATATCCAGAATTGAACATAACACTCTCAGATGGGTGGGGCAAAAATAAAGTATGATTATCATCTCCCTGGCTCCAGATATTGTACTTTTTAAAAATACATCCTTGGACACATTAACTTTGTTACAATACCATAAGGTTGACATACTGAAAAATACCCATTCATTCTTCTCCCCCCCACTCAATTCTCTACACATTTATGCCTGCAGAATAAATGCAACCTGAAGACAAGCGAGTTCAATATAAAATATTTTGAGGAGGACATTAACAGTTGGGCAAATCATAAAGGTTTTGTTTTGAAGCTGATTCTTTTGTTGCATCTTAAAAGAACTGAGGGATTCCATGTTGAAGATTTGCAGAGAGAGTTCATCTAGATTTGAAGTGTGGCCAGTAACAATTTCTTTTCTTTAAGAAATAAAAGATAGAACCATAGGTTAGGAAGAAGAACCAATCCCTTCTGAGAAGTACCAAAGCAGCTTTTTTATTGACCCAAGAAAGTATTTTTTTTTTAATTTTCTAAAAGCATGTATACTGAAATTTGTCAAATCTGATGATCATAACCAACTGATTATTATCAATTCATGGATAAACAAATGACACAATTATATGTAACCTATAAAGTATAGCCATGGGCCTATAAAAACATAAAAAATATTTTGTGAATCTGATCAAGGGTTAAAATTGAAAAGAGATGATTATAGATTTAAGGCTAGAATGAAACCTTAATTAGCTTTTAAAATTTCCTTTTGCATTTGGCTAATTGAGGTGTTTTGTTGATTGAATTTTTTTTTTCTATTTCACAAATTCTGCTTTTTAACTAATTGGTTTCTTTTTCATATCTATTTTATAAAGAGTTACATGCTTTTTCCATTTTATTTCATCAAATCTATTTTAAGGAGTTTTCTTCATATAATTTCTGTTTTTCCTTTTCCATATCCTCTTGCAAAGATCTCTTTTCCTTTCCCCATTTTTCTTGTAATTCTCTTTTAAGATCCTTTTTGAATTCTTCCAAGAGATCACTGTAAAATGGGGACAAACTCATATCATCCTTTGAGGCTTCATCTGGAGCTGATTTGTCTTTAGGATTTTCAGGGTATGAGGTCTGTGCCACTCTTTCTCCATAAAAGCTGTCTTCTATGTTGAGTATTTTTTGCTTGTTTGTTTTTGTTTTTTTGCTCATGTTTTTTTTTTTTTTTTTTTTTTTTTCTTTCTTAAGTTGAAGTCTGCTCTTAAGGCAAAGGGGAGACAGCCTCTTTAGTTTACCTTGAGGCCAGTGTTGCCGACTGACTTCTGGTGCTGGTATTATCCTGGGGATGATTTTCTGTAATATTTTTGCTAATATTTAAGGTTTTTGCATCAATATTCATTGGGAGATTGGTGCATAATTTTCTTTCTCTGTTTTCAACTTACCTGGTTTAGGTATCAGTATCATGTCTGTTTCATAAAAGGAATTTGGCAGGAATCCTTCAATTCTTATTTTTTCACATAGTTTATATAGCATTAGAGTTAATTTTTCTTTAAATGTTTGGTAGAATTCACATGTAAATCCATCTGGTCAGGATTTTTTTTCCTTAGGGAGTTGATTCTATTCTTCTATTTCTTTTTCTAAGATGGGACTGTTTAGCCAATTTACTTCTTCCTCTGTTAATTGGTATATGTTATATTTTTGAAGTTATTCTACCATTTCATTTAAGTTATCGAATTTATTAGCATAAAGTTCAGCAAAGTAACTCCGAGTTATTGCTCTAATGTCCTCTTCATTAGTGATGAGTTCTCCCTTTTACATTTTTAAGACTAACAATTTGATTTTCCTCTTTCCTCTTTTAAATCAAATTTACTAAGGGTTTATCTATTTTGTTGATTTTTTTCATAAAACCAACTCTTAGTTTTATTTATTAATTCAATAGCTTTTTTTTTTTTTACTTTCAATTTTATTAATCTCTCCTTTTATTTTTGGGTTTCTAATTTGTTCCTTTTCTAGCTTTTTTAGTTGCAAGCCCAATTCATTGACCTTCTCTTTCTCTGTTTTCTTCAAGTAGGCCTCTAGAGATATAAAACTTCACCTTATTACCACTTTGACTGCATTCCACACATTTTGGTATGATGTCTCATTATTGTCATTTTCTTGGGTGAAATAATTATGTCTATGATTGGCTGTTTCACGCAATCATTCTTTAGTATGAGATTATTTAGTTTCCAATTATTTTTTGGTCTATTTTCCCCTGGCTTTGTATTGAATGTAATTTTCATTGCATTGTGGTCTGAAAAGGATGTATTTACTATTTCTGCCTTTTTACATTTCAATTTGAGGTTTATATGTCCTAATATATAGTCAGTATCTTTATGGGTTCCATGAACTGCTGAAAAGAAAGAGTACTCCTTTCTGTCTCCATTTACTTTTTCCCACAGATCTATCATACCTAACTTTTCTAGCATTCTATTAACCTCTTTGACGTCTTTCTTATTTATTTTGTGGTTTGATTATCTAATTCTGAGAGTGCAAGATTGATTATTCTGTATGTATTACCCTGCTTCAAGTGTGTTTCCTATAAACAAAATATTTTAGGATTCTGGCTTTTAATCCAGTCTGCTATCTGCTTCTGATTTATGGAGGAGTTTACCCCATTCAAATTTATGGTTAAAATGACTAATTTTGTATTTCTTGCCATCTTGTTAACTCCTGCCTTTCCTCCCTCCCCAGTATTAAACTTGTGAGCACCACTTGCCTCTCACAGCCCTCCCATTTTTAGGATCCCTCCTCCCACCTTAGAGTTCCTCCCCTTTTCTTATTCCTTTTCCTCACAATTTCTGTATTCCCTTCTGATTAGCTTATTCCTTCCCTTTTCACATTTTCTCTCCCACTTTTCAATGAGGTGGGAAAAGTTTCTCTGTAAATCGAATATATCTAATATTTTTCTCTTCAAGCCAATCCTGATGAGAATAAGAAACACACTATGTTCATTCCCCTCCCTTATTTCCCTCAGATATAGTAGGTTTCCTTTGCATCTTCATGAGATGTAGTACCCCCACTTTACCCTTTTTCTGGTACAATTTCCTTTTCATCTTTAGTTTCTTTGTTTATATTATAACTGTAAAACCAAATTATACATGTGTTCTTTATGTATGTTCATAACAAAAATATAGTTGCCAAGATTTCTTTTTACCTTTTTATGCTTCTTTTGAGTCCTATATTTGGAGATCAAACTTTTTGTTTAATTCGGGCTTTTTTATCAGAAATAGATGAAATTCACCTATTTCATCGAATGTCCATCTTCTACCCTGGGAAAAAACAAACAAACAAACAAAAACAAAACAAAACAAAAAACAATTCATTCATTTTGGCTAGGTAAGTTATTCTTAGCTGCATACCAAGTTCTTTAGCCTATTGGGAATATCAGATCTAGGACCTTCGATCCTTTAATGTGGATAATGCTAGATTCTGAATAATCTTTATCGTGGCTCCTCTATATTTGAATTGTTTTGTTTTGTTTTGTTTTGTTTTGTTTTGTTTTGTTTTGTTTTTTTCCCAGCTGCTTGTAGCATTTTTTTCTTTGTCTGATAATTCTTGAATTTAGCTACAATATTTCTTGGAGTTTTGATTTTGGGATTTCTTTCAGTAGGTGATCGATGAATTCTTTCAGTGTCTATTTTAGTCTCTGTTCCTATCTGGGAAGTTCTCTTTGATAATTTCCTGAAAAATAGTGTTTAAGCTCTTTTTTTCATCATAATTTTCAGGAAGTCTCAATTCTCAAATTATTTCCCCTAGATCTGCTTTCTTGGTCTGTTGTTTTCCCAAGAATGTATTTAACATTTTTTTCCCATTGTTTCATTTTTTTTTTCTTTTGCTTGACTGATTCTTGGTGTCCCCTCAAGTCATTCATTCACTGATTTTTTTTATTATTATAGCTTTTTATTGACAGTACATATGCATGGGTAATTTTTTACAACATTATCCCTTGCACTCACTTCTGTTCCTACTTTTCCCTTCCCTCCCTCTACCCCCTCCCCTAGATGGCAGGCAGTCTTAAACATGTTAAATATGTTATAGTATATCCTAGATGTAATATGTGTGTGCAGAAACAAGTAGTTCTCTTATTGCACAGGAAGAATTGGATTCAGAAGGTAAAAATAATTTGGGGAGAAAAACAAAAATGTAAACAGTTCACACTCATTTCCCAGTGGTCTTTCTCTGGGTATAGCTGTTTCTGTCCATCATTGATCAACTGAATTAGATCTTTTCTTTGTCAAAGATATCCACTTCCATCAGAATACATCCTCCTCATACAGTATTGCTGAAGAGTATGATGATCTCCTGGTTCTGCTCATTTCATTCAGCATCAGTTCATGCCTTTCCAAGCCTCTCTGTATTCATTCTGCTGGTCATTTCTTACAAAACAATAATATTTCATAGCATTCATATACCACAATTACCCAACCATTCTCTAATTGATGGGATCCATTCATTTTCCAGTTTCTAGCCACCACATACATGGCTGTCACAAATATTTTGGCACCTACAGGTCCATTTCCCTTCTTTAGTATCTCTTTGGGATAAAAGCTCAGTAGTAACACCACTGGATCAAAGGGTATGCACAGGTTGATAACTTTTTGGGCATCATTCCTGTTTGCTCTCCAGAATGGTTGGATTTGTTCACAGATCCACCAACAATGCATCAGTGTCCCAGTTTTCCTGCATCACCTCCAATATTCATCATTATTTTTTCCTGTCATTTTAGCCAATCTGACAGGTGTGTAGTGGTATCTCAGAGTTGTTTTAATTTGCATTTCTCTGATCAATAGTAATTTGGAATACTCTTTCATATGAGTGGAAATAGTTTCAATTTCATCATCTGAAAATTGTCTCTTCATATCCTTTGACCATTTATCAATTGGAGATTTCTTATAATTTAGAGTTAATTCTCTCTATATTTTGGAAATGAGGCCTTTATCAGAACCTTTAACTATAAAAATGTTTTCCCAGTTTGTTGCTTCCATTCTAACCTTGTTTGCATTAGTTTTGTTTGTACAGAGGCTTTTTAATTTGATATAATCAAAATTTTCTATTTTGTGATCAATAATGATCTCTAGTTCTTCTTTGGTCACAAATTTCTCCTTCCTCCACAAGTCTGAGAAGTAAACTATCTTATGTTCCTCTAATTTATTTATAACTTCCTTCCTTTTGCCTAAAGCACAGATTCATTTTGATCTTATCTTGGTGTACAGTGTTAAATGTGGGTCTATGCCTACTTTCTGTCAAACTAATTTCCAGTTTTCCCAGCAGTTTTTGTCAAATAATGAATTTTTATCCCAAAATTTGGGATCTTTGGGTTTATCAAACACTAGATTGCTATAGTTATTGACTGTTTTGTCCTGTGAACCTAACCTATTCCACTGATCAACTAATCTATTTCTTAGCCAATACCAAATGGTTTTTGTGACTGCTGCTGCTTTATAACATAGTTTTATATCAGGTACAGCTCGGCCCCCTTCATTTGATTTTTTTTCATTAATTCCCTTGAAATTCTCTGTGAAGTCCGGACTAGCTCCTCTAAATGGCTCAGAATCAGTCCTAGTCAGGATAAGCAAAAGTCTTTGCCCCATGTTGTGGGAGCCAAAATGTAATGTTCTGATTGTCTCTCAATTATAATCCTTCTCTGGGAGGAGGTTTCTTTTCTGTAAATCCTTTTGTCTGTGAGCAGGTTTCTTGGGAGGCTTCTAGAGTCTCCAGCCAGAGTGAAGGTAGAATCTTGAATCCTCTCCTTCCTGAATCCTGGCTTTGAATCTTCTTGAACTTCCCTGAAGTTCTCCCAGGAAGTCTTGTTCTTATCCCAATCTAGACTGTTGTTCAGACTCAATGTTGCCTCTTTTTATCCTCCCAGAGAATTGGCTTGTGGGTACTCCCAGTGGCTTGTGGGAACTCTTTACTGACCAATGAGCAAGCTCTTTTAAAGTATTCCTTCAAAGGTGTAAACTCCCTTAAAGATTTGAACTAAAGGTGTGAACTCTGAGCTAGAGAATTGCTAAGTACCAAGTTACCACCTAGTAAGAATCTAACAATTCTCAATCTTTTTTCTTCCATATGAATTTTGTTGTTATCTTTTCTAGTTCATTAAAATAGTTTCTTGGGAGTCTGATTGGTATTGCACTAAATAAATAGATTATGTTAGGGAGTATTGTCATCTTTATTATATCTGTTCAGCCAGTCCAAGAACAACTTAATATTTTTCCAATTGTTTAAATTTGACTTTATTTGTATGAAAAGTGTTTTATAGCTTTGGTTATATAATTCCTGACTTTCCTTGGTAGATAGATTCCCAAACATTTTATGCTTTCAACAGTTATTCTGAATGGAATTTCTCTTTGTATCTCTTGCAGTTGGATTTTGTTGGGGATGCATAAAAATGCTGAGGATTTATGTGGATTTATTTTGTATGCTGCAACTTTGCTAAAGTTGTGAATTTTTTCTAATAGCTTTTTAGTAGAATCTCTAGGGTTCTCTAAATATACCATCATCTCATTTGAAAAGAGAGTGATAATCTGGTTTCCTCATAACCTACTCTAATTCCTTTAATCTCTTTCTCAACTCTTATTGCAGAGGCTAGCTTTTTTCATACAATATTGAATAATAAGGGTGATAGTGAGCAACCTTGTTTCATTCCTGATCTTACTGGGAAAGATTCCAGTTTATCCCCATTACATATGATGCTTAATGATGGTTTTAAATAGATGTTCCATACTATTTTAAGGAAAAGTTAATTTATTCCTGTACTCTCAAGTGTTTTTTATTAGGAATAAATGTTGGATTTTATCAAATTTTTTTTTCTGCATCTATTGAGATGATCATATGGTTTTTGTTAATTTGATTACTGATAGAGTTAATTATGCTATTAGTTTTCCTAATATTGAACCAGCCCTGCATTCCTGGTATAAATCCTATTTGGTCATAATGTATTATCCTGGGGATGATTTTCTGTAATCTTTTTGCTAATATTTTATTTAAGATTTTAGCATCAATATTCATTAGAGAGATTGGTCTATAATTTCCTTTCTTTGTTTTCAACCTGGTTTAGGTATCATACTAGTCTGTGTCATAAAAATAATTTGGCAAGACTCATTCAATCCCTATTTTTTCACATAATTTATAGCATTGGAGTTAATTGTTCTTTAAATGCTTGGTAGAATTCACATGTAAATCCATCTGGTTCTGGGGATTTTTTTCTTAGGAAGTTGATTCTATTGTTCTATTTCTTTTTCTAAGATGGGACTATCTAACCAATTTACTACTTCCTCTGTTAATCGGTGCATGCTATATTTTTGAAGTTATTCTTCCATTTCATTTAAATTATTGAATTTATTGGCATAAAGCTGGGCAAAGTAACTCCTAATTATTGCTTTAATTTCCTCTTTATTAGTGGCGATTTCTCCCTTTTCATTTTTAAGACTAACAATTTGATTTTCTTCTTTCCTTTTTTAAATCAGATTTACTAAGGGTTTATCTATTTTGTTGTTGTTGTTTTTTTTTTTTTTTCATAGAAACAACTCTTAGTTTTATTAATTCATTTAATAGTTTTTTTTTTTTTTTTTACTTTCAATTTTATTAATCTCTCCTTTTATTTTTAGAATTTCAAATTTAGTGTTTGGGGGTTTTTAATTTGTTCCTTTTCTAGCTTTTTTAGTTGCAAGCCCAATTCATTGACCTTCTCTTTCTCTATTTTATGCAAGTAGGCCTCTAGAGATATAAAATTTCCCCTTATTACTGCTTTAGCTGCATGCTACACATTTTGGTATAATGTCTTATTATTGTCATTTTCTTGGGTGAAGTTATTAATTATGTCTATGATTTGCTGTTTCACCCAATCATTCTTTAATATCAGATTATTTAATTTCCAGTTGTTTTTTGGTCTGTTTTCCCCTGGCTTTTTATTGATTGCAATTTTCATTGCATCATGGTCTGAAAAGGATGCATTTACTATTTCTGCTTTACTGCATTTGAATTTGGGGTTTTTATGTCCTAATATATGGTCAATTTTTATATAGGTTCCATGAACTGCAGAGAAGAAAGTGTACTTCTTTCTGTCTCTATTTAGTTTTCTCCAAAGATCTATCATATTTAACTTTTCTAGTATTCTATTTATCTCTTTGACTTCTTTCTTATTTTGTGGTTTGATTTATCTAATTCCGAGAGTGCAAGATTGAGATCTCCCACTATATTAGTTTTGCTGTCTATTTCTTCTTGCAGTTCTCTTACTTTCTCTTTTAAGAATTTAAATGCTACATCACTTGGTGCATATATGTTTATTATATTGATACTGCTTCATTGTCTATGCTGCCTTTTAGCAAGATACAGTGCCCTTCCTTATCTCTTTTAATTAGATCAATTTTTACTTTTGCTTGATTGGAGACCAGGATGGCTACCCCTGCTTTTTTGACTTCACCTGAAGCATAGTAGATTCTGCTCCAGCCTTTTACCTTTACTCTTTATGTATTGCCCTGCTTCAAGTGTGTTTCCTGTAAACAACATATTATTCTGGCTTTTAATCCAGTCTGTTAACTGCTTCCTCTTTATGGGGGAGTTTACTCCAATCACATTTATGGTTAAAATGATCAATTCTGTATTTCTTGCCATCTTGTTAACCCCTGCTTATGCTTTTCTCTTTTCCTTACCCCTTCCCCCCTCCCTAGTATTAAAGTTGTGAGCACCACTTGCTTCTCACATCCCTTCCTTTTTAGTATCCCTTCTTCCACCTTAAAATTCCTCCCCCGATCTTATCCCTTTTCCTCACAATTTCTTATTCCCTTCTGCTTACCTTACTCCTTCCATTTTCACTTTTCCCCTCCCACTTTTCAATGAGGTGGGAGAAGTTTCACCTTAAATTGAATATGTCTAATATTTTTCTCTTTTACCCAATTCTGATGAGAGTAAAATACACACTATGTTAATCCACCTCCATTCTTTGTCTGAGATATGATAGGTTTCCTTTGTCTCTTCATGAGACGTAGAACCCTCACTTTATCCTTTTCCTGGTACAATTTCCTTTCCACCTCTAGTTTCTAGAACAAAGTATACATGAGGTGTTTATATATCTTCACAGCAGAAATGTAGTTCCCAAGATTTCTTTTTACCTTCTTAGGTTTCTCTTGAGTTCTATATTTGTAGATCAAACTTTTTGTTTAGTTCAGTTTTTTTCATTTGAAATAGATGAAATTCATTTATTTTGTTGAATGTCCATCTTCTTCCTTGGGAAAAAAAAATGCTCATTTTGCCTGAGTAAGTTATTTTTGCCTGCATACCATGTTCCTTATCTTTTCAAAATATCAGATTCCAGGCCCTTCGATCCTTTAATTTGGATGCTGCTAGATCCTGAGTAGTCCTTATTGTGGCTTCTCTATATTTTAATTGATTTTTTTCTAACATCTTGTAATATTTTTTTCCTTGGTCTGATAATTCTGGAATTTAGCCACAATATTTCTTGGAGTTTTGATTTTAGGGTCCTTTTCAGTAGGTGATTGATGAATTCTTTCAATATCTATTTTATCCTTTGTATTTATAACATCTGGACAGTTCTCTTTGATAATTTCCTGGAAAATGGTCTCCAGGCTCTTTTGTTCATCATATTTTTCAGGAAGTCCAATAATTCTCAGAGTATCTCTCCTAGATCTGTTTTCCACATCTGTTGTTTTCCCAAGAAGGTATTTGACATTTTTTCCCCATTGTTTCATTTTTGGTTTTGCTTGACTGATTCTTGGTGTTTCCTTAAGTCATTCATTTCCATTTGTTAAATTCTGATTTTTAATGAATTATTTTTTCATTCACTTTTTTATATCTTTTTCTAATTGTCCAATTGAGTTTTTAAGTGAGCTGTTTTTTTTTTTCCCCTGTGGAATTTTTTTTTCCATTTCACCAATTTTATTTTTTAGAGAGCTATTTTCTTTTTGCAATTCACTGATTTTGTTTTCCTTTGAATTGTTTACCTTTTCCAATTCACTAATTCTGTTTTTCAAAGATTTGATTTCTTTATCCACTCTATGTTTAAATGAGTAGGATGAGTTATCCAGATCCTCTTGTCAAGCTTCTCTTTCCTTTCCCCATTTTTCTTCTAGCTCTCTTGTAAGAACCTTTTTAATTTCTTCTATTAGAGTTTTGTATGGTGGGGACCAGATCATATACTTCTTTGGGGATTCATCTGGAGATACTCTGTTTTTAGTTTCCTCAGGGTTTGAAGTCTGCTCTCTATTCGTATAGAAGCTATCTATAGTTAGAGTTTGCTTTAATTTTTTGCTCATTTTGACAAAAAAGAATCAAAGAAAACAAACAAACAAACAAACAAAAAAAGCAAAAGCAGTCTGCTTTTGGGGCAATGTGGTATTACCAAGCTTCCTCTACAGACTACAATAGGTAGCAATGAAGCAGCAGTGGAACAGCAATGGCTGCACTGCCTGCACAGCTGTCACTCTCTGAGACTCTGAGAGGATGCTGAGTCACTCTGGGTATTGAATGGGTATGGTCAGGTCCCGAGAGACCCTAGTGTTTTGGGATTGATCTCTTTACCCCTTGTGTTTATAGCTTCTTTGCTTATCTACTGGCCAGGCCAAAGAAGTTCACACTGGGTAAAGTTCTCTCTGCAAATTTTCTGATGGTTGTGACTATATCCCTCTCCAGTCTGCTCACTGTGAGCTGCCTTCCATGCTCTTGCTGCCTGCTTGCAGTCTGTGCCTGGTCTAACTGTCCCTGCCCATGATGAAAATAAATATTTTCTAGTGAATTTCAAGGATATCTTCTATTGGTAATGTATTCGTGGTTTTTTTTTTTCCAGTCAAGCAGTAATTCCAAGGCCGTATCATGAAAAAAAAGTATTCTGGGGGCAAGAGCAAGCTTAAATAGATGCGTGTGTCCTCTCTGCCATCTTGGCCAGAAGTTATCTGGAGACATTTCTTTATCAAACCTTGAACGGTGGACTGATTACCAAGAATGTCTTCTCATTAATGAATCAAAGGATTACAGCTCTGACACCTGGAATTCCTCACTTGGGAATTGTGCTTATTGACTCATTTCTTTTTAAACTGATTTTCCCTTCAAATTCCTTACCTTTCTTTGTTTAAAAATTATATAATAAATTCCTCTAATTTGTAGAAATAACACTAGAAAAGTTGCTCACATCATCCATTATGTGGCATCCTGTTTAACATAGGCTGGATAGTACCTATACTCATTTTTTTTCTTCCCTTAAAGAACTAGCCTTTAGATTCTCTAATGTCTTCCTCATTGGGGGAAAGAGGGAACTAAATTCCCCCAAGACAGCATTTGCCTTAGCTTTATTTATTCTTACACAAACACACATATATGTATATATACACATATACATACATGCACACACATTGCATGTATTTGTGTATATATATCTACATGTTTGTGTGTGCATATATGCTAGTATGTATATCAGTCTATCTAGTTGCATAATACATGACTAATAACATGTTATTGAATTTGAAATCCTAAAACAATGTAACAAATTTAATCTAATATATATCACTAAGACTTGGTCAAAGACTTTGCCTTCATTATTTTCTTTAGTAGACATTCAGAAACTAGATTTTTCACAATAATGCATACTATAACTTTATCTGGAATTGAAGCAAAATTTCACAGATATATTTGCTTTAGGTAATTTTATTGGTTGGTTTTCTGGGTGTGGATATGCAGTTGACTTATAAAAAGAGATTAAATAACCCTGAGCCTATGCTCTACACATGTCAAAAAAGCTGTAACTCTAGCAGTGATACTTCTAAGATGATCAAACAGTTAGTAATATGGCTGTGGAGCTTTAACAATAGAGTACCAAAAATAGAAGCTCAGTGGAAGAAACAGCCAAACAGTTTTAACTAAAAACTTGTACCTCAGGAGGGTAAGCGGCCCAGGAGATGACGACTGGTAGGTGACATTAGTAGCAGCAGCTTTGTTTGAAAAAAAAAAAAAAAAAAAAAAAAAAAAAAAAAAAAAAAGGATCCAATCTGTGAAGAAGTATATTCTCTCTCCAAAGTCCTGAACCTGGAAACAGGTTTATTGTATGTCAATGGTAGGATTTTATACCCTATTTATCTTACATTTTCATTTAAATATGCCTTTTTCTGTGTTTTAATTTAGTTTTTTTTTAAGACATCAGTAGAAATTTGAAACTATATTTTAAATAGATACTGACCCAAAGCATGCTTTTAACCTCAGGTAGTTTTCAGAAGTTCTTGCCTGAGTTATAGAGCAGCAACAGTATAGTAACTTTGTAGTGTAATAATATTATAGATTTAGTTTTCCTAGTTGCTATAAATAACTTGACATTGGTTAAGTGTGAGTCTATTTAGAAGCTTCATGGTGGTGGTGGGGTACAATCTCAATTCATCATTTTTGTATTCAGCTTACAGAAAAATCAAGTAATTAAAGTAAAACTGAGTTAAGTAAGCATAATTGTGAGATTTAATTCCAGTTCTCAAGCATCATTACATTATTATGTTTCCATTCATTTATGAAAAGGAATTCTGCCTATAGAATTAAAGGAAAAATAACAAGAAATATTTTCCAGTTGTGGTTTGGGAGGTGAATCTGGAGGTGGTTTGAGAGGGAATGTTCAGAGGCTGTAATTCTATCCAGTCAATAATTTGCCATGTGATTTCCTCTATCTCTCAGTACCTCAGTTTCCTCATTTGCAAAGATATATTAAGGAAAAAGTCCTGGCTGAGCATTTAGGCTACAAAAGTGGAAAGGACTTAAGTCACCTCCATCATTCTACCAGACTCCAAACTTGATACTTGTTTGGCATGCATAAATCCTGCTTGTGAAACCTATTAAATCCAGGCAATAATGTGAATGGGGGAAGAGAGAGGGGAAGTGGAGGGGGGAGAATGAATCATTTCCATTCTTATGGGGCAGAGTAGTTAAAGATAAGTAAAAGATAGTCTCTGAAGAAAAGAAATAAAATAAACCAGGATAAAAACACAAAGCTTTTCCATCTTCTCTATGGCACCCATTATTTAAGCCTCTATCAGAAATGCTATAAGAGGCAAAAATATGAACAATAAACTAGTTTTTGTTGTTGTTGTTATTGTTGTTGTTTTTGTTTGTTTGTTTTGTTTTTGTTGCTTCTTGTTAGCTTGGGTTTCCCCCCCCCCCCACCTCCTGGCACTCCTGCTGGTCTTCAGCAAAGGCAAAAAGATTGATTGCTTAAATCAGAGCAGTTCTCCAGAATTCAAATCCCAGTTTTCCATTGTCAAAACTACTCTTTTAAAAGCAATGGTCATCCATGACTTTAATACAACTCTCCAAATACATTGCCCCTGATCACCTTTATATAATTGAATTCCAGATTAATAAAGTGTTCGCCTTGTAGAATGTTAGGGGAAGCTTTCATTTCAAATAGGGAGCAAATCACTGGATATTTTGTATGTCCACTGGAATTTGACCCCCCCTCTAAAAAATGCTAGATGTCTACAAGATTCTAATAGTGGGAATGCCTACAGAGTTTGCTTTAGAGATTTGTGGTTCGGTTGCTATGACGACCAAACTTTAGGGCATTGTTGCCTACATGGGATCACAAAATGACAGATGGCCTGTTACAGAATCATACATATTTGGAGATGAAAAGAAAATACATTATTATAAAGTCCATCCATCCTGCTGTTGCAAAAGAGTTTAAGATTCCATATGAGAGTTGTGGGCTGGGGGTGGGGAAGATGAGGAAAGGGAGAAAAGATGTTAATTCCAATTTTCTGAAACTTGCTACTGTACATCTAACTGGGACATTAGATAGTATGCCCATTTTCCAAGCAGTCCATCCTTTCAGGTATTTGTTGGGACCAAAAGTTTTGTGGAAACTTTGAGATTGCCCATGAGAGATGGTAGGAAGTCAAAACATACTTTATTAAATGAAAGAAAAAAAATTCTGATAAAAGAATGAAGTGGTCAAATTCAATTATCATTTTTTTTTGGGGGGTAATTTTTACTTCATGAAAATGAGCAAAATTTGTATCTAGGAGATAAATAAAATATGCTCCATTTTAGATGCCTGGAAATATTTATCGGAACAGAATAATAGTACTCTTGCCTTCTTTAGTCCCACCTTTCTCTTAAGATACACCATAGACTCCCATATAGAATAGTTAATAATAGAGTCAATAATAATAACAGAATGAGAATGATTTAGGATTTGATGAGGGTTACCAGATGTATTCTTTTTTTCAGTCACTTGGCAAATTTTTAACCTTGAACTATTAGGAATAAAGTCAGTACATTAACCCTTAAATGGCACTATGTTAATCTCAGAAGATTGTAATTTAATTAATGGAAATATAAGATGTCAAAATTAGGAAATGAGTTTGTCTCTCCTTTTTAAAGAACCCTTGCAGTAAATCAAAATTCAATTGGTAAAAAAATAAAGAAATAAACTTTCCTACAATTCAACAGTATAACATTTGCAGAGAAAAATTTTCACTAGTTAGAATTTTTGCAGAATACCACAAACTATTACAAAACAGCATCTTTAATCTTGGGGGATATCTGGATGCTGTATTACTAAGATGCATGTAAACTTGTAAGTGCTATTCATTTTTCACATGTTGGCATGTTGTAAAATTCTATTTTCTTTTCATTTCTGGATGTTGTAAATAAACTAGACCTGTACAGTAGGTTTTTGTCAGACTCCCAGAAAGACAATTTTATTTTATAGCACATCCTAGACTGACAGCCAGAAACTGTTCTGCACCACCTCAGTACAAACAAAATTAGCTTCTCACAATATTTTTGCAGATGTTAAAGGTCATTAATAGAATGAAACCAGATGACTAAAGCAATACATTTGGAATGATTGGGTTTTATTTTTCTCCCTAGCTTAAAGACACAGAGTCTCTTTTTCTTGACTGCTTGGCTGTGATTCAATTTTTTTTTCCTTAGCTACTTAATGGCTTCCAAAATCATAAAAGTAAAAGTGGTGGGATATGTATTTTTTGGCTTATGTCACCTTGCTTGTGTGATGGAGGTGGAATTTTTACTGGGATGAACGTAGTATTAACTGTTGAAAAAACATGCTGCTTTTACAATTACCCCCAACTCTGTCCTCCCCCACTCCAGGTCAAACTTTTGTAGGATCAAATGAAGTGCTTCTCATCAATTAAAAATTATACTTCTAGATTTTTGTTTTCAAAATTAAAAGATGATAAATTATTTTAAAATAAAGACTGTCTTTTTTTAAATGTGAAGGTATACATTTTGAGAGCAGAACTAAGATTAGAGAACAAACAATTCTTCTGGATCTTTTAGAATGTGGGTTTAGATCTAGAGTTAATAAAGTCGTAATCATGATCTAGTTGTATATCTGTCCTTATTCTAGAAGATATTTACATATACAGCTCAATAGCTGGGTATTTTATTTTTTAATTTTTTTTTTTTTTTTTTTTTTTTTTTTTTTTTGCTGAGACAATTTATTTGCCCAGAGTTGCACAGCTAGGAGTTGTGTTAAGTGTCTGAGGCCACATTTGAATTCAGGCCCTCCTGAGGGGCTGGTGCTCTAATCACTGCACTACCTAGCTGTCCCTAGCTGAGTATTTTTAGAACACTCCTACATATAATACTCAATAAGCTATCTATTTAGAAAACAATTTATATAATATATGCTTCAAAAAACCAGGGATTTGATCCATTTTTTTTAGAAATAAAAAAATTAGTAAACTATTCTTTTCCCTTTCATGTTTTACCAACTTTATTGTTAGAAACATAGTAGCCATTTTGGAGAATGTTGTATTGCTCTTCTATTAGGAATGGAACAGCTTTTCCATTGGGTAAGAACAGAAGGATTTTTGTTCTGATTAGTCTGTTCAAATTAGTGACATGAAAGCCATTTTAATTGTAGGTTTGGGGAAAGGAATCATCTTTGGTATTGGGATATATCATTGTTTTTCATTTTTATGCCCTTCATGAGTAAGGGTTAATTCTTCAAGTTGATCATAATTGATATTATATAGATAGTGGTACAATGGATAAGAGTATTGTATTTAGAGCCAAGAAGACCTGAATTGAAATATTACCTCAGACTAATGATGTGATGCTGGACAAGTCACTTAACATGTTTCAACTTGAGTTCCAGTATCTACTTCCTAGGGTTGGGAGAATCAACTGATATATGGCATTTTGCAAATCTTAATGTTTCATTAAAATAGTGGCTATTATTAATATGGTGTAATCATGAAAGATTAAGAAAAAATGTCTTCTGAAGGCTAAATAGTAAAAAAAAATGCTGAATAACTTTTGTCTGTCATTGTAGATTGTGGGATACCTTATATTTATCCAGGTCAAAGGCATCAAAGAGTTCTCCCAAGTGTGGCCTGAACCCAATTAAAATATAATAGGGGAAATATTCAACAACAACAACAACAAAATACAATACATCATAGTTAATGTTGATTTGTGGTTAAAGGAATCTGTTTCTATTTGAGTTTGACACCACTAATCTAAGGCATTGAGTGATTATGTCTCCAAATAGTTTCCTGTATATTCATTTTGTCATTTTTGTATTTCTTTTCCTAAATGTATTACATAATTTATAGTTGAAATCTGAATTCAAAGCTCAAAAATTTCACATGGAATAACAAAATAGAAAAGTTGGAAAGATATGAGTAGGAATAAAGTAGAGGTTGATGAATTAATAACTAGTTTCATGGCCTGGACTCAATGACTAGTCACTAATGGTTCTGTGCCATCTTGGAGGGAGGTATATAGTGAAATAATCTGGGATTGGTACTTTCTTCTGTGTTATTTAAAAGTTTTATCAGTGACTTTGGTACAGCTCTAGATAATATGTTTGTCATACTCATCGATGACACAGATATGTTAGGAATTGTTAGCCCAGTTGGGAAGGTAAAGTCATGATAGGAAAGATATTAAAAGGCTAAGATATAGGACAATAGTTTTTAGATCACAGAATAACAGAGCCAAAATGGAAATTAATCTCAGGAGCTATCTAGTACAAACATCTCATTAAAAAAATTTAAAACAAAAATATTTAATTGTAGTTTCCCCAGAACCATCTGATCTTTCTAATAAAGAAACTGTATTCTAAGTAAGTGAGATCATTTATGCAAGGTCACCAGGGTAACAACCATCAGAGGGGCAATAAGAACCTATTTATTCTGATTCTAAAGTCAATATTCTATTCACTGATCCCTCTAAATGATAAAATTCAAAGAAGGTAAGTGGAAAACCTCACATTTGATCATCTTATAAATCAATATTACAAATATTAAGCAGGGAAATATGACTGGACTATATATGATTTTAAAAATAGGGTTTTGAATAGACTGCAAGCTCTTAAAATAATGTTCTTTAGAACCCCAAATAAATGGCATCTTCTACATGAGACCTTTCCTTAGCTCCTTGGTTCCCATTACTTCCTCATTGCCTTACAAATTAATTACTACTAACTGCAAATAATTAGTATTTAGTTATTTCTGTACATGTGATTTTTCTGGGTAGATTGGAAGCTCCCTGATAATAGAGATTATTTCACTTTTGTAGGGTATAGAACACAGGCACCTTAAAAATGTTTGTTGATTATTTTTGAATATGTTTTTAAAAAGATGTTGATAAATCCAAGAATATCTAAAGAAACACAGCCAGATGAAAGACTTTGATTAGCAGTTGCCCAACTTTTTAATCTCAGACCATTGTATATATTCTTAAAAACTAAAGATTCCAAAGAGCTTTTGTTTAAATGGATTCCGTCTATTAATATAACTATACTAGAAATCACAATATCTATATAATTAGAAAATAGTTTTGATCTTTAGATTCCCTGAAAAAGGTCTCAGAGTTCTTTATATTTCTCTGGACCACACTGTAATATTCATTACTTCACGGAATAGGGATTGCTCTTTTGCTTCTCAGCATTTCAATGATATTTAAAATATTAAATTTCAAACTTACTGCTCAGATCACAAAACTCCCCAGTGCAGGCAGAATCAGATGAAAATGTAAAGGGCAACTATTCAACAAGATAAATGAAAATATAATATAACATTTGTTGCTGTTGTTCACTCATTTTTCAGTCATATTGGACTCTTTGTGATCCATTTGGGGTTTTCTTGGCAAAGATACTAAAGTGGTTTGTCATTTCCTTCTTCGCATTATTTTATAGTTAGGAAAGTGAAGCAACTTGGCTAAGTGACTTGTTCAGGGACACATAGCTAGTAAGGGACTGAGACTGGATTTGAACTCAGGTCTTCCTGATACTAGCTCCAGTGTTCTATTCACTGTGTCAACTATTTGTCCCTGTTAAGTGAAGCATTGATAATTTTAATTTATGTTTTGTTTTTTTTTTTCCTAAATCAACATCAACCTACCAGGATTTCTTTCTATCTTTTAACACCAATGTTGTAGAGAATAGAAGTGCTGCCAAAGGATTAACAAGGGGTGATTTTGCTTTTTTTTTTTTTTTAAAGACAGAAGAAGATATTTGTAAATGGAGGACCAATGACTTTGGTTTTGATTTCTAGCAGGATTCTAGACTAAGTTATAAGGAGATGGTTAAGAACTGGAAATGAAAGAAGTGATCGCTTAGAATTAGTTGGCCTTCAGCAAGAAGAACTCATGTTAACTAACTTTATTTCCTTTTAAATAAAGTTACCTAACTGGCATTTGAATGGAGTGATACACACACACACCACACACACACACACACACACACACACACACACAATTTACCTAGATTTCAGTGACATATTTGACAAAGTCTAATGATGTTATTCTCATGGAAAAAGTGAAAGCATGTGGGGGAAAGGATTAGAAAAGTGATTCACTATCTTGATTCAAATAATAAAAAAAAATAATTGTTTGGTATCATCTTGGAATATCTCTAATGGAATATCATCTCAAGGACTTGGACTGTATCTATTTTGTTGGACATTTTTATCAGTAATTTAAATAAAGGCACAAATAGTATGCTTATCAGAGATACAAATAAAACTAATATGTGAGATAAGGAGAGGGAGAGAGCAATAAAGTCCCTATAATGGGTTGAGGATTCAAAAATATATTAATAGGCCTTGAACATTGGACTGAATAAAACACAAACTTTCATAGTGATAAATATGGAAACTACCAAGACAATGAAAAATCAACTTCATAAGTACAAAATTGGGTAATTTTATCTAGAAAACAGTTTTTTGAAATGAATTTGGGAGTCTTGGTTGCCTGCAAATTCAATATTATTTAATAGTGTAATATATCAGCCAAGGAATCTAATGAAATCTAAAGTTATATTAAAAGAGAGATAGTGTCTAGAACTAGGAAGATGATTACTGTGCTATATTCTGCCTTACTCTGACTGTACTTGACATATTATTTTGAGCTCTGGACACCACTTTAAAAAAAATTGATAATCCAAAAAGCTTCTAGAAGAGGACTACCAGGATGGTGAAAGCCTTAAGATAGTGATGTAAGAGAATATTTGAAAGACTAGCCTAGAGAAGAGAAGCTTTGGTTGATGGAGGGAACTAGAGAAAGGATGTGGAAGAAATAATTTCTTTCTTGCTATTTCCACATATTTAAAGGTTTTTTCATATGGAAGAAAGAATAAACTTGTTTGCTTGTCACCAAAAAGGCAGAACCAGAAGCAATGAGTAGAAGATGCAAAGAATTGAATGGTTGACTTTAAAGTCTTGATGGGGAGAACTTTCTATCAGTTAGAGCTGTCTTAAATAGGAGCTACCTCCCAGGTTTGTGGGACATCCTTGAGAGACAGTAGCTAATCCCTTGATTTCATTGTGAATATTGATCACACAATAGCTATGTTTTAAGGAATATTCTTATTATAAAAATGATTTTTTGACTTCTGATGTACTTTCTAACTTTGTTTCCTGTAACTAGGTAATTCTTTGCACAAAAAAGTCCCTCTCTAAAACATTTCCCAGGTATTCTGAATTAGGGAATAATTAAATTGTCCCTATCTAGGGCCAGGAGCTAGACTTTCCTAATCTTTATTACATCTGAGAATTATTATAAATCCACTGGGGAGTGCTTGAGATTTTGTATCTGAGAATTTCTTTCCCTCCTGCTATATATTTCTGAATGTGAATGCTATTTTTTCTTTTCTTGTAAAATCTGGAAGCAAACTCTTGTGATTTGGAATATACAAGTGTATGTGGAAAACAGAATTGATGCTAGAATCAGTGTGTAATTATGATCGCAATAAGGGAAGAAAAATAAAAGAGCATCAGGATGAGTCAATAGGTCTTTGAATCCAGGGAGTTAACTGGGTAATAGACCCAGAATGTTCAGAAGGATTGATACTTTGAATTGGGGTTCAAACATCAGTGAAGTTTTGAAATTAGTTAAGGGGGGAAAAAGTTATGGATAAAGTTCCTTGAACTTTTTTCAAGGACTAATTGAAATTCTCAACCTTATTTAAGTTTATCAAGGCCTAAGGTCCAGATTGATACTTTAAATCTTTCCCTCCACTTATACAGCTATCTCTTCTACTCCTCCTGTTGATTTGCCATTAAAAAAAAAGTGAAGTATAGATTCATAAGGCTTTGTCACTGAATCATTTACGGGATATTGGATATTGTGTCTCATAAAATGGAGATATTACCTAGCATCTCCTTCAAGCTTTGTTGAGAAGAAGAATGAAATAGGACAAATATTTATTTAATGTCTACTAAATATTAGACATTTTGTTAAATTTTTAACAAAATTATCTAATTTGATGCTTACCACAAACCTGGGAGGTAGCTGCTATCATGATCCCTATTTTATAGTTGAGGAAACTCAGCAGAGTAAGCAATTTGTACTTTCCATAATCTTTGCAGAGCTACACCTCTAAACTTTAGATTTCTAATTTACAAAATGGTGGAAAATATGTAAATATTTTACTTTAAGAAGATATTATATCAATCATCAAGAAAAGTTATTTAGTTTTTCTTCCCCAAACAGTATTGTTAGCTTATTAATTTTACTACTACTATCTAATCTGATCACCATAAAACTTATCTTGCTGGATTCAGTTAACATTATTTCACTAAAAGGCAATGTGTCATAATGGCTAGAGTACAGGATTTGGAGTGCACAAGTCCTGGGTTCAAAACTTACTTCCTTCATCAGCCAATCACTTTTCTAAGACTTGTTTCTTCATCTACATAATATTTGTAATAAAATCCCATACTTCATATTGTTGTTATATCAAATAACATGTAAAATACTTTGCAAGTTCATAAGTATTGTATAAATTCAAGCTATTGTTAATATTTAATGTAAGTTCCTGACAATAAGACAATATCAGACACATAAGGAAAAATCACAGCTTTAGAAAGTCCATGTCTGTTTGAATATCTGCAGTAATATACCTCATTCACCTTATACAGGGCTCAGTTTTTAATACTCAGGCACTATAAAAGTTGGATCAAGTTTTTCTTTTCCAAGTGAAAATTAGCACTTCTTTACCCAGACATGATTTGCTGCCAGATGGAGTTTGGCTAGAAATGTGTTTTCCTTCATTTAAAAGATTACAGGAGCCAAATTTTCAGAATATTAAATTATAATTTTTTTAAATGCAGATAAAATGCCAAACTAGTTAAATGTGTGCCCATCATTGTTTCTCTTTACTTGAGTGGAATGATAGGTTTAATTCTATATTGCTTTTTTTTTTCTTTTAGGATTCAACAAATTGCTTTAGTTCTATTCAGTTTAATTGACTGAGAAACTTGATATTCATTTCTTATTATCATCTTGCCACACAAATTGGTCAAAAGTATAAACTCAGATTATATACCATCCCCAAACTAGTTCCCCTTCTCAACTGTATCATTTCATATTTACTATGATTCCTACTGCTTCTACAACTAGTAATACCGTGATTGCCTTTAATTCTTCCTTTTCAATCACTTGCTGTATTCAATTTGGAGTTTTAGAGCTGAACAACTCTCAGAAATTAATTTGTCTAGACTTAAAAGTCTCTCATATGTACACTTTCCTTACTACTTCCCTTGCATAAGCATCTTATTAATTCCATACCCACAATGCTAGGATAGTCCATATAAGCTCTGAGGCATCCTCATCTCCAGTCCATTCTTACAAATGAGTTCCAAGTCTCACAGCAAAGCTTTGTTTTTATTGTTAGGTTATTTCAGTCATTTTTAACACGTTGTGACCACATTTAGAGTTTTCTTGGCAAAAATACTGGAGTGATTTGCCATTTCCTTCTCCACTCATTTTACAGATGAGAAACTGAAGCAGAGTGATTTGTTAAGAATTATACAACTAGTAAGAGTCTGAAGCTGGATTTGAATTTAAGATGAGTCTTTCTGATTCTAAACCCAAGGCTCTACATCTTCACTTTAGCTTTTTTAGGGGGAACCAATGAAATGTCAGGAAATTTTTCTAAAATCTTTTTGTGAAATGTGGCTTATTGTTAGACCCTAAACAACAGAAATAACTCCAAGTTAGACCACTGATTTGCTTTTATATCAGGAAGCTCTTATGTATCCAGTAACTGTTTTTGTAATTTCAGCAAAGAATGCAAAGCTCTCATCATAATCAATTAGCAAAACCAGTTTAGCAAACTTCTTTAATCCGAGTATACAAGGTTAGCAAAATTTCCTAATTACAATGTGATGCATAATGCATAATGGAATTACAGTCTAGGCTAGCTTCTTGATTCCTTTTGAGGTCTGTCTCTCATTGAGTTCCCTAGAATCTTCAAAACAATGATAATCAGAATATATAAGAGCTTTTGATTTTATATATATACACATATATCTATATCTATCAATATCTATCTACATATCTCTATCTCTATCTATGCTACCTGACATCTTCTTTATTACTCCCCATGTTTGCCCTTATTTCTGAGGAGCCATACACTTGGATGTATTTTTGTGACATGTTACTTGATTTGTGATCTTTTGAATATTTTCATTTCTTTTTGGTACCTTATCCTGGATCTCCTCACAATCTTAAGACCATGCTTCTCTCCATTCCACTCACTCAGATTATCATTTGAGAATCAAATCAGTGAGCCAGACATAAGTAACTATTAGAGATATTTACTACGTAGAGCAGATAGTTGGTGCAGTGAAAACTCATCTTCATGAGTTCAAATATGACCTCAGACACTTATGAGCTGTGGCAAGTCACTTATCTTTGTTTGCCTCAATTTCTTCATCTACAAATGAGCTGATGAAGGAAATGGCAAATACTTCAAGAAAATCCTCAGTGGGGTCATAAATAGTTGGACATGACTGAAAAAACAAATCTCTTTAAAGATATGCTTACTCTATATAGTTTTATAGCATTCATTTTATTTGGTGGTTGTTTTTTTCTATTTACATTGTTTTATTCACTGTATATATTGCTTTACAGGTTTTGCTTACTTTATTGTTTTTCAGTTCTATAAATCTTTTCATGCTTCTCTGGATTATCTCTTCATCTTTTCCTATAGCATAATAATATTCCATTATATTCACTTACCATAATTTATTTAACCATTCCCTAAATTCTTTACTATTATGAAGCATATTGCCATAAATATTTTTGTGTTTGTGGAGACTTTCTCCTTATCAATGGCCTTCTTGGAATATGCATCTAATAAAGCAATCTCTGTGTCAAAGGTTATAGACATTTCAGGCACTTGAAAATTTTGGTTGTAATGATTCACAGATATTTTCCCACAACCTATCCAACACAGACTATTCCTATATTTTATCATCTTTTCCAATTTGCAGAGTGTGACACTGGGGTTATTTGCTTTGTATTTTTTTATTGTTGATTTGAAACTTTTTTTTCATGTGGCTATTAATTTTTTGCAGGTTTTTTGAGTATTGTTTATTCATTTCTTTTGATTATCTACTGGGGAATGGCTTTTGGTGATACATACATATATGTTTACATATACAGATAAACATATACACAAATAAGCATATATATTCACATATGTATATATACATGCACATAACATTTATATTAATTGTTTACATATCTTGAATATCAAACCCTTAATTGAAAAATTTGAAACAAGGAGCTCTCTCCCCATTTATATGCTTCCTTTCTTATTGTAGGTATATTCATCTTGATTGTACAAGAGAATTTGTTGCATGTAAGTAAAATCATCTAATTTGTCTTTTTTTAAGTTCCCTTTTCCTTATTTGGTTAATAATACATCTCCTACCCATAGCTATGAGATAAATATGATATGCTTCTTGGAGAGTGTTTTAAAAAGAATATTTTAATTATAATTAAAAACAGTGATTTAAAATTTAGTTCATAGATCCTTTTTAGATTGTATTGTGAAATATGATATAAGGTTTTGGTCTAAGCTTAATTTTTGGCAATCTATTTTCCAGTTTTTCCAATAGTTTTTACTGAATGGAAATAAAAATTCTTGAATATAATAAAGAGTACTTTCCTAAGTACTTTCTATTTTCCAGTTTATCAAACAATGGATTATTGAGTTCCATTGCTTCTGATTCTCCCTTGTTAACTAGTATGTTTCATTCATCTATGCTTCTAGTTTTTTTTTTTTTTTTAATCAATTCCATATGATTTTGATGACTGCTGCTTTTTAGTATGGAGGTGCTATTTCCAACCATACTTCCTTTCATCATTTCCCTTCATATTCTAGATCATTTTAAAACAAATTTTGATATTTTTAAAAGTTGCATAAAATATCTCTCTGTTGAATTTGGTTGGCCTAGAAATAGAGGTATAAATAAACTGTTGATGTGATACAATTATAAGCATTGGATATTCCTTGAGATATTTAGATTATTCTTTATGGCAAACTTAATTGAATCTATACAATTTTTTGCATGTTAACAGAGTAATTCCCAGACCTATCATGAACTTTGTAGTTATTTTCTATTTTCTATTATTGCCCCTTGGATTTTGCAATAATTACATAAAAATGTGATGATTTTTGTGGCTTTATTTAGTAACTTGCAATTTGGGTGAAACAATTATCTCAATATCTTTTCTGACTTCCTGAGAATTTCCCTAGTAAACTATCATATCATCATTAGATAGGAAGAATTTTATCACCACTTTACTTATCCTAATCTCCTTATTCTCTTTATCTTGTTTTATTTTCAGAACTATAAGAGATGATGGAGGAGACATTAGCCATTCTTACTTCATTCTCATATTTATTGGAAAATATTCGAGTGGCTCCTGTTGTAAAAAGGAGAAATAGTGAATGTTTTATGAATGTTTCTCTAAAAAGAAATGTATGCTCAACATACCTTTAAGTTTAAGCCTTGTTATTAACATTTCCTCCTACAGATTATGATATTATGATATGACAAGATTAATGATATCTTCCAAATAGAACTATTAAAGAATATACATATTTCTCAGAAATGAGTATTAAAAATAAATAAATAAACAAAAATTTAAAAAATGATATTTGTTAAAGGGTCCCTATAAGCCTATACTTTGAAGTCTTTTTTTTGCATAAATGAATATTGTAATTTATAAAACATTTTCCCCCTAAAATTATTGAATGATTTTTTTAACATGATTAATTATGTTGATTGTTTTTGGAATATTGAATTCTTCTTTCACCATTGTTATAAATTAAGCTTGGTAACAAAGAATGATTTCTTGGATAAATCACTCTACTCTGACAGAATTTCATATAAAATATTATTCTATAGTTCTCCTTCAGTGCTTTCTTTTTCTCTTGTTAAAGTATTAAGATTAAAATTTGTCTCATAAAAATAATATATTAGGGTGCTTTTGTTCTCAAATTTAATGATAATTCATGCAATGTAGGTACTATTTTTTTTTCACCAAATTTTGATATATGTATTCTTTGAATCTCTCAGGGAGAGGAGATATTTTTTATGGTAATTCTTTTACCACTAGTTCTATTTTCTTTTCTGAGACTGTTACATCTATTTGATCTTCTCTTACTTTGAGTACAATGTCTTTGAAATTATCCTGTTTCTTTTGTAGTTTCAGTTTGAGAAACACATAAGTGTATATAGTAAGAAATAATTTTAAAAACAATTTCTTATCATTTTATTATGAATTCATCTTGCTCATTTGCTATTTTGTAGGTTTTATTTTCTTTCCTCTTCCTTTTAATCAAATTAAAAATCATTAATTTTCTTTTTAATCAAATTTAATTTTCTTCCCTCTTCTTTTTAATTAGATTGGCTAACATTTATCAATTTTATTAGTATTTTCAATGAACACTCTTTAAGCTTTAGTTATCATTTCTATAGTAATTTTGAATTCCAATTTATTTCTTCTGTAATTTCTATATCTTTTTATAATTATTTTAGTTTTATTTTTTTTGTTTGTAGGTTGTTGTTTTTAAATGAATATTTATTTTAATTATTTATTTTTTCCTAGTTTGCTAATTCATGTTTGAAATGATATATTTTCCTCCTAATGTATTGCTTTAGCTGCATTAAAATATTTGTTATGATGTTTCATCATTATCATTTTTATGTAAGTGTTAATTGTTCCTATACCTTAACCTATTCATTATTTATATTTCATTACTAGGTACCTATTTTGGTTTATGTACTTTTCTGTGATCTCTGAAATGGCTCCTATTTTTATTGTGTTTTTTTCTGTAAACCATATATTTCTTCATTTTGCCTTTTTATCATGTACAATCTTTGTGATATAGTACATCGTCAATTTTTGTTAACATTTCATGTGGTTCTGAGAAATATATGTATTCTTTAATAGTCGTATTTGGAAGATATCATTGATCTTTTACTTCTGGTTTCATAAACAGTTTCTTCAATTGTATATTTTCCCTTTTATTTATTTTTTAATTAGAATTTATACAAAACTGAGTGAGATCATGACATTTCCAATCTCTACTAGGATGGTTTGTAGTTAATGTTTTTATTATAAATTTAGATGCTAATGAATTTGAGGCATATACATTTAGTATTGATATTGGTTTATTGTTTGTGCTTCCTTTCATCGTAATGTAATTTTTTTATTTATTTCCTTTCTACATTTTGAATTTTTGTTTTTGCTTTGTGTGGCTGTATGATTATAATTACTTTTTTATTACTCATCTGATTCAGACTAGTTTTTCTAATTATCTTAAATATTTTCCTTCTTTATTCAACAACCTACAGTGGGTCCCTATTACTTTCTAGGTCAAATGCAAATTTTTTCAGTTTCACATTCAACATTTTCCACAGTAATTTCACCTACACTACTTGCTATTCATACTATTAGGTAGCCACTATCTAATGAGATCATGTGGCTCTTTTTGCTCTTATTACATAAAATACTTATTTTTTCCTTACACATTTTTACTCATGTTACTAATATTTCTTGAAAAGATCTTCCCTCTTTCCTCTTATTCACCCTCTGAAATATAATTTAAGTTTTATTGGCATCTATAGGCAATACATAGATACATAGTTTACATAGTTATTTCTTTTATGTATTACTAGTTTACTGAAATTATTATTTTAATTAATTACTGTTGAATCTTTAAGGCTAAATATTCTATTATTATCTATAAAAGGACAATTTTAATTCTTTTTTCTATGTTCCCTCAATTTACTTTTTTTAGTTGTTGCTACAATTAACATTTCAGGGACTATATAAATCATATTTGGACCATAAGTATCCTTGCTATACTTTGGTCTTTTATATTATTATTTATATGTATAAATATAATATTTATATTATATTATTTTATACTATATTATACTTTAGAGAGAGATAGAAAGAGAGAGAGACAGAGAGAGAAAGAGAGAGAGAGAGAGAGAGAGAGAGAGAGAGAGAGAGAGAGAGAGAAGAAAGAGAGAGAGAGAGAGAGAGAGAAAGAGAAAGAGAGAGAGAGAGAGAGAGAGAGAGAGAGAGAGAGAGAGAGAGAGAGAGGAGAAGAAGGAGTAAGGGAGAAGGGGAAGAAGTAAAGGAGAGAGGGAGGGGGGAAAGAGGAAGAGAGATAGAGACAGAGAGACAGATACACAGAGAGAGAGACTGAAAGAAAGTGCTAAATCTAAATTAAACCTAAAAGTTTAAGTGTAACAAGCTGGAGATAGGGCCATAATGGAGATTTCAACCTTCTCTCATGTGATTTTGTGTCCAGAGTCCTTTCATTCAGCAACCTGAAGTAGAAATGTCATTTTTCACCTTCTTTGTTGAAGTTGGAAGCCAGAAGCACACAAAGTCCATAAAGATTGCAAAGGTTTGAATTGGGTCCAAAAAATATTTTAAGAGACTGAGGTGTTCTCCTCTCTTCTCTCATCAATTCCAAAACCACTCCTTATATAGGTGCAGGACACTGATCTCCACCAATAATAAGAGGTCACATACCAATGGATTTTGGGACTGCAGTCACATCTGCATTACAGAATATTACATATTGGTTTTAGACAGACATATTATACTGAAAAAAGTTTCTCTTATCCTGATGCTTTTAAATATGCTGACATTAATGGATATTATTATGATTAATTATTATAATGATTACTAATTTTACCTATAATGTTTACAGCTTTTCTAATGTTGAACTAACATTGAATTCCTAGAGTAAAGGCAAGTCGGACACTGAATATAATCTTTATTGTTGAAGGTATCAATGCTAAATTGAATTGTTTAAACTTTACTTGAAAGGCAATAAGAATCCACTAAGGATTTCTGGGTTGAGAAAGAGATAGTAAATTGTTTTAATGGGAGAAATTATTTTTCCCAATGGTTAAAAGTATGAAATAGTTTTGTTTAGTCATTTAGATATATGTCACTCTACGTGATCCCATGGACAAAGTCCATGATGTTTTTTGTGCAACCAAACTAGAAAATTTGCCATTTCCTTCTCCAATTTGTCCCCATTTTACAGATGAGGAGCTGAGGCAAATAGGAGTTGTGACTTGCCTTAGGTCACACAGCTAGTTAATGAATTTTGAACTTAGATCTTCCTTATTTAAGACCTGGTGATCCATCCATTGTGCTATCCAGTTATCCCTAACTTAGGGTTGGGGAAGAGTTACACCTGACAGATCTTTTTTAGTGGGTTAATTCAGTAGTCCAAGCAGGTGGCAATGAAGACCTACATTAAAGTGGGGGCTATTAGAATAGAGAGGAAGGAATTTTTGGATAGTGGAATTAACAGAACTTATTAACTGATTGTATATAAAAATGGAATAGAAAGAGTTCATAAGAACCTCAAGGTTATTAACATGGGAGACTAGATGAGTAGTGAAAAATGGAATTAGAAAGAAGGTTGAAGAAAAAACATAATAACTTTGTTTATGCCCATAAGAAGTTGGTGTGATCAGATAGAGATATTTCATGGGTACAGAAATGTAGAACTGAGTGAATTGAGACTTGAGATACAGATTTGGGAATTAGACACACCAAGGTAATAGATGAAGTTCTGAGAATGAATGAGAATGAACTCTGAGACTTCAAAGGAGATAATTCAGGAAAAAAACATCCAAGATAACTGATTCTGGAGGCCTGATTCACATTAGAGGTATAAGAATTAGCAAAGATGACAGAGAAAGTATCATTAGAGAAACAACAGAATCAGGAAACTAGTGTGTCTTCAAGATCAAAGTGCCTAGTGGGAGAACAAGATGAATAGTGTCAAAAGCTGCAGAGTAGATAAGGGGAAAGAAAACCCAAAAATAAAATTAAAAAGGCCTTTGAATTGTGCATGCCCCAATTTTGACTTAGACTTGTCGGCCAGGGAATCAAGGTGTCTGGATATAGATATAGAGTCCTATAACTCTGGGAAAGTCAGTAGTGAAGAGGTTCATGCAGATGGAGAAATCATCCTCCATTTTATCACATTATTCTGGAATAATATTTTAATAATAATAATTTTAATAATAGCATTTTATTTTCAAAATACATGCAAAGGTATTTTCAATATTCAAACTTGTAAAATTTTGTGTTGCAAATTTTTGTCTCTCCCTTTACCCCCTCTCCTAGACAGCAAATAATCCAATATAAGTCAAACAAATGGAAACTTCTTCTATACATATTCCTACATTTATCCAGCTGTATAAGAAAACTCAGACCAAAAAAAATGAGAAAGAAAACAAAAGCAATCAAACAACAAAAAGAGTGAAAACAATATGTTCTGATTCACATTGAGTCCTCATAGTTCTCTTTCTGGATTGGAAAGGGACTAAATCACCTCATTGTTCAACAGAACCATGTCTATCAGAGTTGATCATCACATAATCTTGTTGCTGTAAACAATGTTCTCTTGGTTCTACTAACTTCACATAATGTCAATTCATGTAAGTCTCTCCAGGCCTTTCTGAAATCATCCTGCTGATCATTTTAGAGTGACTTCCTAAACAAAATTTCTGCAAAGCAAGGCTCATGGGTATATTGTCTTTGATCATCACTACTTCCATTCTGCTTAGGTTTCCCAGCACATTTTCTTACACACTCATACACAAGAGGGATATACCTCTCTGCAGTTGTAAAGTTATAATCCCAACATGCTGTGTATTATTTTAATCAGACCCAGTTCTTCTTATTCAGTTGAGAAGCTATAGATGGAATCCATCTAAATATCTTGTTCCATCTCCAAATGATAAATCATATAACGATATGAAAGTCATTTTAAACCTTACAAGTGAAAAGAGCAGGTGATTTAAAATGTCATGCTTTGAAGGTACTGCATGAGCAAAATTCTTATAATCAATCATCCAAAGCAAACTCTTATTTAGGAACTATTTGAAAGTAGATAAGCTGAAAATATTTTATTTTAACAACTGCACAGAAAGGTGATAGTATATCAAAATTACTTTTTTATATTAACATACTAGGTTTTGGTTCAAATTTAGTGTTATTTACTTTAAAGAATCACTGACTACAATGAGCTAGCATTGCAGAGCACCCTAGAAAATAATTCTACCAGTGAGAACACATTTTCACTTGAATGCTTCTCTTACTTAATATGTTGTCACTTTACAATGAAAATAGAGTTTTTTGTTTTTTTTCCCTACCTCCTTCTCCCCTCCCCCCCATGTTTGGCCAAGTGCAACTCTTAGTCTCAAACACTCCCATACAAAGTCACACACATATAAAGAACAAAGCCATGACAATAATTCTTGACTTGATGTAAGTTTAAGATTGACAAATAACTTTTGCCATAACAGTCCAGTGATATAGTTAATAGAAATAATATTTTGTTAGTTCTTTTTACAGATGAAAAACAGGTCTGAAAAGACAGTCAATTTGAGGTATTATAGGCTTATGCAAAATTGAGACATAGGTCCTCTGACTCCAAAACCAGTGATTTTTCTTTTGTGTCACACATTATAGAGCTATTCAATAATTTATGGTAGCTATTCTTCTACCGTAATCAGTCAATCTCCCTCCTTTCTTTCATGGTGGCAGAATACTATGAGAAAGGGGGAAGTAGGATCATGTAAATAAACTTAAATGGAACTATTATCTGTTTAAGTTTTAACATCTCCTTTCAGAGCTGTCACCAGATGGTGGACTATCATCTCAGGTCCTCAACTATGACTTTTTTATTGAGCATCCACTGGGAAATTTATTTCCCCTAATGCTGGATATTTTATATATTATTTGTCCTAGTAAGCACATAGAACATTTGCAGTATGCCCTAAAAACCTCACTTTTGATCAAGCCAAAGTTATTCTTGTTTCTCTTATTCACATATCTCTGTTTCCTAGCTGCACAACACATCATGTTAAAATTATCTTTCTTTCTTTAAAAATGAATCTTCTCTGGAATACCAATGAATATAAGTGAAAAGCAAGCTTAGAAAAAAAAAAGTTTAATAAAACTTCAAATACTTCTCCCTGCTTTGGCTTTCTATGTGCAAGCAACTTTCATATAATGAGAGTGTAAATAGCTGTAGAAATGCAAAACTGAAATGGTATGTTAATAATACTAAAAAACCAGGCAAAAGAATATGTAATATCTGGATTACTGAAAATATGAAATGTGTTTGGCATGATAGATGGCAGCTCTGATAAGCTGCAGACTATGTCACTCTATGTGGAGTTTCTCAGGAGTGTATACATATGGCCAATGTCATTATTCCAAAGGCAGTGAGCCAGAAAGTTATCTGGGTCAAGCCAAGTATACCTTCACTGCTGCTGCTTCTTCCTCTTTTTGCACTTTACCTGCAACTTCTCTGTTGTTGGGAACTCTTGATAAAGATAATTCAGTTATTCTGTAATTTATATTATTAAGAAGGTACCTAGATCACCATAACTAATTTGGTGAAGGTTACATAGCCATTAAGCATCAGAAACAGGACAGGATGTCAGTCTAACTGAGATTAGCTCTCTCTCCATGACTATACACTGCCTCCATAATTTAAACTCTTCAAAATGGAGAAAAAAATCACAAGACCTTTTAGCCTGGAGTCCCTGAATCAAAGATTATTTAAATAGATTTCAGAGGGATCAGGAACTTGTATGGCAAAAAAATAAAATAAAACAAAAACAAAAACAAAACTTTATTCTTATACATTTTTATTTGAAATATAGCATTTCCTTTAAGTATACATTTATATAAATACACACACACATACACACACACACACACACACACACACACACACACACACACACACATATATATATATATATATAAATAAACCACTATTCTTGATTCTTGGAAGGGAAACATAGGCTATCAGATTGCCAAATGGGCTCAATGACTATTAAGAACTCCTGATCTAGCAAATATGTAGGGGAAGAAGTTCTACAGATTCATTCAGTAACTTTTTCTAATGCTAATGATTGATTATCAATATTCTCTTATTAATTTCAAATGATTTTTAAAATCCCTTTGGTAGAACAAAAACTTAAGTGGGTTATGTAAAGAACACTAGAGGGAGATTCAAGAAACTTGGTTTCAAGTCATGATCTAAGATTTACTAGATGTGTGACCCTCAATAAGTCATTGAACAGTTCTAAAATTCTATTTCCTTCTGTTTAAAAAGTGAATAACATCTACCTAACAAGGGTGGAGTGAGAAAAATACTTTATAAACCATTAGATGCTATAGAAACGAGGATTTATTTTATCTTGTCAACAGAAATGTAATCTATTTTCTTACTTTAAATCTCATTTTGTCTTTTCATTGACTTTGAAGAACAACTGAAATCATCATCTCTTTATCTCTTTATAAGGTATCTTTATACAGAGATTTATATCTTTATACAGAGTGTATTTTCAGTATATTAATATAATATTTTTAGAAACCATTTCACTTATCAGACTTTTTGGGAGAGGGATTAGTGAATGGAGATGTACAAAACAAAGGAAAAAAGTAGATGTTGACTGTTTACTTGTTGTTTGATGGTTGTTTAGTCATTTTTAGTCGTGTCCAACTATTCCTGACCCCATTTGGGGTTTTTTTGGCAAACACATTGTAATGATTTTCCCTTTCCTTCTCCAGCTCTTTTTTTTTTTTTTTTTTTTTGGATGAAATTTTGAAGAGAAAATTGAGGCAAACAAGATTAAATGACTTGCCCAGGATCACACAACTAGTAGGTGTCTGAGGCTGGATTTGAATTCATGAACAGGAATCTTCTTGTCTTCAGGCCAGCACTCTATTCATTGTGCCACTTAGTTATCCTGACTGTGCACAAACATAGAATTTTTAGTTTGAGAAGGGACTTTTGAAATCATTCCATTCAAACTGCTCATTTTATAAATAAGAGAGCTGAAACCCCTGAGATAAGGTGATTTGTGTAAAGTCTTGCAGCTGATTTCATGGAATAATAAAGTGCCCTTTTTCAGTGCATTGTTTTGCTTATCTCTTAACTTAGATAAAAGTAGGGCTAAAAGTAAGAAAATAGATTACATTTCTGTTGACAAGATAAAATAAATCCTCGTTTCTATAGCATCTAATGGTTTATAAAGTATTTTTCTCACTCCACCCTTATTAGGTAGATGTTATTCACATTTTAAACAGAAGGAAATAGAATTTTAGAACTGTTCAATGACTTATTGAGGGTCACACATCTAGTAAATCTTAGATCATGACTTGAAACCAAGTTTCTTGAATCTCCCAGATATTTTAAAAATATCTAGGTGATTAAAGAATTATTCTATCATCAACATGGGTAATCTAACCTATTCATATTTACATATGGAAATAAATATAGGCCCAGAAATGGATTCCATATCCATTATCTGAAGCTTTCTTAAATTGCCTTCAGAAAGTCTCCTTGACCCATTAGATGAAAGCTTTTTGAAAAGGAAATTTCTGAAGGAAGTAACCTGTGTCTGTAGGAGTAGGAATACTTGCACTGATGAAAGCATGGACCAATAGTAGTTTGATAAAGCACAGCTATTTGTTGTCATTGCTGTGACTGACACTTTTTTTTCCCAATTAGGACCTTTAGATAACTGTGGTATTCTCAGAATAACTTAAATATTTTCTAGAATCTCTATCTTATTCTTACTTAATTATGCTAAGTGATCATGAGTTGGAGAATCAGACAAAATGATTATAAAGTATGAGTCAGAAGCATAGCAGATTGAGCACAGTCTTTCCAAGCCTGTCTTTAAATGATACTTTTGAGACTTTGTTAAAACATTGTCAGTATAATATCCCTGAAACCCCTTGGCTATACACCTCCATTGAGAATGATTGACATCTGCTCAAATATTTAATCCTTTGATATTAATGTCTATAGTAGTAAATGAAGCTACTTTTAGACTATGAACATTGAAAGAAAAGGCCTGTGTAAATTTGATTTGCTTTTATCAAGTTGTAAATGCTGGAGTTCTAGAGGACAATAATAAATGATTTTTTTTTTAAACTACATTCTATCTTGTATTGAAGATGCTATTCTCCATATGAAATAAGAGAAGAAAGAGGAGATATCACTTTTGCTAACTTATCATGATCTTAAATTATTATTTTTAATTGAGTCTCAGAAGAGGCACTTCTTTGGAAAATGAATGTGAATTGAGTATACAAGGAATGTTTAAAGAGGAAGCTGGACAAACATTTAATGTTAGAGAAATAAATAAGCTACCCAGCAACAACTATACTTTTACCTGAGGTGGCTGTTACAGAAATACAGATTTGAAGAAATCCATCCCTAATCCTTCTCTCCTTCCTCTAAAATACTGAAGGTTTAATAAACAAAAGAAAAATCTGTGTAGCACAGTTAAATGCATTTAAAGAATGAGTCTTTATGTTGGGGGCAATTTTCTATCTGAGTCTACTAAATAACACTTCATATTTTAGAGGGCTGCATATTCACAGACTACTAGATACCTAGCATAGTGTTTTTAAAATGAAAACGCTCAATAAACTTTTAATGAATTAAGGATGTGAAATAAACAATATACTGGCATCCTTTTTTCAGGCTACAGAGAATAGAGAGACTTTACAAAAATTTGGTCCAAATGATTAAAAGAATACAAAGAAGTTCTAGAGAGAAATTTTGGTTAGGATTATTTATTTTAGGGGAAACACTCCTGAGAGATAGTTTAATAACTTTCTTCAGTCATAAGACTAATATTACAAGAAAGACAGCAACTGTGTCACCTGATTTGATGAGAAATATCATTATTAGGCAGATGAAAAGGTTCAGATTAAGCCAAAGGAAGAGGTTTAAGATTGTAATGAATGTTAAATTGATTGGACTAGTTGACTTCTTGAGACTATGTCTTGTGCTATAATTCTTTTACTTGATCAGTAATTCAAATATCAGTGATTTTAAAATGGAAAACACTGTCTACCCTGCCTAATGCACTTACTTTATATCTTAATTGATTATCTTCTAAAATTGCTATTGATGAAAAAATAATGACCAATCCTTACAAAATTAGCTAAGCTATTTCTCAGAGAGCAGACATATCATTTGTGATTAGGTTTTTAACTGAAGCCTATTACCTTGGTATAGAAGTAGATACCAGAGTTGACCTACTTGCATAGCCTTTGAGTACTTGAGACCAAATATATACTATAATCAAGCTGTGGAGGGAACATTGGTCCCCTAATGTTGATTCTCCCTTTTGGTTGACAATGTCTTGTTTTGTAAACCATTAAGATAAAAGATACTGACATAGTCTAGATTCCCAAGTGCTTTTTAAGACCTATTATGCTTTAAAACACAATGGAAAGAAACAGAGAATTCTTCTAGAGTATCAATTCTTCTTTTGTCATCACTTGATATTTGGCATTAAGGAGCCATACCCACAATATTCAAAAATATCTTTGGTTCATTATTACTAAAATAAAATTAAATCTCCAAATGGTGCTTATTTTTCCAATAAGTTTTTGAATTAATAAATTAGCATTTATATAGTACTTTATATGAATCATTACTTTTCAGTACCTTTGTCTATATGTAAATTGGCCTCATAGTATATATATCTATGTTACATTTCCAATACATCATTATTTATGTTTTTTATTTTCTAAAAATAAAACCAAAAGTACCTTGAACTTTCATGCTGCGTATAACAAATATTAAAGTAAAACACTGCTTCTGGGATACGTATATGCATGCATACATACATATACACAGTACATATATAAATTCATAGATAGACATACATGCATATATATACACATGCCTATATATATATATATATACATATATATATATATATATATATATGTATATACACATACATAGGCAGGAATGTAGGTGAGAAAATGGAGGGAAATGATTTTGCTAGCTTTTGTTCTTTCTCAAAGTTATTTGCATGACACTCAAAGAGAGAGCTAATTGGGAAACTTAAGCTTCTCTTCAACATAGTTCTTTGGATTTTGATATGCCAGAAGGGACTGAGTATCTAAAATGGATTTTGGAGAAAAGAATCCCTATTAGGAATAAAATATGTGTTAATAGGAATTTTCTAATCTTAAATAAAAAATAAAACTTAACTGAGACTATGGATTTCACATCACCATAAAGAATAGGAAATTAAAAGAATAGATGTAATCTGCTCCTTAAGGGACTAGCTTTTGTTGGCTACTTTGTTAAGGGTAAAGGTGCATAGTGCTAATGGTTATATCCTAAAAGGAAGAGGCTTTTTGATCACCAAACTTGATTATTTGGAAACAGAATTAGGTCTAAAGAACTGAAGTTTTATAGATGATAAGAGAAAGTTGTTAGTAATTAGATAAGTAAAAAAGAATATATAATTTAAAAATTTTAATGATATTTTATTTTTCCAAATACATGCAAAGATAGTTTTCAATATTCACCTTTGCAAAACCTTGTGTTACCATTTTTTCTCCCTCTTTTTCCCCTCCCCTTTCCCCAAAGACAGCAAGCAATCCAGTATAGATTAAATGAGCAATTCTTCTAAACATATTTCCATATTCCTAATGTTAAGGAAAAAATATCAGATAAAAAGGGGAAAATATGAGAAAGAAAAAATGACAAGCTAATAAGCAAACAAAAAATAACAACAAAAAGAGGAAAATACTATGCTTTAATCTGCATTCAGTCTTCATAGTTCTCTCTTTGGATGTAGATGGCACTTTCTATTACATCTATTGGAATTGCCTTGAATCACCTCATTAGTGAAAAATACCAAGTGCATCACAGTTGATCTTCACATAATCTTGCTACTATGTACAGTGTTCTCTGGGTTATGATCATTTCACTCAGCATCAGTTCATGTAAGTCTTTCCAGCTTTTCTGATATTAGTCTGCTCCTCATTTCTTATAGAACAAAAATATTCCATTACTTTCACATACTATAACTTATTTAGCCATTCCCCAGTTGATGAGCATTCACTCAGTTTCTAGTTCATTGGCACTACAAAAAAGGCTACTACAAACATTTTTGCACATGTGGGTCATTTTCCCATTTTAATTTATAGAACATATTCTTGACAGAGATAATCTGCCTTCCTGAGAACTGAGGTGTGATACCTAGAAGAGAGGAACAAACATGGTATAATAACATCATAAAAAATTAGAAACTCTGTAGTTTTATAGCTATGAATTATGATGTTCATGTTTGTGTCCTGACCATCCGTGTATGTACATTCAGTATGAATATCCTGGCTGCACTGTCCTTGGAAGATACTCCTTCACACATGTTTCCTTATAAGTGCCCACCATGCTTGTTTTCAGCTTCCACATTTTCTGTGCATATAGAAAGAAATTAGTATGTGTGTTGTGTTAAAGGATGTTTTCTTGATACTTTATTTGTATGGTATTTGATTAAAAAATAATTGGTATTCAATCATTATATGTATGCTCTGGTTAGATTAGCTAGTAAAAGGAAAAATAATTAGCTGACACTTATGTTGACTATGGTTTCAATGATTGTTTACCAATAGAGCTCATCAAACCTGGCATAGATTTTTTGGGGGGCAATTTGTCTTATATAGAAATAAATCCATAAGTTGTGTTCATTTTGTATAAAGAAGTCAATTTCTACTTCATTTTACATGGTAATACAGAAATTGGAAGAGGCAATACATTATAGAATATAGAGAATTGGCCTTGCAGCCTATTAAGATATGGCTTCACTAGATACATTCTAGATAGATGATTCTGGACAAATCATATAGTATCTCAGTATTTTGTGCAACTTTTTAAATTATAAGTTACAAAAAAGTACAAATCTACATTAACGGACAATATTCTTTACTAAAATGTTCTTATACCAAAAAATCATAGATCTAATACAAACAAACAAACCAAGCTAATTGAGTTCATATAGTACATGGTTATGTTAAACTTCTAGAGTAACATTTTTGTTTTAAAGTCAGCTCTTCTGATGGCAAAGAGTACTGAGAAAGAATAGAATATGGCATTTAGAGCAAAACACTTCTTTTTAATGCCCAAGACAGGTAGTGAGACAAGTTTATTTAGACATATATTTTACATTCTATAATCTTTAATACATGGCAAGCAGTTCTAGATAGAAAAATCTATTTTATTGACATAAGTCTATGGCTTGTACTCAGTCTATTAACTTATGAACTTTAACACATAGTACAATACTATATTTTTAATAGATAAAATCATCATGGGTAATCCTTACTTATCAATTTGCTATTTTTTATAAAGGGATCTTTAACTTTTCCACAAAAGCTGTTTGATATTATCTGAAGGAAAATATGGGCCAATTACAGAAAAAAAAAACAAGACTGATACTGCAAATTATGAGCAAAAGATTGTTTATTTTATTTTAAGAGAATTCTTAGCTGGGAGACTTAGGCTTAAACAAGAGACATCCAGACTGGATCCTAATTCCTACATATTTAACATGTCTAGCTTTTTTTTTTTTTTTTTTTTTAACTCATTGGGCAAAAAGGAAAAGTTCTTGTGAAATGTATTCCACATGGCAATGAAGGAAGAAAACCCTACTACAAAATGTCAATGTCTGAGAGTAATCAAAATCTGTACAAAGCATTTTAATAAAAGCAAATAAATCATGTTTCAACTCATTCACACTTTAATAAAACATGGTAAATATGGAGAAACAAGACTTGTTTTAGTTATGCTGGATAACAAAATGCTCAAAGAGCCTTGGGAATTATATTGTGAAGCTCTAATATAGAAACCACATGGGGTTCATTTTGGATGGTTTAGATAAGATACAAAACTGCCAAGATTTGATGTCTAAGCCATGAATTTTGAAAAATTTCTACATTTTTAACCTATTAAAACAGTGCCTACTTTCACATGGGGTTTCATCTGGAAATCGCCAGAAACTTTCTCAGTCATTTTTCTTTCTTTTGTTATTTATATATATTGCACCTACCAAACAACAATCATGGTTTCTTTGTTAGATTTTTTTTTTTAGATTTGTTTTAGGAAATAATTGTATAAAGAATACTCCCAAATATCACCCTGGAAAAATGGCTCACAAGTGGTTTTTAAAGTGAACTACCTATTCTTTTCTTCAATATTCTCTTTATTTCCCTCTTGCTTCAGTTTCTTTTCTATTTCCTGAAGAAATTATCAAAATAGAAGTATAACCCCCTATTTTAGAGTATTAATATAAAGTTTATATATATAATTGGTAAAATTAAAGGTCTGGTTTACATTCCACCTAATCCCCCACTAAGTATAGAGCTCAAGATATTGAATGATGGTGATTGACAAATTTTTTTTTCCCCCCTTGGCAAGAGTTATTCTGAATGGATATATTATTCCAAGCTCAGTTCTCCTCCCCCTCCCACTCGGGTGTGTGTGTGTGTGTGTGTGTGTGTGTGTGTGTGTGTGTTTGTGTGTGTGTGTGTGTGTGTTTTCAATTTGGGGGAAATCTCTGGTGTGTAAATTCCTGCCACCATACAGAAATTCAATGCTCCAGTAATTTATAGTCTTAGAAAGTTGCCCCAATGATGAATTAATCTATGATGATCATCTCTTGGAACCAGGTCTTTCTGTCCCTCTACCTATATACAACACAATTATATAGAATATTATAAGGATGACAACTTGTAGAGCAAATTCAGTTGAAGCTAATCTGTCTTTTAGAAGACCAAAACAATTGATTGTTCAATATTTTAGTCATTGCTCTCTGTGTGTCTCTTTTTATATGCCTGTTTGTCTGTCTTTCCCACATACAACCTACCAGAAAGAAGCAAATTTAAGCTAAGTGAAATACAAAAAAGAAGTTAAAAAATATTTCTGCAGAAGGCTGAAATATTACTCAAAAAACCCCCCAAATTCTCAAGAAGTCTGTATTGAATTATACCACATACGTACAACATCTGGAGGTAGTGTAAGTCATATAGATAGTGGCCTTGTATTTTTGTAGTACATTCTCATTATTTTATTGTCCTCCACCTGATGAGCTTCTTGGTTTTGATGAGAAAAGCATTAGAAAGCAGTTGATTCAAAGGCTAGTTAGACTGCTTTCATACTGCAAGGTAGGAGTTTAAAAAGTATGATGAGGTCAGCTGGCCTTTTGCTAGGACTGTTGCTGGATTAGCATTATTTAGATGTATTTTTAGAAATTTATCATCTGGTGTTATGGACTAAGATGTCTTGCCAAAAGTCACCTGGGAACATGGACAATCTAAACATATGCAAAGAAAGGCATTACAATTTCAAAATCTTAGTAGATCTTACTGTTTTTCTTTCCAAGGTTCACCTCAATGTGGATATTATAGGTGTACTTAATTTTTTTCTTGAAAGCAATGTCATCAAGGGCTTAGAGTGCAGCTTTAGGGTCTAGCACTACTGTTTTCTGACTTTCCTTTCTTGCTAGCTTAAGGCTTCTGAAATAACATTCCTGATTCATACATGATCTTAAAACTAACAGCATTTCTTAAAATTGTTATTATTGAACTTCTCTATAATAATTGTGTAAACATATTGTATAACCGGGGAATTTGAAATACTTAAAAATGTCCAAAAGTAACATTTATTGTTTTCAAGAAAGGAAATAAGTATGGAATTTAATTTAGAAGCTTATATTTAAAAATACAAAAACCTTACTGATCACCACAATTAGAAAATAGTTTCCCTCCCCAAAGAATAGAACTCTGCTATGTATAAGTTCTTCACTTTCTTATATAGCATTTATTTATCTCAATTTTGAAAATTTACTCAAAAAAGCCTTTCCTGAGAAAAAAGTATACAAGCAATTGTAAACTCAGACAGAAGAATTCTGACATTTACAGGAAGTAGGTTTATGAAGGAATACTTATTATTTTTGTAATAGATTCATTCAGTCATCATTCATTAAACATGACTGTGGTGGCAAAGTAAGAATAGTTATTATTCCCCAATGCCTGTGTCAGCCAATTCCTTTGGGATTATCATTCAACAACTACTTTCAAGTTCTCCATGCCCAGTTTTATCATCCAATATAAATGCTTCTGGCTATTATCTCTTGATCCCCAAGACATTCTTCATCCTTCATAAATGACTTCAGTGCCTAATTCATAGTCTTTATCCCTTCCTCTCCAATCAAGGCACAAATATTAGGGAACTTCATCACAAGTATTGATGTTCTCTCAACTATTCTAACCTGCCAATTCCTACGGCCTATTCCTCTATTCCATCTTAAATACAAAACGGAAATGGACATATGTTGATTTTTGCCATCACTCACTAATGTTTATATGCCACATTCATGAACTCTGAAAATTATTCATCTCTTCATAATCTTTTATCATTCTAATTTTCCCTAAACATTATGACTTTTAGTCCTTGTCTATGTCCATAGTGTGAACTTTCACTCAACCTCTAGCTATAGTAACAGCTATATTTTCATCCTTTGCTTATTTTGAATCTTTGGTGAAATATAACTCTATACTATTTCCTACTCTTGCATTCCTTACACTTGTGTTATCCCCAATCACAGGAAGCTAAACACCAAGTGTGTTTTATTCCATAATTCTTTCTTTGATCCTTTCTGTGTACTATTGAATGGACATGAGGGAAATTTTAAAATGTGCCAACTGCATCCACTACAAATATGTGTTACCTAATCTCAAATGAATACACACTGAATCAAGGTAATCCTACTCTTCATTACATAATTTACTACCCCAATCTACATAGTTATTAAACTTCTTATCTCCAAATTTCCTATAGCATCTTTTTTCATCCTCTCAGCTGACTTCTCATATTTCGCAAACAAAGAAAAAAATGTTTATTTGCTGAGAAATTTCATTTCTCTTTTCTTTCTAAATTTCAACTTCTGTCATAGAAGCAGTGGCCCTTCTTGTTGCTGAAGCTAATCTTTTACCTTGACCCTATCCTCAAATATCTTCTCTAGCAGATTTTCCCTACTGTCATCTGCATTCTTTCAGTAATATTTATTTTATCCCTATCTATTGATGCCTTTCCAAATATGGACAAAAACTTGCCTATTTTCTTCTTAATCTTTAACATTACTGATTATTTGGTTTTTTTCCCTAAAGAATAGAACTTGTAACATATTAGTTATTTTCTTTTATATAAAGCATTTATTGACTTGAATTTTGAGAATTTACTCAAAAAATGTATTTTCTGAAAAAAAATGAGCAATTTTAAACTCATAGTCAGAAGTACCTTGAAAATTCAAATGATTTGTGCATAATTCTACCAATCCTCTTAGTTATAATTCTATCTTCCTTAACTCTTTAGCTAATTTCTTAGGATAGCCATCTAAACTAAGTGCTTCTGTTTTGTCTTCTCTTATTAAATTATAAACCACATTTGATTTGATATCTGACTTGATAATTAATTGGAAGCTGTCTTCTCCAAAGTTTGACAGGTCAAAGAAAAGTAATTAATTTCAGTCTAATTGAACAAACATTTATTTCTCCTTCCTAAACAAAGAGCTGTATAATGTCTTGGAGATGGAGACAAAACCAAAGAATTTTTTGCCTAAAACAAGAAAACATTCCACTAAAAGATATACAACACATATTCAAGAGATGGAAGAAAGAAGTATTTTAATGATGTGGAATAATGTGGAGATAAACTAGAGGAATTTCATGGTGATACTATCCGATCTTTAAAATATCATTAATATTTTATTAATAGTTGGCATTGGAGAGGGGTGGGGAGTGACAAGAGCAATGTACAAAGAGGTGGTAATGGAAAATGTGAAGAAATATTTGGCCATTCCCTATATGCAATTAATTGTCAAGTTTACCAGTTGTCTTGTTTATCCTACTTCCACAGTATTTGTTATATCTATCACCTTCTCTCCACTCACATTATCATTTTCCTAGTTTAGGCACTAAACTGTCCTTTACCCTTGCTTTTGACATTGTCATATTGCCATAGCCTCTAAATTTGTGTTTCTTCCTCAAGTCTACCTTTTTAATGCAACTGACTTCCAAATTGGTATTTGTAAAGCACAGATCACTTTCTTGCTCAAACAACACTAGTTACTTCCAGAAAAAAATGGATTTTCTTTAGACTCTTTCCCAGTATTATTGCATTTCAGTTACTTATACAAACTTATGTTTCTGCTAAACTGGCCAAGTTGCTTTTCATTATACATGATATTTTGTTTCCTGTGTCCTCTGTGCCTCAAAAGATACTCATAGTTCACCTTAGCTCTCTTAAATCCCTGTCTTCTTGCAAGACTCAGCTCAGGTCCCACCTCCTAGAAGAGATAGTTAAGGATCCACTTGATTGTCACGACCCCTCCCCCCCAATTGCTCAATATTTATTTTATACATGTCTTATTTGTACTGATCTTTTTATATATTGTTCCTAACCCTAAAGTAATATGCTCCTTGACAGTAAGAATAAATTGTCTTTGGAGCCTCAGGACTTAGCAAGTCCCTGGGATTTATTTGTATTTAGTAAATGTTTGGTAATTGAATAATTCAGTTTGATAGAAGTTTAAAATAAGTGAGGGAGAGTGAGAAGGGAAGGAAAGAAGGGAGATCATATAAGTGAGAAAGAGTCTTATGAGATAAGTTGAAAAACCTAGTGAAGATAGATGGAGGGAGTATCCTTGAATGTTACTTTATGAGTGACTACTCAGTCCCACTTTCTATAGATATTTTTAAAATTAATTTTATAATTATAATTTTTGACAGTACATATGCATGAGTAATTTTTTTTTACAACATTATTCCTTTTATTCATTTTTCCAAATTTTCCCCTCCCTCCTCTACTCCTTCCCCTAGATGACAGGCATATTAAATGTGTTACAGCTTAAAATAGATATAATATATGTGTGTAAATCCAATTTTCGTGTTGCACGGTAAGAATTGGATTCCGAAGGTATAAGTAACCTGGGTAGAAAGACACTAGTGCAAGCAGTTTACATCCAATTCCCAGTGTTCCTTCTCAGGGTGTAGCTGTTTCTGCCCATAACTGATCAAATGGAAGTGAATTGGATCTTCTTTATGTTGAAGATATCCATTTCAATCAGAATATGTCTTCATACAGTATTGTTGTTGAAGTGTATAGTGATCTCCTGGTTTGGCTCATTTCACTCAGCATCAGTTCATACAAGTCTCTCCAAGGCTCTCTTTATTCCTCCTGCTGGTCATTTCTTACAGAGTAATAATATTCCATAACATTCATATACTATAATTTACCCAACCACTCTCCAATTAATGGACATCCATTAATTTTCAAGTTTCTAGCCACTACAAAAAGAGCTGCCACAAACATTTTGGCACATATAGATCCCTTTCCCATCTTAAGTATTTCTTTGGGATAAAAGCCAAGTAGCAGCACTGCTGGATTAAAGGGTATGCACAGTTTGATAACTTTTTGGGCATAGTTCCAAATTGCTCTCCAGAAGGGTTGGATTCTTTTACAACTGCACCAACAATGCAACAGTGTCCCAGTTTTCCCACATCCCCTCCAACATTCATCATTATCTTTTCCTGTCATCTTAGCCAATCTGACAGGTGTGTAGTGGTATCTCAGAGTTGTCTTAATTTGCATTTCTCTGATCAGTAGTGATTTGGAACACTCTTTCATATGAGTGGAAATAGTTTCAATTTCATCATTGGAAAATTATCTATTCATATCCTTTGACCATTTATCAATTGGAGAATGGTTTGATTTCTTACAAATTAGAGTCAATTCTCTATATATTTTGGAAATGAGGCCTTTTTTCAGAACCTTTAATTTTAAAAATATTTTCCCAATTTGTTATTTCCCTTCTAATCTTGTTTGCATTAGTTTTGTTTGTACAAAAGGTTTTTAATTTGATGTAATCAAAATCTTCTATTTTGTGATCAATAATGATCTCTAGTTCTCCTTTGATCATAAATTCCTTCCTCCTACAAAGGTCTGAGAGGTAGACTATCCTCTGTTCCTCTAATCTATTTATGATCTCATTCTTTATGCCTAAATCATGGACCCATTTTGATCTTATCTTTGTATATGGTGTTAAGTGTGGATCCATATTTAATTTCTGCCATACTAATTTCCAGTTTTCCCAAAAGTTTTTTTTTTCAAATAATGAATTCTTATCCCAAATGTTGGTATCTTTGGGTTTGTCAAACACTAGATTGCTATAGTTGTGCCCTATTTTGTTCTTTGTATCTAATCTGTTCCACTGATCTACCAGTCTATTTCTTAGCCAATATCAAATGGTTTTGGTGACTGCTGCTTTATAATATAGCTTTAGATCAGGTACAGCTAGACCACCTTCATCTGATTTTTTTTCATTAATTGCCTTGAAATTCTTGACCTTTTATTCTTCCATATGAATTTTTTTTCTAGGTCATTAAAATAGTTTCTTGGGGGTCTGATTGGTATACTACTAAATAAATAGATTATTGTGGGGAGTATTGTTATCTTTATTATATTCGCTAGGCCTATCCAAGAGCAATTAATGTCTTTCCAATTATTTAAATCTGACTTTATTTTTGTGGCAAGTGTTTTGTAATTTTGCTCATATAATTCATGACTTTTCTTTGGTAGATGGATTTCCAAATATTTTATACTCTCAACAGTTATTTTGAATGGAATTTCTCTTTGTATCTCTTGCTGTTGCATTTTGTTGGTGAAGTATAAAAATGCAGAGGATTTATGTGGATTTCTTTTGTATCCTGCAACTTTACTAAAGTTGTGAATTATTTCTAATAACTTTTTATTAGAATCTCTGGGGTTCTCTAAGTATACCATCATATCATCTGCAAAGAATGATAGTTTGATTTCCTCATTACCTACTCTTATTCCATTAATCTCTTTCTCGACTCTTATTGCCAAGGCTAGCATTTCTAATACAATATTGAATAGTAATGGTGATAGTGGGCAACCTTGTTTCACTCCTGATCTTACTGGCAAAGGTTCCAGTTTATCTCCATTACATATTATGCTTACTGACGGTCTTAAATATATGCTCCTGACTATTTTAAGGAATACTCCATTTTTTCCTATACTCTCAAGTGTTTTTAGTAGGAATGGATGTTGGATTTTATTAAATGCTTTTTCTGCATCTATTGAGAAGATCATATGTTTTTTTTAATTTGATTATTAATATGGTCAATTATACCAATAGTTTTCCTAATATTAAACCAGCCCTGCATTCCTGTTATAAATCCTACTTGATCATAGTGTATTATCCTGGGGATGATTTTCTGAAGTCTTTTTGCTAATATCTTATTTAAGATTTCAGCATCAAAATTCATTAAGGAGATTGGTCTATTGTTTTCTTTCTCAGTTTTCAACCTACCTGGTTTAGGTATCAGTACCATGTCTGTGTCATAAAAGGAGTTTGGTAGGACTCCTTCATCCACTATTTTTTCAAATAGTTTATATAACATTGGGGCTAATTGTTCTTTAAATGTTTGGTAGAATTCATATGTAAATCCATCTGGTCCTGGGGATTTTTTCTTGGGGAGTTGATTAATAGCTTGTTCTATTTCTTTTTCTGAAATGGGACTATTTAAGCAGTTTACCTCCTCCTCTGTTAATCTAAGAAGCCTATATTTTTGGAGGTAGTCATCTATTTCACTTAAGTTATCAAATTTATTGGCATAAAGTTGGGCAAAAATAACTCATTATTTCTCTAATTTCCTTTTCATTGGTGGAAAGATCCCCCTTTTCATTTTTAAGATTAACAATTTGATTTTCCTCTTTCCTTTTTCTGATCAGATTTACCAAAGGTTTATCTGTTTTATTGGCTTTTTCATAAAACCAACTCTTAGTTTCATTCAATAATTCAATAGTTTTTTTTTTTTTAACTTTCAATATTATTGATTTCTCCTTTAAATTTTAGAATTTCAAGTTTAGTGTTTGGTTGGGGGTTTTTAATTTGGTCTTTTTCTAGCTTTTTAAGTTGCAGGCCCAATTCATTGATCTTATATTTCTCTATTTTATTCCAGTAAGTCTCTAAAGATATAAAATTTCCCCTTATTTCTGCTATACCTGCATCCCACAAATTTTGGTATGGTGTCTCATCATTGTCATTATCTTGGGTGAAATTATTAATTGTTTCTATAATTTGCTGTTTCACCAGTCATTCTTTAAGATGAGATTATTTCATTTCCAATTACTTTTTGGTCTATTTACCCCTAACTTCTTGTTGAATGTAGTTTTTATTCCATTGTGATCTGAGAAGAAGGCATTTACTATTTCTGTATTCCTGCATTTAATTTTGAGATCCTTATGTCCCAATATATGGTCAATTTTTGTATAGGTTCCATGAACTGCTGAGAAGAAAGTATACTTCTTTCTATCACCATTTAGTTTTCTCCAAAGATCTATCATATCTAGTTTTTCTAATGTTCTATTTACCTCTTTAATTTCTTTCTTATTTGTTTTGTGGTTTGATTTATCTAATTCTGAGGGTGCATGGTTGATATCTCCCACTATTATAGTTTTGCTATCTATTTCTTCTTGAAACTCTCTTAGCTTCTCCTTTAGGAAGTTAGATGCTATAGCACTTGGTAAATATATGTTTAGTATTGATATGGCTTCATTGTCTATGCTACCTTTTAGCAGGATATTGTTTCCTTCCTTACTTCTTTTAATTAGATCATTTTCTGCTTTTGCTTGATCCTGATAAGGATGGCTACCCCTGCTTTTTTGGCTTCACCTGAAGCATAATAGATTCTACTCCAACCTTTTACCTTTACTCTATATGTATCTCCCTGCTTTAAATGTGTTTCCTGCAAACAACATATTGTAGGGTTCTGACTTTTGATCCAGTCTGCTATCCACCTCTGTTTAATGGGAGAGTTCATCCCATTCACATTTACAGTTAAAATTACTAATTCTGTATTTCCTGCCATCATATTATCGCCTGATTATGTTTTTTTCCCTTGTCCCCCCTGAATGCCTTCCTCAGTATTGAATTTATGGATCCCACTTGTGATGCGCAGCTCTCCCTTTTTAGTATCCATCCCCCCTCCTTTTAAGTCTCTTCCCCTTTCCTTTACCCTTCCTTTATTCCTATTTTCCTTTTCCTTTTTCCTCTCCCCCCTTATAATGAGGTGAGAGAGAATTCTCTGAAAAACAAATATGTCAATTATTAACTCTTTGAGCCTACTCTAATGAGAGTAAGATTCATACAATGTTTCTCCCCCTCTTTAGATTCCCTCAGATGTAGTATATTTTCTATGCCTCTTCCTGGGGTGTATTTTCCCTCTTTTTATCTCTCCTTTCCCTTTTTCTGATAATATCCCCTTCCTTTTACTACTTCCCTTTTTATGTTATATCAGTAAAATCAAATTATCCATGTGGACTTTCTGTATATCCACAACAGAGATACAGTTCTCAAGAGTTCTTTTTACCTTTTTCTGCTTCTCTTGATTCTTGTGGATGTAGATCAAAGTTTTTATTTAACTCTGTTTTTTTTTTTTTGTTTTGTTTTGTTTTGTTTTTTGTTAGAAACAAATGGAATTCCTCTGTTTCATTGTGTCCATCTTCTTCCATGGAAGAAAATGCTAAACTTAGAACTTAGCTGGGTAATTTATTCTTGGTTGCAGTCCTAGTTCTTTTGCCTTTCAGAATATCAGGTTCCAGGCCCTTCGATCCTTTAATGTGGAGGCAGCCAGATCTTGCATGACTCTTATTGTGGCACCTTGATATTTGAATTGTTTGTTCCTAGCTGCTTGCAATATTTTTTACTTAGTTTGGTAGTTATTCAGCTTAGCCACAATGTTCTATGGAGTTCTTTTTTTAGTGTCTTTTTCAGGTGTTCGGTGAATTCTTTCAATGCCTATTTTCCCTTCTGTTTTTATTATCTCTGGACAGTTCTCTTGATGATTTCCTGTAAAATAGAATCTAGCCTCTTTTTTTCATCACAATTTTTGGGAAGTACAATGATCCTCAGATTATCTCTCCTATATCTATTTTCCAGGTCTATAGATTTTCTCAGTAAATATTTGACGTTATTCTCCAGCTTTTCTTTTCTTTTTTGTTTTGTTTTGTTTTGTTTTGTTTTGTTTTGTTTTGTTTTGTTTGACTGATTCTTGGTTTCTCAATGAATCATTCATTTCTATTTGTTCAGTCCTGATTTTTAATGTTATTTTCTTCATTCACATTTTTTAGTTCTTTTTGTATATGACCAATTGAGTTTTTAAATGAATTATTTTGCTCTGTTGAATTTTTTTTTCCATTTCACTAATTTTTTTAGTGAGTTATTTTCTTTTTCCAAATCACAAATCCTACTTTCTTGGGAATTTTTTTATCTTTTACAATTCAGAAATTCTACTCTCCTGTGATTTTTTAACCTTTTCTAATTCACAAATTTTGTTTCCCTGCACCTCCTGTGAATTCTTTATTTTTTCCAACTCATATTTCAGGACATTGTTATTCTCTATCATAGCTTCTCTTTCCTTTTCCCATTTTTCTTCAAACTCTCTTAACTTTTTAATAATTCTAGGAGAGAGTTATGTGATGGGGGGCAGGTATCATTCCCTTTTAGGATGTTATCTGGAGACTGTCTGTTGTTAGCCTCCTCGGGGTTGGATACCCGCTCTTTCTCTGTATAGAAAATGTCAATCATTTTCTTCAGTTTTTTACTCATTGTTAAAACTCAGTGGGAAGTCTGCCCTTGGTTAGGAAATTTACCAGCTTCCTCCCAGACCGGGGATGGGATGTAGCAATCCTACGACTGGGCTAAGAGAGAGCTCTGGGAGAGAGTTCCCCTCTCCCCCACCCCAGCTCTGTGGCCTAGCAACTGCCCTGAGACTAAAGAATGAACAGTTAAAGCATCATAAACCCCAGCCAAAGCCTCCCGTGTGGCTGTGGATATTAGCAGTGATTTGAAAAGCCCTTGCGCTCAAACTAGAAGTCTCTGCCCAGAAAGCACAGTCACTGTTGCAGGGGTTCTGCTGCTGTGGGAGTTCCACTGCTGCTAGAGATTTGTTACTGGGAGATTTCTACTGCCTCAGGCTGAGCTCCACTCTATGTGGAATAGAGGCTGCCCCTGGCTGTGTTCCTCCCCCTCCCCCATGCTGTTCAGGTTCTTAACTGCCCCAAGGAAAAGCCCTGGACAGCAGAAGGCGGCTGCACAGCCATGCCAAGATAGATGTTAGGTCACTTCCCACTTGGGGTGATTATATTTTCTGGCTTTTTGTTATAAAGTAGCCTTGATTTCTCTTCTGATCTGCTGTTTTATAAGCAGAGTAGAGCTATCAGTCTATGCCAGATTCCTCTATCTCAGTGGCTTCTCTGATCCCAGAGTTCTCCCAGCTCATTTAGCACAGTGTGCTGGCCCCTAGTCCAACCCTGTCTGTGCTGGCCTTTTTTTTCCCCCCTCCCCTCAGAACCGACTTTTTCTGTCAAAATTCTAGATTTTCTTCGGCTGGTAAGTTGTGCTTCTAATCTTTGTGGTTTTTATCAGTCTAGCGTTATTTTTTAGGCTGATTTAACTAGTTGGTTTTGAGGGAAGAAGGGAGCTTAGAAATTTGCATGTATCTTCTCCGCCATCTTGGCTCTGCCCCCACTTTCTATAGATATTTAGTTTACTTAGGTGGCACAGTATACAGTGTCATTCCTAGAGTCAGAAAGATTCCTCTTTCTGAATTCAAATCTGGCCTCAGTTATACAATCTTGAACACATCATTTAATTCTTTTGGCCTCAGTTTCTTCATCTGAAAAAGGAAATTACAAACCTCTCCTGTATCTTTGCTAAGGAAACCCCCAAATAGGGTTATAAAGAGAAGGACAAGATTGAAATGATTGAACAACAACAATAGCTAGTTGAAGGCCAGTATACCCTCCTGAGGGTCAAAACTGTACTGACTCCTAGCAAAAATCATCCTCCAGTTATGTAGGCCTGCCAACTTTAAAGGCAGTGCATCTTTTCTTTATTTGGGCATCTTTTTTTTTTTTTTAATTTTATAATTATAACATTCCTCTACAGTACATATGCATGGGTAATTCTCCACAACATTATCCCTTGCACTCACCTCTATTCAGACTCCTTCCCTTCCTCCCCCAACCCCCTCCCCCAGATGGCAAGCAGTCCCATACATGTTAAATATATTACAGTATAATTTAGATACAATATATGTGTGTAGAACCGAATCTCTTGTTGCACAGGAAGAATTGGATTCAGAAGGTAAAAATAACAGTTTACATTCATTTCCCAGTGTTCCCCCTCTGGATGTAGCCGGTTCTGTCCATAATTAATCAATTGGAATTGGATTAGCTCTTCTCTATGTTGAAGAAATCCACTTCCATCAGCATACATCCTCGTACAGTATCATTGTTGAAGTGTATAATGATCTTCTGGTTCTGCTCGTTTCACTCAGCATCAGTTGATGTAAGTCTCTCCAAGCCTCTCTGTATTTCTCCTGTTGGTCATTTCTTACAGAACAGTAATATTCCATAACATTCATATACCATAGTTTACCCAACCATTCTCCAATTGATGGACATCCATTCATCTTCCAGCTTCTAGCCACTACAAAAAGGGCTGCCACAAACATTTTGGCACATACAGGACCCTTTCCCTTCTCTAGTAGTTCCTTGGGGTATAAGCCCAGTAGTAGTATGGCTGGGTCAAAGGGTATGCACATTTTGATAACTTTTTGGGCATAATTCCAGATTGCTCTCCAGAATGGTTGGATTCCTTCACAACTCCACCAACAATGCATCAGTGTCCCAGTTTTCCCACAGCCCCTCCAACATTCATCGTTATTTGTTCCTGTCATTTTAGCCAATCTGACAGGTGTGTAATGATACCTCAGAGTTGTCTTAATTTGCATTTCTCTGATCAATAGTGATTTGGAACACTCTTTCATATGAGTGGAAATAGTTTTAATTTCATCATCTGAAAATTGTCTGTTCATATCCTTTGACCATTTATCAATTGGAGAATGGCTTGATTTCTTATAAATTAAAGTCAATTCTCTGTATATTTTGGAGATGAGGCCTTTATCAGAACCTTTAACTGTAAAAATTTTTTCCCAATTTGTTACTTCCCTTCTAATCTTGTTTGCATTAGTTTTGTTTGTGCAGAAACTTTTTAATTTGGTGTAATCAAAATGTTCTATTTTGTGATCAATAATGGTCTCTAGTTCTCCCTTGGACACAAACTCCTTCCTCCTCCACAAGTCTGAGAGGTAAACCATCCCATGTTCCTCCAATTTATTTATGATTTCGTTCTTTATGCCTAAATCTTGGACCCATTTTGATCTAATCTTAGTATGTGGTGTTAAATGTGGGTCCATGCCTAGTTTCTGCCATACTAATTTCCAGTTTTCCCAGCAGTTTTTGTCAAATAATGAATTCTTATCCCAAAATTTGGGATCTTTGGGTTTGTCAAAGATTAGATTGCTATTTTTATTCACTATCTTGTCCTGTGAACCTAACCTATGCCACTGATCAACTAGTCTATTTCTTAGCCAATACCAAATGGTTTTGGTGACTGTTGCTTTATAATATAGCTTTAAATCAGGTACACTTAGACCACCTTCCTCTGACTTTTTTTTCATTAGTTCCCTTGCAATTCTCGACCTTTTATTCTTCCATATGAATTTTGTTGTTATTTTTTCTAGGTAATTAAAATAGTTTCTTGGGAGTCTGATTGGTATAGCACTAAATAAATAGATTAGTTTGGGGAGTATTGTCATCTTTATTATATTCGCTCGGCCTATCCAAGAACATTGAATGTCTTTCCAATTATTTAAATCTGACTTTATTTTTGTGGCAAGTGTTTTGTAATTTTGCTCATATAATTCCTGACTCTCCTTTGGTAGATATATTCCCAAATATTTGATACTATCGACTGTTATTTTGAATGGAATTTCTCTTTGTATCTCTTGCTGTTGGATTGTGTTGGTAATGTATAAAAATCCTGAGGATTTATGTGGATTTATTTTGTATCCTGCGACTTTGCTAAAATTCTGAATTATTTCTAATAGCTTTTTAGCAGAGTCTTTGGGGTTCTCTAAGTATACCATCATGTCATCTGCGAAAAGTGACAATTTGATTTCTTCATTTCCTACTCTAATTCCTTGGATCTCTTTCTCGGCTCTTATTGCCAAGGCTAGAGTTTCTAGTACTATATTGAATAGTAATGGTGATAGTGGGCAACCTTGTTTCACTCCTGATCTTACAGGGAAAGGTTCTAGTTTATCACCATTACATATGATGTTTACTGAAGGTTTTAAATATATGCTCCTTATTATTTTAAGGAATAGTCCATTTATTCCTATACTCTCAAGCGTTTTTAGTAGGAATGGATGTTGGATTTTATCAAATGCCTTTTCTGCATCTATTGAGATGATCATATGGTTTTTATTAATTTGATTATTAATATGGTCAATTATACTAATAGTTTTCCTAATATTAAACCAGCCCTGCATTCCTGGTATAAATCCCACTTGGTCATAGTGTATTATCCTGGGGATGATTTTCTGAAGTCTATTTGCTAATATCTTATTTAAGATTTTAGCATCAATATTCATTAAGGAAATTGGTCTATAGTTTTCTTTCTCAGTTTTAGATCTACCTGGTTTAGGTATCAGTACCATGTCTGTGTCATAGAAGGAATTTGGTAGGACTCCTTCAATCCCTATTTTTTCAAATAGTTTACATAGCATTGGAGTTAGTTGTTCTTTAAATGTTTGGTAGAATTCACCTGTAAATCCATCTGGTCCTGGGGACTTTTTCTTAGGAAGTTGGTTAATAGCTTGGTCTATTTCTTTTTCTGAGATGGGACTATTTAGACTACTTACTTCTTCCTCTGTTAATCTGGGCAAGCTATATTTTTGAAGGTATTCTTCCATTTCATTTAAGTTATCGAATTTATCGGCATAAAGTTGAGCAAAGTAGCTCCTAACTATTGTTCTAATTTCCTCTTCATTAGTGGTGAGTTCACCCTTTTCATTTTCAAGACTATCAATTTGCTTTTTCTCTTTCCTTTTTTTAATCAGGTTTACTAAGGGTTTGTCTATTTTGTTGGTTTTTTCATAAAACCAACTCTTAGTTTTATTAATTAATTCAATAGTTTTTTTACTTTCAATTTTATTAATCTCACCTTTTATTTTTTGAATTTCAAATTTTGTGTTTGTCTGGGGGTTTTTAATTTGTTCCTTTTCTAGCAATTTTAGTTGTAAACCCAATTCGTTGGCCCTCTCTTTCTCTACTTTATGCAAGTAGGCCTGTAGAGATATAAAACTTCCCCTAATTACTGCTTTGGCTGTATCCCACACATTTTGGTATGATGTCTCATTATTGTCATTTTCTTGGGTGAAGTTATTAATTATGTCTATGATTTGCTGTTTTACCCAATCATTCTTTAGTATAAGATTATTTAGTTTCCAATTATTTTTTGGTCTATTTTCCCCTGGCTTTTTATTAAATGTTATTTTGATTGCATTATGGTCTGAAAAGGATGCATTCACTATTTCTGCCTTACTGCATTTGATTTTGAGGTTTTTATGCCCTAGTATATGATCAATTTTTGTATAGGTTCCATGAACTGCTGAGAAGAAAGTATATTCCTTTCTGTCTCCATTTAGCTTTCGCCAAAGATCTATCATATCAAACTTTTCTAGTATTCTATTTACCTCTTTGACTTCTTTCTTATTTATTTTGTGGTTTGATTTATCTAATTCTGATAGTGCAAGGTTGAGATCTCCCGCTATTAGAGTTTTGCTATCTATTTCCTCTTGCAGCTCTCTTAATTTCTCTTTTAAGAATTTAGATGCTGCACCACTTGGTGCATACATGTTTAATATTGATACTGCTTCACTATTGATGCTTCCCTTTAGCAGGATATAATGCCCTTCCTTATCTCTTTTAATTAGATCAATTTTTGTTTTTGCTTGATCTGAGATGAGGATGGCTACTCCTGCTTTTTTGGTTTTGCCTGAAGCATAATAGATTCTGCTCCACCCTTTTACTTTTAGTTTGAATGTCTCATCCTGTTTCAGGTGTGTTTCCTATAAACAACATATAGTAGGATTCTGACTTTTAATCCAGTCTGCTAACTGCTTCCTCTTTATGAGGCAGTTTGCCCCATTCACATTTATGGTTAGAAGGACTAATTCTATATTGCTTGCCATCCTATTAACCCCTGCTTATGCTTTTCTCCTTTCCTTCCCTTTTACCCTCCTATCCAGTATTAAACTGGTAAACACCACTTGCTTTTCACAGCCCTCCCTTTTTAGGATCCCTCCCCCACCTTAAAGATCCTCCCCTTATTTTATCCCTTTTCCTCGAAATTACTGTATTCCCTTCCCCTTAGCTTACTCCTTCCCTTTCACTTTTCAATGAAGTGGAAGAAGTTTCACCATAAATCGAATATGTCTATTGATACACGCTATGTTCATCTCCCTCCTTTCTTTCTCTCAGATATAATAGGTTACCTTTGCCTCTTCATGAGATGTAGTACCACCACTTTATACTTTTTTATGATATAATCTCCTTTCCACCTCTAGTTTCTAAGACAAATTGTACATATGTTCTTTACATATTTTTTTGACAGAAGTATAGTTCTCAAGATTTCTTTTTACCTTTTTTAGAAGTCTCTTGAGTTCTGTATTTGAAGATCAAACCTTTTATGTAGGTCTGGTTTTTTCATCAAAAATAGATGGAATTCATTCATTTCGTTAAATGTCCATCTTCTTCCCTGGAAAACGATGCTCATTCTTGCTGGGTAAGTTATTCTTGGCTGCATACCAAGTTCCTTAGCCTTTCGGAATATCATGTTCCAGGCCCTGCGTTCTTTTAATGTGGACGCTGCTAGATCCTGTGTTATCCTTATTGTGGATCCTCCATATCTGAATTGTTTTTTTCTAGCAGCTTCCAATATCTTTTCCTTTGTCTGATGGTTCTTGAACTTGGCCACTATATTTCTTGGCGTTTTGATTTTAGGGTCTCTTTCAGTAGGTGATCGATGAATTTTCTCAATGTCTATTTTACCCTCTGTTTCCAAAACGTCTGGGCAGTTCTCTTTGATAATTTCCTCGAAAATGGTGTCCAAGCTCTTTTTTTCCTCCCATTTTTCAGGGAGTCCGATTATTCTCAAATTGTCTCTCCTGGATCTGTTTTCCAGGTCTGTTGTCTTTCTGGTAAGGTACTTGACAGTCTTTTCAATTGTTTCATTTCTCTGGTTTTGCTTGACTCCCTCTTGGTTTCTCCTTGAGTCATTCATTTCTACTTGTTCCAGTCTAATTTTCAATGATGTATTTTCTTCACTCACTTTTTTTATATCTCTTTGTAATTGTCCAATTGAGTTTTTATCTTCTATGGAATTTGTTTCCATTGTATCCATTTTATTTTTTAGAGAGCTGATTTCTTTTTCCAGCTCTCTAATCCTGTTTTCCTTGGAGTTGTTTACCTTTTCCAGCTCACTAATCTTGTTTCTCAATGATTTGATTTCTTTATCCATTCTGTCTTTGAATGCATGGGATGACTTCTCCAGGCTCTCTTGCCAAGCTTCCCTTTCCTTTTCCCATTTCTCTTCCAGCTCTCTTGTGAGAGCCTTTTTGATTTCCTCTATGAGGTTCTTTTGCATTGAGGAGCAGCTTGTATCCCTCCCAGGGGATACATCTGGGGACAGTCTGTTCCTAGTCTCCTCAGCATTTGAAGTCTGCTCCCTCTCCACACAGAAGCTGTCAATGGTTAGAGCCCTTTTGAATTTTTTGTTCATTTTGTCAGAGTAGGAATCAAAGAAAACAAACTGACAAGAGAAACAATTGGTCTGTTTTGCGGGGGATGGGGCTGGATGGTATTATGGGCTTCCTCTACAGACTGGGGGTAGGGCAGCAGAGAGCCACTATACAGAACAGCAATGACTGTACTGAGTCTGCGCTCTGAGGCTCTGAGAACACACTGAGTCAGTCCAGGTGGGGGTTGGGGGTGGCCGGGCTCTGAGAGACGCTGGCTTTCTGGGGTTTTAATCTTCACCTCCGGTGTTTACACCCTTTCCACCGCTCCTGGCTTGCTGCCAAGACGGAGCATCCACACTGGGGCAAAAGCCCTTTCACAGAAACGGCAGAGATCACACCCCTCCCCCTCCGGTCTGAGCTGTGTGAGCTGCCTGTCTTGCTCTGGCTGTCTGCCCTCAGTCTGCGCCCAGTCTGATTAACCCTCCCCCGAGCAAACACAGACCTTTTCTGGCGACTTTCAAGGATGTCTTCTCTTGGTGATAATTTGTGGATTTCTTTCTGGGTCAAGCATTAAGTCAGAGGCTTGTCATGAAGTAAGTTCTGAGAGAAAACGAGGAGCTCAAGCAGCTGTCTGCCTCCACGCCGCCATCTTGGCCAGAAGTCCATTTGGGCATCTTTTTTATAGAGATTTGATTATTGGGAGGAATGACAGAAAGGGCAAAGCCAATATTCCATTCTTCATCCTTTCAAAGAATCACTCTGTTGGTTCATAGTAGAGATTCAGTCTCAGTTTAGCATTTATGAAGTCCCCATTCCAGGCACTGCACTAAACATAGGAAATACAAAGAAAGGCAAAAACAATCTTTGCCCTCCAGTAAGCCTGTTGCTGCTATTCTTCTGAAATTCTACATTGCTTTCTTTAAATAGAGATTGCTTTGTTGACACACATTAGCCATATGGAAGTAATTCAGATCATACTGTTGACAGTCATGTTTACATTGCTGTTTATGGTTTTCTTCCTACTTCCCAACCAATTCTAGCTGCTCACTCCTCTCTCCTGCACATTAAGCATATCCTGCTTCTTCTTCCAATACAATGTGTTTGTTTCCTTTTTGTGTGAGCAGGCAAATCACTGAAATATGCAGCAAAAGTGATGATGAGTATGTTTCAGAAGACAGTTTGCAGGGAAATGTGCAATTAAGTTTCCAGTGATAACTACTGGAAAAAATGAGATAAACGGCTTTATTAAGATGAGTCAAAGGGGAAGTTACTTGAAAACTTAAATAATAGAATTTTGAAAATGTGTGAATCACACTTTGGACAAAATGATCTGAATCCAATTTTTAAAAAAAATGTGTTTGTGGGGGAAGGAAAGAGGTGTCAGAATCAAAAGCCTGTTAAACATTTTTATTAGCATGAAAAATGAAAGAAAAATGAAGAAAAGGGGGAAAACATGATAATTTCCATGAATCTGTTAGTGATACATTCACAGACAGTATCTATTACCAAAAATCTTCTTTGAATGAGGATTGGAAATATGGATGGATTTTCCTCAAAGTAAAAAAAAAAATAGAGGTATTTTAAAATTACCTTTCATCCTATAAATGACTGTTTATGAGGTAATTAATTTGGACTTTCTATGGTTTATCATATTTATGTCAAGAATTTGCTGATGATTATGTAGAGCTTTAGAAAAAAAATAGTCTCAAATATCTTTATAATGAAACAGTACATTTTATTTGAATATATTTAACCTGAATCAGATATCTTGCTATCTTGGGGAGGAGAGAAGCAAGGAAGGGAGGGAAAAATATGGAACACAAAGTCTTAAAAAAAATGAATGTTGGAAAAATAAAGTACTATTGAAATTAAAAAAAAATTTGGATAAGGAAAGAATAAATTTCATTATATAAATGACTACTTTCTTTAAATAGTATATATATGTATATATATGGAACAGTGGAATAGTACTTACTTAATAATTACTTTTCTACCTCCAAACAACTAGTGTATACTGTGAGTAAAAATGATTAATGCACATAAATCAAGAGTATCCTTGAAGAAAACAAGCCAATAGAAATATTTTTTGCAGAGAGTTTGTAATAATATGTTTTCACAGCCACATATTTGTAAAAGTATTGAGAATATATAATCCATTTTTGTCTTTTATTTTTGATTACCTACACAAAAATTAGCAAAATACTCTCTTGTTAGTTCTCCCCTTCATTTTAAATATCAAACATGAAGAGATATGTTCATCAAATATATTGCTAGGTAAAATTCCAATATCCTATTCCAAGTCCAAAAAAAGAAAAGAATGGCAGTGTTTCACAATGGAAAGGGTACTAGATTTGAAATTAGTGTTATGTTTGATTTTTAATCTCTTGTTTCCTATTTTGGACTTGATTTGAACTTAATGTCTCATGACCTCATCCTTAAATTATTGTATATGAAAGTTTCCCTAATAATAGAGAGGTTCTTCTTGACTGCTGTTAATGTAGATGGTGTTACATTAATTCCAGATCAGTATAGGTCTTTATCAATGAAATCCATGATCACTCAAAAGAGGATGACCTAGTATTTTTACAGGAGGAACAATAAGGATGAAGAATGCATATTTTTCATAGATGATGACATAGATGATAGATGTTAGACAAAGAAAAACACTGAATGTAATCCCCATTGTACAAGATTTTAGCTGGTGGTAGAAATGAACAATAAGCTAAATCTAGAATTGAATTAAAATATTCTATTAATCTGGGGAATTATGTATCATTTTTTATGAGAACAAGGTGTATACTAATTTAATATTCCACATTTATAGTACCATAAACAGTGATTTATAAGGTTTCCAATCATGATTCATTGTAGTCTCAGAATAATTACAATTTCAAATTATCCAAAATTCAATGGGTAGAAGTGTGGTAGTGTAAGCAGGCTGAAACATATTATCAATGATAGCTCACTTTTGAGAAGTAATATAAAAGACATCATCAAGATATGCATAACTGCAAAGAAAGGTAGACCATGCAATTGTCAAGAGTTATATATAACAGTGGGCAGCTCAAGTGTTGTATTTGGAACATTACAGAAGAAAGCCTTTAGTGCACTGTTTCATCTTTTATGGAAGATTTTATGGAAAGATATAAAAAAGAATTGCCTAGAATATGTAGTTATGAATGAGTTGCTATTGGAACTGGTGAATAAAATATGTGTGTTGATGAAATCATGGGTCCATTGAATGAGGCAAGTATTGAACTAAGAATCTATGGAAAAAACTTGTGGAAAATATCTTATGATTATGTGAAAATAACACTTTTGTGGGGGGATGAAAGAAGAATCAATGAGCTAAAATGACACATTGCTTAATAGAATATTTTGAGAACATTTTAATCAATATTTCTATAAGTATGTAATATTTCTCTTTCTTTGTCATTTCTTTAGATTCTGCAGCTTTAAATCATGAATTGTGTTTTATTCACATGTTCTTAGTTTCAATTTTAAACAACATTTTGGCCTGGATCAAAAATTTTCATTACCTCAATAACTAAAGAATTACTATCTAGGCTTTGTCTATGAGATTAGAACTATGATATCACTGGCATATTTTTTCAATACCAAATAAGATAAGTATTTCCATATACAAAGCAGAACAAAAAAGTAGAACTATATATATAAAGCTATGGTTTGCTTTTCTCTTTAAGCATGTAATATATTCAATATTTTATCTCCAGAATTGTGCTGCTTGTCTATTTCCTATTGACTTTCATTCTAATCTCCTTTATGCATTATTAATGATTTCAATCACCTTCTTTTCATACTATTCTTTTTTTTTTTCCATTTAGTTACCTTGTTGGATTCCCTTTTCCTTCTTTAGCCCTTTACCACCAAATAAACAAAAAAAAAACAAAACACGTATAATATGTTAATAGTTAAGCAAAATAAACACCCCTCTGTGTTTTATTCTGTACCTTGAGTAAATCAATCCTCTGTTTGGTAAAAGCAAGATGTTTGATTATTGGTCCTTTAAAAATTATTGCTGATCATTAATCAGAAGTTTCTAGTTTTTCAAAATTTTCAAAATTTCATTGATAATATTCTTATCAGTGCACACATTTCTTTCTGAGTTCGGACGGAACCAATCCATATAAATGTTCCCTGGTTTCTCTAAAAATTTTCCAATCATTCATTTCTCATAACACAATAATGTTCCATTATGTTTATATACTGTAATTTGTTCAGCAATCCCACAATTAATAAGCACCCTTGTTTTCAGTTCTCTGCTATTAAGCAATTATTTTGGATATGTATATCTTATTCTTCATTCTTTAAACATTTTTTGGGGGTAGAGGTCTCATAGAATTATTTCATGTATACATTATTTAGTGGCTTTTTAGGTATTCTTTAAAATGGTTTCCAGAATGGCAGAACAGGTTCAAAATTTTACCAATAATGCCTCAGGGTTCATATTTTCATATAGCACCTGTAAGAGGTGACAGTTTTCATTTTTGTCATTATTGTGAAAAAATGAAGCTTCAGAGTTGCCATAATTTGCAATTATTTAATGATGTGTGATTTAGACCATTTTAAAAATTTAATTGTTGAATAACAGCACTTTTCCATATATATTTAAATCATATACTTGATCTATATTTTTCTCTTTGTCTCTTCTGGTTTAAATAACAAGATAATATTTATAACATTACACATATTTTATGGCTTTTAAAAATTCATGTAATATTGTAATTAATTATCCTTTGAATTATTAATAGAATATAGTTAATTCATTTTGTTCAATAAAGGATGTTGTTAATTTTTCTGGTTTTTTGCATGTTAGTTTTTTAAGCTCTAGGTAGCAATGCATTTGTAAATATTTGTAAACATTTTTGTAATGTTTGTAAAAGTGTTTTATGAATACTCCTTTATTTTTCCATACAATAATTGTCAGAAATTCATAAACCTGTTAAAGTTCTACTCAAGTCCTTATCTTCTTTCTTCTTTATTTTTATTTACTTTTTGTCTAGGAAGGGGCTAAGGTTCCCAACACTTAAAGGTGGGACCTATTTGTTTCTCCTTGAAGCTTATAACTATTCTTTTAAACATTTAGATTCTATGACTTTCTGCCATACATATATTAAGTACAGATATTATTTCATTAAGATACCTTTAAGTGTAATGATATTTCCTTATTTTTTAAAAATCAAACCTATTGCTATTTCTTGTCTGGGATAATGATTGTTACCTTTGCTTTTTAAGATCTTATGCATAAAATCTTTTGCTATAAGCCTTTGTTTATATTAATATTTATTTTCACATGTATTTCTTGTAAACCTCATGTTGTGGGTTTCTTTTTTAATCCATTTTTTCTGTTTTATATGTAAATTCATTCCATTCACATTTATGCTTATGAACATAAATTATGTATTTCTTACCTTCCAGTCTGTTCTTTCCTATATTTGATTTCCTTTAATTTTTTCAAATAAGAAGGTAGTAAGAATCAACTCAGCACTATTGATTTGTTTGAGGGAACCTCTGCTTCCATCCTTCTCTTTACATTTGCCAGATCCTGATAAAAAATTCGTATTATTCATTTTTTTCTTTTTAAACCCTGTTCTGCTATGATCCATTCTTTTGTACTGGAGTTTATTTTCTTATGAGTAATCTCTCCATTAATCTACTTCCTCTCCCCTTTTCTGTTCTATTATTTACTTAGCTGCCAAAATGCCAAAATATTCCTATAGCAGAATCTTTACTATATCACTTTCTTGTTCAAAAACTTTAAGCAATACTTATTTCCTCTAGGAAAAAATGGAAACATCTCTCTCTGATAGTTAAAGCTTTTTCCAAAATTACCTTTCCTGTAAGTTTTCATTTCATCTCTTTTGTTTAGATTGCTTTTATATGTCCTTTTGTAAGGCTGTCCCTCAGATTTTTTTTGGGGGGGGACATTTTTTTACTATTAATTTTTATAATTCTAACATTTTCTTTGACATTACATATGCATAGGTAAATTTTTTTTTACAACATTATTCCTTGTACTCCCTTCTGTTCTGAGTTTTTCCCCTCCTTCCCTCCACCCCCTCCCCTAGATGGCAGGCATTCCCATACATATTAAATATCTTATAGTATATCCTAGGTACAATATATATGTGCAGAACTGAATTTTGTTTTTGTTGTTGTTGCAAAGGAAGGATTGTATTCACAAGGTAAAAATAATCTGAGAAGAGAAACAAAACAAAACAAAACAAAAAAACAATGCTCACAGTTTACACTCATTTCCCAGTGTTCCTTTTCTGGATGTAGCTGATTCTATCCATCACTGATCAATTGGAATTGGATTAGCTCTTCTCTAGATAGAAGATATCCACTTCCATCAGAATACATCCTCATACAGTATCATTGTTGAAGTGTATAATGATCCCCTAATTCTACTCGTTTCACTCAGCATCAGTTGATGTAAGTCTCTCCAAGCCTCTCTGTATTCCTCCTGCTGGTCATTTCTTACAGAACAATAATATTCCATAACATTCATATACCATAATTTATCCAACCATTCTCCAATTGATGGACATACATTCATTTTCCAGTTTCTAGCCACTATGAAAAGGGCTGCCACAAACATTTTGGCACATACAGGTCCCTTTCCCTTCTTTAGTATTTCCTTGGGATATAAGCCCAGTAGTCGTACGGCTGGGTCAAAGGGTATGCACATTTTGATAACTTTTTGGGCATAATTCCAGATTGCTCTCCAGAATGACTGGATTCTTTCACAACTCCACCAACAATGCATCAGTGTCCCAGTTTTCCCACAGCCCCTCAAACATTCATCATTATTTGTTCCTGTCATATTATTAGCCAATCTGACAGGTGTGTAATGATATCTCAGAGTTGTCTTAATTTGCATTTCTCTGATCAATAGTGATTTGGAACAAAATATGGGACTGCATTTAGACATAGGACAATGCTTGCTTAATATGAATGATGACTAAGATAAATATTTTTCCTACATTTTAAAGGATATTATACTCACTTTATAGAAAAATATTCAAAGAATTTCATATATTTTATATCTAGATAGCTGAAGAAAGAATCAAAACCAGTAACTAATGTATGAATCCCATTTACATATTTCTTGCTAAGAATACTTAGCTTCAGGAAAGTTCCTTACTTTGACTACATTTCTTATTAGAGAAAAAACTGACTGAGTCTGTTTCTTTAGTGAAATAAAAAATGTGTGAATTGATATATATCTTTGAAATTTCAAAATGTTAGAGGTTTTGTAGATATGCTTGTGACAGTGGAATAAAAGCATGACAGTTTTTAATTTCTAATAATATTTTAGTTTTGTAACTTAATTATGACTTTTTTTTTTTCTTTTTGGTCTTAATCTTATGATTTCATTGGAGTTGGGAAATCTCCGTAATGAGATTCTTACTACCCGTGCAAATGGGTACCTCCTCTACAATTTATAGCCTTTGAGAACTGATTCTTAAACAGTAGTAAGTAACCGGATACAAATCCATATTTATTTCTTATGATACCAGAGACTTTATTCATTCCATTATTCACAGCATGGATATATTGTGAATGGAATTTGAATTAATGAATTTTGTAGCTAACTCCCCAGCAAGTGATCTAAATTTTCTCTTTGGCCTATATGAACCATGTGCTAAATTCTCTGCTCTAAATTCTTCATTATCTTCACCATGTAAAATCATTAACCAAGGACATAAATTGATCATACTGTGATAGATCTTGTATAACAGAAATACCAAACAAATTGACACTACTAAAATGATTCACAAATCAGATTAATATGCAATTGACCAATATTTGATAAAATAAATAAAATACCATAAAATATAGATTTTAATGTGGTTATGATTTGGGGCTTTTTGAGAGGCAATTGGGGCTAAGAATATGTGTTTTTTAAAATCAATATGCAGCTCATAGATATCCTTATCTTTATTCAAAGATTCTGTTTTTTATTAGAATTTGACAACTTATCTACATAGGATTACATATTTTCCTTCTGGTAGTTTAAAGGCTAGAACAGTCTAGAATGCTCTTTAAATTTCTATGACTTGTTGTTTATTTAAGTGTATAGTTAGTTGATGTGTAAAGTGTGCCTTTTTCATTTGTTGAAGAACCTAAGTGCTTAGTTATTCACGTCAAGCAGTGAGTGAATTAGGATTGTATAGAAAATAGGTCCCCTAAAAGAAATGTGTCTGTAGTGCCTGAAAGGTATATTTTTTCCTAAAAATATATCAGAATTGTAACTGAGCTGCCTGGGGAAAATTTTACTGAAAATTATTATTGCAATGGAGGGACAGCTGGAGATCAAAATTGCAACTCTGGCCTGTGGTTTAGAAAGCTAGCAACTTCATTGGATTCCTTGCAAGAATCTAGCTGCTTTGAATTGTAATTCCCACAAACCAACTTCACTAGCAGCCTCATTCATTTGCAATTGCACTTACAGAAGCAAATACTATTCTTTGTTAACAAAGAACGATTTTCCCCTAATATGTCTCCTTTCCCCTTTAACCATGACTACATTTAATGTTCTGCAAGCTCTAAAGCACACAGATTATAAAGTAGGAGATGTGTACTGATTTGAGCAGGGTACAGAGAACCCTCCCTTTCCAATTTCCTGTGGTATTCTATCATGCTCCCAGTATTTTTAAGAATTATTTTTCTTTACTTAATTAAATATTTACCAATTACATGTAAAAACAATTGTAACAATTTTTTAAATTTTTGAGTTCTAAATTCTCTTCCACCTTCCTGTTCCTTTCATTTTGAAAAGGAAAACATTTTGATATTGATTATACATATGAGGTTTTGCAAAAATAAAACATTAAACATATAGTATTTTTTAAAAGTTATGCTTCAATCTGCATTCAGAATTCATCCATTGTATCTCTGGGGGTGGTGTAGTACCTCAGAATTGTTTTAATATGACTATCTCTAATCAGTAGCAATTTGGACCACTTTTTCATGTGACTACTGATAATGCTGATTTCTTCTTAAAATCTACTATTTGCATACTTTGATTATTTATTAACTGGGGAATAGCGTTTACCTTTATAATTTGGCTCAGTTCCCTATATATTTGAGGAATGAGGCCTTTATTAGACAGATCTGTTGCATTTTCCCATTTCCCTGCCTTTTAATTTTGATTGCATTAGCTGTGGCTGTAAAAAGTTTTTTTTAAATTTCAATTTATCAAAATTATTCTCTTTTGTTATTGTGATCTTTTCTATCTGTAGTTTTGTCTTAAACATACTTTACCTTATCTATAGATCTGACAGATACATTTCTCCACACTCTTATAATATCACTATGTTTAAATCATTTATACATTTTGACCTTCTTTGGTATATGACATGAGGTGGTATTCTATATCTAGTTTCTGCCAAACTAATTTTAAATTTTCCTAGCAATTTTGTCAAATTGTGAATTCTTACTCTAAAAATGTGGATCTATGGGCTCATCAAATACTAGATTAACTAATCTTTTCCATTGATCCACTACTCTATTTCTTAGCCAGTACCAGATTGTTTTGATGATTGACACTTTGTAATATATTTTGAAAACTGGAACTGTTAGATGTTATTTTTGTTTCATTTAATCCCTCGATATACCTGACGTTTTTACTCTCCCAGATGACTTAAGTTGCTATTGTTTTTCTAGCTTTATAAATTAATTGGTTTATGGTTTGATTGGTATAGCATTCAATAAGTAAGTTACTTAACTTAGGTAAAAATTGCCATTTTAATTACATTAAAATTATATCAACTTAGCCTATTCATGAGCAATTAATATTTTTCTAGTTGTTTAGATTTGTATTTATTTATGTATTTGTATATTTAGGTGTTTTCTAATTGTGTATATATATTCTCTGAGTTTGTCTTGGCAGATACACTCCCAAGTACTTTATATTATCTTTTTATTATGTTATTTTTAAATTTTTATTTATTTATTTGTTTATACAGCATTTATTTGGCTGTATATGAACTTTTTAAACATTTACTTATGAATCATGTTGAGAGAAAGAATCAGAATAAAAGGGGAAAAGTATAAAAAAAAACACAAGAAAATGGAAAAAAAGTGAATATAGCATGTGTTCATTTACATTCACTCTCCATAGTTCTTTCTTTACATAATGATGCATTTTCCATCCAAAATTTATTGAGATTGCTGTGGATTACTGAACTGCTGAAAAGAACCAAGTCTGTCAAAGCTGATCATTCCACAATCTTACTGTTACTGTGTACAATATATTTCAGATTCTCTTGTTTTGCTCAGCATCTGTTCATGTAAGTCTTTCCAGCTTGTTCTAAAATCAACTTGTTCATCATTTTTATATAACAATAATGTCCCATTGCTTTCACATATCATACCTTATTCAGCCATTCTCCAATACATGGGTGTCTACTCATTTTTCAATTTGCCTCCACAAAAAAGCTGCTAGAAACATTTCTACATATGTGGATCATTTTCCCCCTAAGGTTTTTTGGGATACAGAACCAATATTGGCATTGCTGAGTCAAGGGTATGCAAAGTTTGATACCCCTTTGGGCATAGTTCCAAGTGGCTGTTCAGAATGGTTGGATCATTTTACAACTCCACCAAGAATGCCTCTTAGTGTTCCAGTTTTCCCACATCTCCAATATTTATCATTATCTTTTCCCACCACAGCCTATCTAAGAAGAGTGAGGTGGTACCTCAAAGTTTTTTTAATTTGCATTTCTCTAATTAATAGTGATTTAGAGCATTTTAAAATGTAAGATGTAAAACATGTAACATATAACATATAATTTCTCCAACTGAAAATTGTTGGTTCATATCCTTTGCCATTTGTCAATTGGGGAATGATGTGTATTCTTAGACATCTGATGAGTATTGTTACTTTAAAAGAAATTTCTCTTTCTATTTCTTGCTGTTCAGTTTTGTTGGTAATATATAGAAATGCTAATGATTTCTTTTTGTGGGTTTTATATCTTTCAATTACTTGATAATTGTTTCAATTAGTTTTTCAGTTCTTTAAGTTCTTTCTCTAGGGTTCTTTAAGTATACCATCATATCATTTGCAAAGAGATGTAGTTTTGCTCCCTCATTGCTTATCTTTTTATTCTTTCATTTCTTTCATTTGTTTTATTGCTTTAGTTAGTACTTCCAGAGCAGTATTGAATAATAGTGATAACAATGGAGATACTTGTTTCAATCCTGATCTTATTGGGGAGGCTTTAAGTTCATTTCTATTACAGATAATGCTTACTCTTGATTTTAGATAGATACCACTTATCATTTTAAGAAAGGCGCCATTGATTTCTATACTTTCTAGTATTTTTATTAGGAATGGATGTTGTACTTTAAAAAAGCTATTTCTGTATCTATTGATGCAAGCATATGATTTTTGCTGTAATTGTTATGGATATGGTCAATTAGGCTAATAGTTTTTTTTGTTTTTGTTTTTTAATATTGAACCAGTCCTCCATTCCTGCTACCATCCCACCTGGTCATAGTGTATGACCTTTGTGATATATTGCTGTAATCTCCTTGCTAGTATTTTATTTAGTATTTTTACATTAATATTCATTAGGGAAATAGGTATATAATTTCCTTTCTGTGTTTCAGTTCTCTCTGGTTTACACATCAAAACCATATTAGTGTCATAATAGGAAATTTGTAGACATCTTTTATCTAATTTTTCAAAAGATTATATGGCATTGGTATTAATAGCTTCTTCAATATTTAGCAGAATCCACTTGTGAATCCATATGGTTCTGGTTAATGCTCCTAGCATTGCAGAAAATTTTAAAAAGCATCTTAAATTAAGACATTTATTATAAGTTCAAGTACTATCATTTAGGAACACTCATATTTTTATTATAAAAATTTATATCAACAAACATACAAATACCCTCATAGCTATACACACTTTGTTTGTACTTACAAATTTCTTTGTAAAAGATTTTTTAGGATCATATTCAAAATTATCACACACACATACATATATGTAGAGGCATATTTTTGCATTAGCAAGAATATTGCTCCAAAATAGTTAATAGCACTAAAAATATTTCATATATTTCAAAGATGAACCATATTTTATTAATCATTACTAATAAGATAGATACAGTGGTGACATAATGAATAGAGAGAGCCAGCCTCAGAGCAAGGATGTTCTGGGTTTATGTTTTATCTCTGACAAATAGTGGCTGTCAAAGAATTGACCTTGTCAAAGGATATGAACAGACAGTTTTCAGATGAAGAAATTAAAATCATTTCTAGTTATATGAAAAGGTGTATTGATCAGAGAAATGCAAATTAAGACAACTCTGAGGTATCACTACACACCTCTCAAATTGGTTAAGATGACAAAAGATAATGACAAAGGTTGAAGGGGATGTGGGAAAACTGTCACATGAATACATTGTTGGTGAAATTGAGAACAGATCCAGCCCTTCTAATGAGCAATTTGGAATTATGCTCAAAAAGTTTCCAAACTTTGCATACCCTTTGATCCAGCAGTGTTTCTTCTGGACTTGTATCCTAGAGAGATCTTAAAAGAGGACCCACATCTGCCCTTTTTGTAATGGCAAGAAACTGGAAACTGAGTGGATGCCCATCAGTTGGAGAATGGCTGAATAAGTTATGGTATATGAATGTTATGGAATATTATTGTTTTATAAGAAATGATAATTTTAGGGAGGCCTGGAGAGACTTACGTGAATTGATGCTAAGTGAAATGAGCAGAAGCAGGAGATCATTGTACATAGCAACAAGAAGATTATATGATGATCAATTCTGATGGACATGGCTTTTTACAACAATGAGGTGATTCAGATAAGTTCCAATAACCTTGTGATGAAAACCATCTACACACAAAGAGAGGACTGTGGGAACTGAGTGTGGACCACAATATAGCATTTTCATTCTTTCTGTTATTGTTTGCTTCCATTTTGTTTTCTTTCTCAGTTTTTTTTTCCTTCTTAATTTGATTTTTCTTGTGCAGCAAGATAACTATATATATATATATACATATATATATGTGTATATATATATATATTTGGTTTAACATATTTAACATATATTGGATTACCTATCATCTAGGGGAGGGGGGAAAGACGGGAAAATTTGAAACACAATGTTTTTCAAGGATCAGTGTTGAAAAATTGCCCATGTATATGTTTTGTAAATAAAAAGCTTTAATAAAAAAATGGGGAAAATTATTGAATCTGGCATGTTTTTTAACCATTCTATGAATTAGTGGACTAAAGATATAAATCCAGAGATATGTTTAATCTATCTTTGTAGGTGGAGTTTCCTTATTCACTAGTCTTCTGTACCTATAAAATTACAATTCAGTCACTATTCCTGTCCCTAGTAATAAGAATCAAACTACAATGGAAAGATGCTGTGCAAGTTCAATGAAAATTATGCCACTTATTATATGTGTGAACTTGAATCCCTTCCTTAACTTCACAAGCCTCAGTTTCCTGATCACACAGGTAATTAGTATCTCAGGCTACAGCTGAACTCATGAAAATAAGTCTTCCTGACTGAGGTCCCAAACTCTGTATTGAGCCCTTCTTATACCATTCTTATGCTTATATTCCACACTTTAAAAGAAGACAGTTAAAAATAGTTTCTAAAAATGAGGGAAATACTACCATCTGCCAGTTCTATAATATACCACTTAGCAGGAACCAAGATGGTGGAGAGTAGATAGATCTTTGTTTGAGCTCTTCCTGGCTTCCCTAAGATCAACACCAGATCAAGCCTCTGAAATGGTTTTGGCATGACAGAAATTATAAATATTTATAGTGTAACAAGTTTCCAGAAGATATTTTGGAAGAATTTCAGGAAAGGTCTGTTTCAATTGGGCATGGAGGGAGGTAGCACAGCGCAGTTTCAGCACAGGAACCCAGGGTGGAATGATTTCCACATGCCAGGGGAATATAATGGGAGGGTCTTAGCCAAAATATAGCAGTATTGGTTACTCTGTCCTGCTTCAGAAGCCAGTGGATCAGCAGACCATCTGTGAGACATCTTATATAACTACAGAAGGCCCCTAAATACCAGAATTTACCAAGAATGCAGGGCTTGTTCAATATTAGGATAACTATTAGCATAATTGATTATATCAATAACCAAACTAGCAGAAATAATTGAATTATATCTATAGATGGATGAAAAGAATTTAACAAAATTCAGCACCCATTCTTAATATAATACGAGAGAGTAGAGGAATAAATGCTGTTTTCCTTAAAATGATAAGTAATATCTATTTAGCACCATCAACAAGAATCCTGTATAATGGGGATAAACTAGAACCATTCCAAATAAGATTGAGGTGAATCATTACTATTTAAAATTTCATTAGACATGTTAGCTTTAGCAATAAAATAAGAAAGAGAAATTAAAGACTTAGAGTATGTAATGGAGACACCAAATTATCACTCTTTGCAGATGATATGATGGTATACTTAGAGCAGTGGTCCTAAAACTTTTTAAATAGGGGACCAGTTCACTGTCCCCCAGACTGTTGGAGGGCCAGACTATAGTAAAAACAAAAACTATGAACAAATGGGAACTATGGACCTGTTTTTGGTTAATGAGATGGTCAATGTCTGGTTCCATATTTGTCACTACTAGTTGTAACAAGTGACGCAAGTGTGCATCTGTTAGTCTTGATCTGGTTGGAGATTTCAAATATTTCACTCTAGAAAAAGTCTGTTCACAGACATAAGTGCTTCCAAAGATGGTTGCCATTTTGAGTGTGCATAGTTCCTGAGATGAGGATATGTCTCAGAGGGGAGAGATGCATTGAAATTATGAAGGCTACTTGACTTGAATGTGTATTTCAGAGAATCACAATTCTGCAGTTCAGCCAGTTCCATTTGGTAAATTATATCCACATTTTCAATGTCAATAGAAAGTGGGTTATGGAAAAGCTGTATGTCCTGTTCATGGAGATGAAGCTCTTTAAATCTAAATTGGAACTCCTTTTGCAATTTTTCCAATGAATCCACACATTTTGTTTGGGAATGCAATCAGCAGTTTTTCTGCTAACAGATTTTGAGTTGTGGGGAGATGGCAGAAGTTTTCCTCCTTCACTTATTTGATGAGGATACCTAATTTTACTTCATATGCTTTTACATGTGATTGCATATCAAAGATGAGCTTCCCCTTGCCTTGAAGTTGCATATTGAAATTGTTGAGTAGCTGAGTAGCTCTGTTACATCTGTCAGAAAGGCAAGGTGCCATTTCCATTCTGCATCATTGAGCTCTGGTACGTCTTTGTTTTTTGAAAGCAGAAAAGTTGTAATCTGTGGAAGTAAGTCATAGAAACATTTCAAAACTCTCCCTCAACTCAGCCAGTGGACTTCTGTGTGATACAGAATATCTTCATACTCAACATTTAGCTCAGACAGAAATTCCTTCATTTGCTGCTATTCATGCATAATCTCTTTTTTACTTCTCTCATCTTTCTCTATCTCTGTTTATGTTACTGTCTCTGTCCTCTCCTATTCCTGAACCCATGTTGTTTTATCTTGGAACTTCTCTTAATGGCTGGGCCTCTCTGTATATCTAATTAGCTCTCATCATCCGTCTGTAAGACCCACCATTTTTCCCATTGGTGAATTCTTCCTGAAGCCTACAATTTCTAGTGTAGTTTTCTCCCAGATTGGTACTGGGTCCTCTTATCTTTTAGATCACAATCTTACACTCATAAGCTCATACTGGTTTAATTATTGTGTCTAGGTAGATGATTTCCAGACCTACAGATCTAGCCCTAGTCTCTTTCCTTTGCTGTAGTCTTTCATTGCTAACTAACCACTAGACATCTTGAACTCAATGTCCCACAGCCATTTCAATCTCAACATGTCCAAAATAGAACTCATTAATTTTTGTACTCAAATGATCACCTACTCAAAGCCTAAAGCCATTAAGGTAATCACTATTTTCCTACTTATCCAGCCTCACGACTTTAGGCTTACCCAACTATTTACTCTTATTCATCACATATATCCAATTTATTGACAAAGCTTGCCTATTCTACCTGGACATTTCTTGTGTGCCCTCTTGTCTTCATTCTTAGTCACATCTCATAAATCAGGTTTTATTACTTCTTTCCTAGAAAACTGTAGCATTCCTTTAATTGGTCTCTGTTCCCCAGGTCTCTCTACACTATAATCTAGCCTCCTCTTAGCTGTCAAAGTGATTTTTTAAATGTATATGCATTGTTTTCTATCAATCTTGTTTAATATTTGAATGCTAAAAAAATTTATGAGAAAAATTGGAGGATTATATCCCAAACTGATTTTTGTGTGTGTGTGTGTGTGTGTAAGAGTGAATCCTGAAATCATCTCTTAGTCTCATTTTTACTTGTCTAGATATTTGAAATTGAATGGGTATTCTTCTTAATTCCTCATTTAGTGTAGAGGTGACCTTGGTTCTCATATGCTATGTCAGGAGAGCACATATTGTCTGAAGATTTTACTGAGCCAATAAAGGTTTCCAGTACCTAAAGCCAGATAGGTAAGAAGTAATAAAGAGCTTCCTTGGTAGAAGCTTGAACACACATCTTCTGACTCCAAATGCAGAAGAAATACTAAGGCAATTTGTGAAAAGAAAATCGGAGCAAGAATCACAGAATACCCAAGGAAAAATTGTTACCATCATAGATGGCAGGAGTACCTATAGAGATTATGCCATGGATCCCATAATGCCAAAAATTCCAAACAACGGTACCCAAATTGCTTTCATTATATTTAATAAAGCTCTTTCCCACACTCAACAGAATCTTTTCTGAATAGCTTTAAATTATAGAATAGCTCACATTGTAACACCTGAATTTTTATAGTTTTAATATGCAAACTTATGCATATACAATGTCCATAGATAATGCTTGCATATACATTTATGTAAGTTGCATCTTGCTGTATTGGGCCTCTATCCTCTAACAAAGAGTTGGGTACTAGGGGTGAAGGAGTGGGAAGATAGTGTATCTGGGACTGTGTCACGAGCCTTTCATATAACCTTGTACACAATTTTGAATTCAGAGTATGGAAAGGATATTACTTATTTTATTGGTAATCATTACAATCTTGGGTTTAATTTGGAATCCTTTTGAACCTTTATTTCATGTGAGTTTAAGGACATATAAAAAAGGAACTTTAAACAATTGTTAAAATCTCAAAGATTATGAACTTGAACTCTACCAATTAGCCAACAAAGCTGTGGTGAGTGAAGAAGGAAGAGATATTGGGAAGGGTAATATAGCCCTTTTCTTAAAAAATGTGATTCGGTTTCACAGATTCATAATATGAGGGGTTTGGAGGGAACTTAAAGACCATCTAGTCCAACCCTGTTATGCTACAAACAAAGGCCCAGAGAATGCATAGAATTTGCCTAAGATTATGTAAGCTGAGCCAGAACTAGATACCAATGTCTCATGATTTCCATTCAATGCTCTTTGCACTCCACTATCTTCTTCTGAGGGGAATCTTTGCCTGTTAGACATTCTGTAGCTTGTTCCTCTTAGTAAACTTTGGGGTTTTTCTCAGGATGAAATCAGGGCTCTCCCTGTTAGCAGGTTGAAACATCTGTGCATTGAGTTGTCAGATGAGGAAAAACATATTTGAGGAGGAGGTCACAGATGTAAAAAACATGTATTTCTTGCCTAAACCTTTCTTTATTTTGAAAGAACAACAACAACAACAAAAAAAAAAAACATGGAAAAATTTAATGTACTTAGACACTTATCCACTTGAACTAACCTGGATTAAGTAAGAGAATGACTAGAAGAAATGCTTTTCTTCTCTGCAGTATTTCTAGCCAGAATATTTCTAAATAATATGGTGACATATATTTTAAGAGTAAATATCAATCTAGATCAATTATCTAGGATTTACAGTCATCTTCATTTCTATTCCTCTAACTCTTAAAATTCAAACCACAAATTTATTATGAAAGCCTCAACCATAGGATTACCTCTAAATCTAATTTCCCTTTCTCTCAATATTTTAAGAATGCTTTTTGAATCCATTTGGCACAGTATTTGAGAGAGTGTTTATTTAAACAAAAAACCTATGCTCACTTGGCAACAGAACCAGTATAGGACCACAACTCTTAGTTGTGCTTACTAGCTTCTGTTCATCTACACATAGACAGGTACAGTTGGTAAGGTCCCAGATATATAGGCTATTCCACAAGATATTAACAAGTAAGTGTATTGAGTTTAATAGATTTGACTGAATATCAAGGATGAAATTTTTCTTTACTATTGTGAATTGCAGCACTAGTCATTACTACCACAAAACTTTCCATTTTCATATTACTCCTTCCTGCATTAGTGAATGGCTCTTGGGTTTCCACCTGTTGCTAACTAAGATATAAAATATAAGATGTACAGTTCCATGTTGTGGGACATTACTCCCTCCCTTCATTGGACAATATCATTTGAAATTCCATAGTATCTTAAGGACATAGAGTTAGAAGGGATATCAGAGATCATCTACAATGTATTCTACTCCTACATAAAGGAAGAAAATAAAAGCAAAGGAGATTAGACAATTTAGATAGAGTCACAGAAAATACATTAAAAAAAGAATTAAGGATTCACTTCTTCTGGATCCAGATTCAGACTTATTTGCATTATACCTAATCTGCCTTGACAATAGTGCTGAACTCCAGTATAATAGTTTTCCCTTCCACAGTGCAAGGGTTAGGGGTACAGTACCTTCACACCCTCCAATCTGGAAAATCCACATAAAATTTTTGGCTCTCCCTTTGTATCATAGAAGAAGTCTGGATTGTTATGGTACTAAAAGATAAAATATATTGATATTATTCTGTACTATACATATATTTTATGCATTTCTGAATTCCAAAACTTTTTATGTGTCATCTGCTGGGTTTTTTGTGGTACATGTGGCTTTTGCAAAATTTCCCCAAAATTTCCATATAATTTCCATATAATTTTGACCCATGGTATACTGCCATAGTGCAGAAGAAAGTTGAAAGGTAAAAGGATAACTGTTTTGCAGAACTATAGTAAATCATTGCTGTTTACATCTTCTTTGTAATTGGCTACATTATTTTTGGTTTGTTTGTTTATTTTTTTATTATAGCTTTTTATTTACAAGATATATGCATGGGTAATTTTTCAGCATTGACAATTGCAAAACCTTTTGTTCCAACTTTTCTCCTCCTTCCCCCAAATGGCAGGTTGATCAATACATGTTAAATATGTTAAAGTATAGGTTAAATACAATAGTTATTTTGCTATACAAAAAGAATGGGATTTTGAAACAATGTACAACTAGCCTGTGAAGGAAATAAAAAATGCAGGTGGACAAAAATAGAAGGATTGGGAATTCTATGTAGTGGTTCATAATCATGTCCTAGAGTTCTTTTGCTGGGTGTAGCTGGTTCAATTCATTACTGCTCTATTGAAACTGATTTGGTTCATCTCATTGTTGAAGAGAGCCACATCCATCAGAATTGATCATCATATAGTATTGTTGTTGAAGTATATAACGATTTCCTGGTCCTGCTCATTTAACTCAGCATCAGTTCATGTAAGTCTCTCCAGGCCTTTCTGAAATCATCCTGCTGGTCATTTCTTACAGAATAATAATATTCCATAATATTCATATACCACAATTTATTCAGCCATTCTCCAATTGATGGGCATCCACTCACTTTCCAGTTTCTGGCCACTACAAAGAGAGCTGCCACAAACATTCTTTCACATACAGATCCCTTGCCATTCTTTAAAATCTTTTTGGGATATAAGCCCAGTAGTAACACTGCTGGATCAAAGGGTATGCACAGTTTGATAACTTTTTGAGCATAGTTCCAAATTGCTCTCCAGAATGGCTGGATGTATTCACAATTCCACCAACAATGTAACAGTGTCCCAATTTTCCCATATCCCCTCCAATATTCTGCATTATCTTTTCCTGTCAATTCTCGCCAATCTGACAGGTGGGTAGTGGTATCTCAGAGTTTTCTTAATTTGTATTTCTCTGATTAATAATGACTTTGAACATCTTTTCATATGGCTAGAAATAGTTTCAATTTCTTTGAGAATTGTCTGTTCGTAATTGGATACGTTCTTAATGAACATAATAAATTAATCAAATATCAATTTTTTTTTTTGTAGAAGAAGAAAGAAAAAAAAACTCACCAGAATCCATTAATTTTGATTAGGTAGAGATGTCAGCTCTGATCAGAATATAATTGAAAAATCAATTTAGAATCCTGAATTATATGGGGCTACAAATGAAAGGGACAAATGTTTATTAAGTGATTTCTATTTACTAAGTATTTACTTACATTTACTTTTAAGTATTTACTTTACTATTTACTTAGCACAAGTGCTAAGGATACAAATAGTATATTGAAATAGCCTCAGATCTCAAGGAGTTCACATTCTAACTGGATAATAGAATATAAAAAGAATTAAGAATATATATTTTTTCCTCCTTTTATTTTGTTTTGTACAAACTCAACAATTAGCAAGTACCATAAATTTTTGTTTTTTTTTGGCAGAGGGGACAGAATTTTAGAGAAAATTACTGAGCTTAATTTATATAATAATATTTAGAATATCATCTTTCTGTAATGTTGATTTTATAGAAATCAAGTTCTAACACTAAGTCCTAATAAAAAAGATGACAAATACGATTTATGGTCAAATGTGCCTCATCTCCCATCCTCTACCCCCAAAAACTGTTTAGTATATACGTATTTTTAAGGTGTTTTTGTATACATATACAGTATGTCTCCTCTGATAAAAAGTCTAAACTTAGGAGCAGACATTTTTTCCTTTGTGTCACCCATGCTCAGTACATAGTAGATATTTAATATATTCTTGAAGATTTATTTAGATGTCACTATTATAATGCATTAACTAGTAGGTAAAGGTTTTGAGTAGTGTTTGAGAGTAGAATAATCATTTTGGGAAGTATGTTTGTAAATATGTCTTAGAAAGAAAAGAAAGAAAATAAATCAATAACATGAAATGGATAAGCATTTTAATCTTCAAAGTTAACAATTTTTTTCAAAAAAAGAAAAAAAAAACTCAAGGTATTCTCAAAAAAATCAAGGTATTCTTACATTATTAACCTACATATTGAGATGTTCCCCCATTTTATCATCTTTCTCTCTTGCCTGTCCTAGTTGAAGTTAAAAATTATGAAGTTTAAATACATGTGGCAGCTGATCGGCATCACTTGTGGTCTCTGGAACATTCACACATGTGTGGTGGCTTAGTAGGAAAGAATTGAGGACAGCACTAATAATAATACTGAAGGGTGGAATCTGGTTCTGAGTAATGAGGATGTGGTTTCTCAAATCATCCTCTCTCTCCAACCAGATCTGATAAAATTTTTCTTTTAGTTAAATATCAATCTACTGATGAAAAAATAAGCCTCAAAGCACCAAATCTTTCTTTTGATTTAATACTCTTTTATTTTTAAAAATAGGTAACTTCATTAGTACTTGTCCTAATTCTCATACTTCTTTCTTAGAAATTGCATACATAAGTCCCTTTTTTTCTAAATCTACAAGGAAAAAAATGCACTTATTTCTTTAATAACTAAATATACCACTGAATTATCAGTGGATTTCACTGCCTTTCTGACAGAAAGATTCTGGTCTTTTTATAGCAGCCCTTTCTTATAGTGGTAAAATATTAGAGGGGAAATGGATTTCCATAAATGGGGGAATGTTTAAACAGATTAGGATAACAGAATATAATGGGAATAATTAAGAAATGAAGATTATGATAAATACAGAGCAAAGAAGGACATACAAACTGAAGCAATGGGAAATAAAATCAAAATACACAATAAACAATGTAAATTCTAAAAAATAACAACAAAAGTGTAAAAATAAAAAGCTGTGAATAGGAGATTTTTAGTATGGAATTCTACATATATTGTTTGATTTTTCTTAAATACGAATGTTAATTTTACCCAATTATTTATTTTCTTCTTTTGAATTCTTTATCATCTTGAAGCAAGAAAGAAGAGGTACATATTGGAAAATGTAGGTGATACAGAAACTAAAATTATTAGTAAAATATATTGTAAAAAAAGAAAAATATAGACTCATTTCATAAAAGTGAAGACAAAAAAACAAACAGATGAATTATATTTAATTTTGAAAGATTGTGTGGGGGGTTGTGTGTCTGTGAAATATCTGCTGATGTGGGAAATTATATCAATTGTTAAAAAAATAGTGACATTTATAAATGTACTGCACGAAGAGATCTATATTGAATTTGAAAATTTGCTATAACTCTGCTCTGTGTCTCTCTCACAGATACTAAGAAAGACACACACATATGTCTTCATTATCAAATCTTGAATTTTTAATTCTTTTCAGCAAACAAAAATGTAAAATTATTGTGTAGAAATCAGACATTTGATCAACCGAGTGGAATCAACTCACATGGCATACAGAAACTATGGGATAATCACTACCATTGATCTCATTGCCTTTCCAAGTTCAAGTTTACATAAATATGTTTTCTTTCATTTAATCTCCTCAAAGCTTGTTTTTTTTTTTTAATCAAAACTCATGTTGGCCACTCCAAATTACTAAAAGACAACTTATCTGTAAGAGACTGCCCTGAAAGATTACTGGCAAATTAGAAGCAATTTCAGCTGCCTGTAAATGTTTCCTGTGGATCATTTTGACTGACCTTAAGATCATCTTTAAACAATTTGGTTATTTGTCTTTCATCTATTTTCCTGGTTTGTATGAATGTCACTTGAATTAAAAATGATGGATGTTAGCAATTTCTTATTATTTGGCACAGGGGAGAAAAAGAGTCTTAACACTTCTGATGGGAAGTACTGACCAGAGAGAAAGAGTGACTGTATTTTAGGTGAATGTTTTCTCTGGCAATTTTTGGGTAAACAAAGTTTGAATGATTCCTTTGAATAGTTGAGAAAATGTGTTGTTGGCAATTGTCCTAGAACTACAAAAAGTGCAAGAAAATGATGAAGTCACCTATTCAACTAAAGTAATTGCCAGATACAAGAAGTAAAATAGGCCATTCCTTAACTCTTGCACTCTCCTTGGTTTGTCTCTTTGAATCTATTGCAGCAGAACTGAATCTCAGCAAGTTCTAAAAATTACGGGATTTGTGCTTATTCTTACTTATTCCCATGAGAACTTTTTTCCCATAATAGACATAAGCATTTATCACTTTATAATAAGCATTCCTTTCCCAATACAGTGTGTTGAAAATTAATTAGAGAAACTTCAAAAACTATTTTAAGAACTCTGAATAAATGTTAACTATTCTAATGTGCTCCACTGTGAAAATTAAGCCCATTTTAAAGCTTTCTTTCTTTTTTTAAAAAGTAGTCATGTTCTAGATGAGGTATTAAGTAAATTTTTGCAGATATTATTTACCTCAGGCATTTATTTATTTGTGATATTTTCTAATGTGTGTCATATTTGACAAATTTATTATAGACAAATTGTGTTTTGTTATACCCAATCAGGGTATTTGCAATTTTCTTATAAGTTTTTGTACTGATAGGTTAATTTTTTCTTCTCAAAGTTGGTCTACAATCCATTCTCTCTCTCTTTTTTTGTTTTTACAATGTACCAAAGATAAAAGTCTAACTCCTGTGGAAATTATGATGACTATATTGTTTAAAATATTGAACCATCTGATTTTATTTAAATGAGTCAGTCTTTCTCACTTAAGAAGATAGAAAAGTATTATGATATTTGTTCTGTATATTATGCCTTGTGTGTACATATAACTGGGAAATAGAAGAAATTATCCTGAAAAAGTTACTAAACATCAGCCTGGGAGCTTATTGACTAAAAGCCTAAACACTCAAAGGAAGTAAAAGCATAAACATTGTGCACCTGTCTGAAAAAGAAAAGGTTCAGGTGAGTGGCTTTTTAGCACTTTTAAAAGATAAGTATTTTTTCAGGTGCAGAAAAACAGAATGACTATATATACTAACAATTTGTAATTTATATATTGAGTGACCAAAGTTGTTTAATGAACTGACTTTGGATTCAATTTAGAATCTTTCCAGTATCTATTGCTTATATTGCTTTATTTTTGCGGGATGTCAGAACCTCCCAATATTGGGCTGAGCTGCTTTTACTGCCATCATTGCTAACCTGAATAATCTGGAAGCTCAAAGGAAAGTCAAGTAATATAATGGTACCAATTTCTATATCAAACACAATTTTAAAATGACTGATCTAATGTTTTCAGGCATTTTAAGATAATCTGGATACCTCATTGAAGGGCAATATTCAGAGAAAAATATTTTTTTAAGTTCCTCTTGTGACACATTCCAATGGGGAAGATAAGATGCATCTAAGTAGATACATTTAGGATAAATTTAAAGTAGATGGCAGGTACTCTTAATGGTACAAACAAAATGAAGTATTTTACCTCAGATCTTGCACCTATCATCATAATTTAGGTTCAGTTTTGGATTTAGGATTCCATGTCTAGATCCGTTGCTTTTCCTACATTCCTCCTTCTTCTTTTGCTCTTATTTCTACTGTCATCCTTGTCTCTGATGGTTGTGCTTCTGCCTCTTGTGCCAGATTCTCATAGGGATCTCTAAAGTCATAGTGTACTCTACATAGTGACTCTACACTCTATCAGAGTGAATTGTACTTATGTAAAGTGCTTTAGAGAAAATTTTCCCTCTGTGAGAGAGGATCCTTCTTCACCAACTCTTTTAATCAATGAAATTTCCTCCATATGACCATTATAGGATGGCCTTTCTCTCTTGGGTGTCTTTGGAGCTAGAATACTATTGCTTGGAGCTTGAGAAGTGGTTTTCTAGTACTGATCTCTATAGAAGTCTTTAACCAGAGTCCATGAACTTAAAAAAATTGATAACTGTATTTCAAAATTGTTTCCTTGTAATCTTACATATTTTATTTTGTGCATATAAAATACTCTTCTATGAAAGGATTCATTGATTCCCAATCTTCTATCAAAAAGGTCTACAAAATGAAAAACTTGAAGATCTTTTCTATAGGAAAATCCTAATACTTATTTGCATATATAATAGGGACTTGAGAATTGATTGGCATTTATAGTTCAGAGGACATTTGTAATTCAGAGGGACAATTATTCTTTCCTATGACAAGGAGTAATTTCAGACTATAGCAATGTTTTTTGAGCTCAAAAGCACACTTGAGTCATGCCTGGGATTTTTTTTTTTAACGACACTGAGACATTAGATAAGAGGAAAAATGGGAACTTGAAGAGCATCAGAAGTAGCAATGGGGGTATTGTCTCTCAACCACAATTCTACCTAACCCTTAACTAGATTAATTAGAAAGAAGTGATGGTACAAAAACTACAAGCAAAGGGAGAAATGAAAAGGAATGCTTCTAAACTGCAACAGAGAAGGGAGAGACCCCTAGAGAAATCTTGGAAAAAAAGACTCATACTGAAGTTATGAGTTGCAACCAAACTCTTTGAGAACTAAGGGAAGTTTAAAAAAAAAAACAAAAATAAAAACAAAAAAACAAAAACAAACAAACAAACAAACAAAAAAAAACAGGGATATCATTTCCTTAACTTCTCTCTCTGCCTATATCATTTACCTCAATATTTCCTGCATCTAAATTGTTGCCTCAGACCTAAAAAGATCAGTGGTTCAATAGGGATAAACATAAATTTAACTTAGAAGAAAAAATCAAATATCTGCCTGAATGTTATTAATTTCCCTAATTGGGGGTCTAAAGTTTTGTGATTATGCTACTAATTTTTTGTCTTTGATCTATAAACTGAATTTTTTTTAAAAAAGAGATGAATGGACTATACAGGTCTTAAGTTTATGACATTGCCCATAAGCTAAAAAGCTAATTAATTATTGTAAGAGGATATGACTAATTAAATCTCTAGAGAGAAAGGGAGTAGGGAACACAGAGTGGAAAAAGAAAAAAATGTTCATACCTTAAACCACTCTCCATGGAAAAAGTAGGAAATGCTCACAAAAGGTTCAACTATTCTCCTACCTGGTAAGTGGGAAAGAGTAGAAGGGACCAAAAACAAACAGACATGCCAACTTTACATTCCACAACAATATCTACCATGTTTTACACAGATTAATCCAAATATTCATTAGTCTTTTTTCCTTTCCATCTCTCTAACATATTCTTCCATGCCCTAATATTCTCCTTCTGCCTCTTCACATCTTTTCCTTCTTCATTTCCTTCCTGAATCATTTATTTCATCCTCTCCAGTCAAACAAGCCCTGTGATAAAATGAACAACACTGAGGCATTTTTTAAGTCCTTTTAGAACTCATTTGAGGATTTACTTACCCACATACTTCATGTAGTTACTTGGCATGGAAAGATTGCCCCCCCCCCCACCAAATTCTCTGTAGGTCACTCTAAATTTCTTAACCTGCCATGGTTAATGAGAATGTGATCTTCACTCATCGACTGTTTCTGTTTCAATCTTAAATAGCATTTTTTCTTGGTGAGCTCCTATGACAACCTCCCCTTATATGCATCTGTTTTTGGTGCTGGGGACTCAGTCATTTAGTGTAACAGATTTTAACAATGGACAGGTTTTTAAATGTAATCAGAGTTCCATCATACTTTGAATAAACAAAATTGTAAGGTTCATATGGCCACCATTGGAAATAAATTTGATGCTTTTAGAAATAAAATATTTTTATTAGATTATATTGATTTATAAATCACAGAATTATCTAATACTAGAATGGTGACTCAGAAGTCATCTGTTTTAATTCTTACCAAAACATGAATCTAATTTACAGTAATCCTCATAAACAGTTGTTCTGTGTCTGTTTGAAGACCCCTCACTGACAGGAATATCACTAAATTATGAGGTAACATATTCTATTTTTGATTCACTATCCCAATTCCATTATCTCTCTGCTGTCTTCTTTGACTTTGTAGACAATCTGTCTGTACTATAATGTTATCACCATTTTCAACTTAATAACTTCAAGCATCATGTCTATCAGAATAATAGTGGATTCCTTAATTAGGGTTTATGAGTATATTTACATTTTTGTGTCACTATCTTGGATTAAATAATAGTAGTTGCCCATACAAATCTGGATATTGTTTTTGTGGTTCTGAATGTTTGATCATTTTTTTTCTTTGATTTTTTTTTCTTTCTGAAGTCTAATAATAATAACAATAAAGTAATTATACTGATAAGATTTATATAACATTTACTCTGTGCCAGATGGTAAATGCTTTACAATAAGCCTCTCATTTCATCTTCATAAAAAATTTGAGAGGTAGCTATATTATAAAATAGAAATCATCAAAATAATTTGGAACTGTCTAAGAAATAGAGTGGTAGATCAGTAGAATGGATTATCCCATCTTACAGACGAAAAACTAAATTAGATACAGGTTAAGTGATTTTCTTAATGTCCCATAACTAATAAAGTGTCTAAGAGGCTGGATTTGAACTCAAGTCTTCCTGACTCCAGACTCAGCCTTTATCTACAATATCATCAAACTGCCTCAAATTATAACACATATTTAATTCAATTTAACAAATGTGTATTAATCACCAAATAAATCTAAGGTACTCTGGATATTAGTGAAAAGAGAGTGATTATGCAAGTTGTTTTAACCATTTTGGCTTATTGTCAATATTTTACTTTGGCAGCAGGAAATATTTCTCTATAGATCATAGCTAAATATATATCAATTAATGTGAAAGATATGAAACAGTATATCCCATATCATCTATTCAGCACTTAGAGGATAAACCTAGTACAACTTCCATGTTTTATGGTTACCCAGGTTACCCAAGCAATAGCTGTGAGAGCTATAAATAGGAAATAATAAGAAGAAAAATTTCATCAAGGATGGAAGATGGGGAATTTTGCATTGAGCTCCAGAGAATAACCTATATTTGTGTTTCTGTCTTTCTAACAGTACTGCACAAAGGATAGTTTGGTCTCCTGAAAGGATCAAAGAATATCTCAGTATTATTCACTTTATCATGGAACATGTAGTATTAGAAGAAAGAATAAAGGACATGATTTTAATGAGGAAATGAAGAAGAAAAAAGTGTGATGGGGGGAGGAAAGAGAAAAAGATAAAAAGAGAGAGAAAGATAGAGACAAAGAGAGAGAGACAAAGACAGAGATAGAGAGAGACACAGAGAAAAGAGAAATAGAGACAGAGATAGAGAGAGAGAGACAAAGCCAGAGAGAAAGAGAGAGGAAATCAGAGAGAGACAGAAGAGAGAGAATGGGAAAAATGCAAATGAAGAAGGCCTGTTCATACCAGATCTAAAACTATATTATAAAATAGCAATCATCAAAATAATTTGAAACTGTCTAAGAAATAGAGTGGTAGATCAGTAGAATGGATTAGGCACACAAGACACAACAGTAAGTAATTATAGTAATTTACTATCTAATAAACATAAAATCCCATCTTCTGGAATTAGAACTCACTATCTGACAAAAACTGCTGAGAAAATTGAAAAATAGAATGGCATAAAAGTATGCATAAACCAATATCTCATACCATATACCAAGATAATTTCAAAATCAGGTACATGACTAAAACAGAAAGGGTGATACGACAAGCAAATTAGAATAGTAAGGAATAGTTTCCCTGTCAGATCTCTGGGAAGGGAAGAATTTCTAACCAAACAAGAGATAAAGAACATTAGGAAATGCAAAATGGACAAATTTAATTACATTAAATTATTTTTTTCTGAAACAAAACCAATACTATTAGAAGGAAAGCAGAAAGATGAGAAACAATTTTTATAGCCAATGCTTCTAATAAAGACCTCATTTCTCAAATATATAGAGAACTGAATCAAATTTGTAAGAATACAAGTCATTACTCAACTGATAAATAGATTTAAATTATCCATTATTATATAAAAATACTCTAAACCATTATTGATTAGATTAATTCAAATTAAAACAGTTCTGAGGTACCACCTAACATCTTTCAGAATTGGCTAAAATGACAGAAAAAGAAAAAAAGATAAATGTTGGAGAAGATATAGCAAAAATTGGAACATAGATGCATTGTTGATGATATTGTGAACAGATCTAACTATTGTGAAGAGCATTTTGGAACTATGCTCAAGAGACAATCAAACTGTGCATACCCTTTGATACAGCAATATCATCATTAGATGTATATCCCAGAGAGACTATTATTCCACAGTTTCCTTTAATTGTTCTGCCTCCAGTTCCTTGAACTGTTATGCTTCAATCCCCCTGGAGGCAACCTTCCTTTCTGACCATTAGGATTGATATAAATTAGAGCTGGGAGCTCTGACTATTAGCATTCCATAGAGCCATACAATGCAAATGGTTCATTTAGAGATAGGTAGGCAATCTCCTATCTCAGACTCAGTTACTCATAGATCCTCCTAACTTATCAGGATTTATGATCCTTCCTTACTCCCAACCAGTCAGAACCAAATTTATGGTCCATTCCGGGAAGTTCCCACTCACCAGTGCTTCACCCCCCCCCCCCATCCTATTTTATTCCCCTATTTGCTGGAGCCCTATAAGAATCCCTGAAATCCATCACACTCTGCTGGATGCTTTGAGACACGAATCCAATTCAGCCACTGGAGGTAACATGGATCCTGTTTTGCCCTCAGACCAATCTCTCCTTCTAAATGAAATATTAAAAACTTTCTAATCTCTACCTTGACTCAGTTTCTTTGGGATTACAAGATTTAAAAAATGGGGGGAAGCACATTCATGTACAAAAATATTTATAGTAGTTCTTTTTGTGGTGGTAAAGAAAGGGAATGCTTATCAACTGGGTAATGGCTGAACAAGTTGTGATACATGAAAGTAATGGGATACTATAGTCTTAAAAGAAATGATTAGCAAGCAGATTTCAAAAAAAATCTGGAAAAACTCACCTGATCCGATGCTTAGAGAAGTGAGTAGGACTAGGAGAGATCATTGAATGTAATGTTAGCTACATTTTGTGATGATCAGCTTTGATTTAATTAACTCTTTTCAGCAATACAATGATCTAAGACTCAATGACAGAAAATGCTATGCCTATCCAGAAAAAGAAGTATGGAGTTTGAATGCAGATTAAAGCATAATATTTTCACTTTTTTGGTGTTTTTTTCCTTTTGTTCTGTTTCTTCTTTCACAACATGACTAATCTGGAAATATGTTTGCATGATTACACATGCATATCCTATAACAAATTACTTGCTGTCTTGGGGAGAGTGCATAGCAGGGAAGGAGGAAAATTTTTTGAAATTCAAAATCTTATTTAAAAAGTGACCTATACATATTTACATGTAATTGGAAAAAATACCACTTACTAAAAAAAGTAAAGGAAAATATGACAAGACTTGTATGAAATAATGAAAAGTAAAAAACAGAATCAAGAGAACATTGTATACAATAATAGCAATATTGTTCAAAGAATAATTATGAATAACCAAGTTATATTATAAATACTCAAATCAACCATAAAGGATCTGTGAAGGTCCATGTCCACAGAAAGAACTGATAAAGAGAAATATATATGGTATGATTTTACACATATTTATAAATCTGAACTGAAAGGTGGCCTTCTCTAGTGAGGAATGGAGAGGAAGGGGTAAAGTTTGAAATTAAAATGTAATAAATACATTTGATTTTAAAATGTTATAGTTATTTTAAATTAATATATAATATTTGTATAATTGTATATATAGCTAAATGTTTATAAAATTAATATTTAATATCTTATAAATATATATAATTATACAGTAATACATATTTAGTTATATATCACTATAGTTGAGGGCATTGAGGAGCTTAGGACAGCAGGTTGTTAATTGTGAGAATTGAGTGAACCATACTGACTTCATCCTGTGACTCAGTTGAGAAGCTAGCTCAGTTCCCTTGTTTTTGAAGTGAGGAGTCTCCAAATTCTAGTCACATTAAGATGGGCTTTCTGAATTGGAATAATATAATGTTAGAATTCAGTGATTCCTTCACCTAATCTATATAGAGACTGCTTAACTGCTTGGGGAAGAGACCAGAATAGTCATAATTAATAATAGTATAGTCATCAGGGTTACTTGCCTTTTAACTTAGATTCTTTCTCTCAGTTCACCTGTTTCATAACAGGTATAAATTTATTTCCTGCTTTGAACTGCATCTCATGATCCCTTAATCCAGTTTCAGGCATATATTTCTGTTTTGATAATGTCTCTAAAATATTTGCCAGGATAACTTTGATAAAGAGACAGAAAAGCTAGTATCAATTATTTTACCTATTTCTGTCCAATGCCCAATTCTCAAGTCATGCTTTTGTTCTTCTTTCTGAATTACAAGTTGATGAGCATTATTATGTTTGCAGTCTTCTCATACTTTATTTCCTTTTATAAGTCTCATATGCAATCTCTGGAATTTCTTGTATTTAAATTTGCTCTAATGTTATGGCCAATCCAGTTCTGATCTATTGAGTCTCTTAAGTAATATGGAGCAAGGTAGCTACTGGTCTTAGGCAGGACTATAATAATGCTCCTGTTCCTGCCTTTTGAACTTTTTGTATAAAGCAGTGAAAATTTCATTCACCATTTGTATGTAGAATCTAGAAAAATCATGAATTCACAAAGATATAAGCATAAAACACAAACTTGTTAGAACTCACCTACTTCAAACAGATCATTTGACAGATGAGGAAGCAGAAGACCACAAAGGTCAACTGACTTACTTGAGGTCACAGGATTAATTAACATCAGAGTTATACTTGGAATTCAAGTTTTTTCAACTCCTACTGCTTTTTCCACTCTGCAACAGGAAGAATGAATTCCTAGTGTGACATTTATTATTATATTTTTTTTTGCAGTGACTTCTTTTTTGAACCTAATTTGTTGCTTTGCTACTGTGCAACTGTTTTGAAGTTTTGTTGTTATTGTTGTTTGTTTGTTTTTTATTCAGTTATCAGGTAAGAAAACATTTCATCAAGAACATCCGACCTCAGAAACTTATTATCTGGGTGACTGAATGGAAAGGAAAGCAATGCAATAGTTTAGATGAGAAACATTGAGGGCTTGCACCAAGGTGGTTGCCTTGTAAGATAAGAGAAGAGACTATTTACGAGACTTAAAAAGGGGAATAATGTGTGAGAAGACTGTAATGTAATGGATTGTTTCAAGAAAGAGTAATAATTTTTACATTTGAATTTTTAATTTTTTTAAAAGGATCTGAGTTTTTAAAGTTATGCCATGGAATCCCTTTTTCAACAAAAGTCATTGTGTGTGTGTGTGTGTTTGTGTGTGTGTGTGTGTGTGTGTGTGTGTGTGTGTGTGTGTGTGTGTGAGAGAGAGAGAGAGAGAGAGAGAGAGAGAGAGAGAGAGAGAGAGAGAGAGAGAGAGAGAGAGAGAGAGAAAGAGACAGATTTAGTTTCTCATAAGGTCAGGATTTATAATAACTTGATCAGAAATAACTTCATCATTATTAAGAATAAAAATTACTTTTCAGTATCTCATTTTACCTATTTAGTAGAAGAAGAAGAAGAAGAAGAAGAAGAAGAAGAAGAAGAAGAAGAAGAAGAAGAAGAAGAAGAAGAAGAAGAAGAAGAAGAAGAAGAAGAAGAAGAAGAAGAAGAAGAAATTTTTGCCTGAAGATATTCTTGGGTTGGGATAGGAGTGTTATTGAAAAGCAGAGCATCATAACTTCCAAGACTGCCAGGAAAGACAGGAAGGGATAGTTTTATCACATGCAAGAGAGTTATAAGCTTATTTTTTTTAGTGGAACTAGAATAAAACTGTAGAAAAAATGTAAGCAATCCTCAGTAAAATTGTAAAGAAACTCTAGCATTCTCTGAAGGAAAAATGATGTGACCAAGGATTGTTAGGAGTCTTGTGGGCTTTAAATTTTAGGATTCTGGTCCTTTAGTAATGAAAAAAAATTATTTATCATAGACCAGTAAGAAGAAAGCAGATTTATTCCAACAATCCTGTCAAAATTTCTGAAAAGTCCAATTAGTTGATATGAAAATAATAACCTTTAGTATAAAAAGCCAATCATTTGAGTTGGAAGGCATGCAATAGCTGAAATTAGTTCTTTTTCCTCCCAGTTAACTAAATACTAAAGTCAGTCTTCAGGAACCACAGAAGATACATTTTTTCTTCTAGTTTTCCTCTTTAAGGATTTGTAAAAGTATTTTAGAATGTTCTTATAGATTCTGGGGGAACTATATTGTTCTGTGTTACTCTTAGAAAATGGGATGACTATTAAACTGATGATTTTTTTTTCAGTCATGGTCAATTTGGGAAATTGTCTTTCAGTTTTCAATGTTTATAATGAAAATTTTATTTTTTTATAAAGGAGCAATAGGATGGAAAGATGAAAAATATTTATAAAATAATTAAAAGCATTTTAAAAGGAAGAAGCTTAAAACAATTGACCTCAGAGACTTTTATACTCCTTTATAATCCTAGAAAATAGACTTGTTTTACACACATGCTCACACAGAGCAAGAAAATGTCTGAAGGTAATGATAATAATTTCTAACTTCAATTCTTTAAGTAACTGAGATTTTGTCAACCTAGTCATGTTCAACCTAGTAATGTTCTGTTGTCTCTAGATTGTAATGGTTCTCTTGGGGGGCAGGTTTCTTGGGGGAGCTTCTGGAGAGGCAATCTTGGCTTTAGTTCCTGTTCACTAATCCCTAATCCATCCAGGAGTTAAAATCGAAATCCTCTATTGTGTCCTTCAAAGTCTTGAATCTTTTCCTGTCAGAATGTCTCCAGCCAGCTTCAGTCTTTAGCTCCCTCTGAATCCAAAGCCTCCAGCCAGCATAAAGGTAGACATGGGAATGAATCAGACTCTGCCTCCAAGAGTGTGGGATTGTGGATTTCCCAGAATTTAATCCTAGTTGTGAATCTCCTGGAAATCCATGAGCAGGCTTTTCCTTTAGACTTGTGAATCTGCTGGACTTGTGAATCCATGGGAAGTCTTCTCCTTGACCCAATCCAGACTGACTTTTTTCATTGATACATGGTAACAATAATAACTATTCATTAAGCATCTATCATCAATCACTCAAAATATATTTATTGTGAGCTTACTATGGGTTAACCCATGTGTTAGATTCTGGAACCACCAATACAAAAATTAAAGCAATTCCTATTTCCATTGAGTTTTTACATTCTAATGGGGGAGAGAAGTATATATAAAAATAGGAGGGAAGGAAGGGAGAGAATAAGTATTGATTAATTTCCAGATATTATGCTAAATACAGAGCTTCTAGGCCTGAAGTCATCTTCCTGAGTAGAAATTCAACCTCAAACACTTAACTAGCTATTGTGTGACCCTGCCACTTAATCCTGTGTGTCCCAGTACCTCATCTATGAAAAGAGTTAGAGAAGAAAATGGAAACTACTTTAGCATCCTTATCAAGAAAATTCCAAACTGGGTCACAATGACTTAGACATGACTAAAAAACAACTATTCTATGTACTTTACAAATACCTCATTTGATGTACAGGATAAATATGAAGTAAAATATTAAGCCTTAAGTGTGTAAGGACAAAAAAAAAAGCAAAATAAAACATCCTCTGCTTGGAAGGAATTTATATTTAATTGAAATGATAATTAATCATTGACCAATGACAATTGGTTTCTGTGGTTAAACTATGTCACCTGTGACTGATAAAGTGCTGATCCCTCTGCCAGTTAGGCTCATTCTTAGATGACAGATGCATAAGTCCATGTTTAATTTTTTTCAGCTTTTCTAAAATCTGAGAGATTTTATACTCCATTTCTTGGTAAATCTTAAATGACTTAGAAATATATTCATACCTGAATGATATATCATTGTAAGATTTTAGTGGAAGACCCCTGAATAAATGGTTACATTAAATGATAAGAAAATTAGAATGTACTAATTCTTTAAGGATTCATTCTTATGAAATGACAATCATGAAAGAGGGGGAAAAATAAAAGATTAAGTAAACTAATACATAGATGATTTGGCATAGTGTAAAAACATACATTTCCTAGAGAAAGGTTGAAGGAAAAGGTGGCAAAATCTTTTTTACTATAGAGTTCAAATGACCATTTCTAAGACATTTTCTTTTTTTTTTTTTCTAAGACATTTTCAAGAAGAATGTGCTTTATGTACATGACCTTGTAAATAAATTCACCCAGAGATTAGGAAAAAAAAGAAAAGAAAAGAAAAGAAATCCTGCACTAGAAATTGTGAGGATTAGATTACCTAAGATTTCTTTATGAATTTAGGCTTATATGAGTCAAGATTTTCAAAGGCTGAACTAAAGAAGCAAATAGAGAATTTGAATATCATACACAATAGAAGACTAATATATATATATATGTATATATATATATATATACATATATATATTAGAAAAGAAGACAGGTATATATATATATATATCAAATAGAGAATTTGAATATCATACACAATAGAAGACTAATATATATATATATTAGAAAAGAAGACAGGTATATATATACCAGGTATATATACCTGTCTTCTTTTCTTTAGATAGTTTTATGAAACATGTTAACCCATCGCCAAAAGATGTATTTTAATAACTCTAATATTTCCCAAGCAATAGTTTGTGGTCCTTCCTCCCCCCCCCATCTTAGGTGATTTAAATTACATGATTTCTCAGTGAATTCCAAATGAGGTTTTTAATATTTTAGTTTTAAGTAATAAAATGCCATTCAAGTGTGTAATTTATTACAAAATCCATTAATATTTATAGCAGAAAAATGATTTTCTTGAATGGTAGGGAAAAAACCTTTAATATTCTCTTCTTGCCTAGCAAAATGCAAAAACACACATACAAAACCTTTGGCAATAATACAACAACCAAGAATAATATTTTTCTTAAGCCAAGAAAATCAGCTTTTTTGACTCAATCGTTTATTTCCATATGAACCCTGTCTTGTAAAATTTTGTGCTCTTTTAGAATTTAGTTATTAGATTAATGATTTAGAGACAGTTATCTTGTAGTGTGATTAAGCATTGTAAATTCTTTCTCCAATCTTTCCTCCTAAATCAACATCTTGAAATTCTTAATGAATATGTGATTTATCATTTTCACTCAATTATGTGATAGGTCCATCAGAGCTAATCAATTCAATTTGATTTATCAAAAATTTACAAAGTCTCTCCTATTTGCCATGTACATTGATATTCTCTGGAGGGTTACAAAAATAAAAATAAATTAGTGTCTGTGCACATAAATAGACTTATAACAACTTTTGAAAAGAAACATGCATTCAAATAAATGAATAAACATCCACCTATCTATCTGAATTCAAGCAAGTCATTTCCCCTTTCTAGACCTCAGTTTTCCTCACTTGTTAAATGAGGTTGTACCAGATACTATATATCACTATAAATGATAAACCCTTTAAGAATAACCACCATCCAGCCATTATGGAGAGCAATTTGGAACTATGCTAAAAAAGTTATCAAACTGTTCATACCCTTTGATCCAGTAGTATTACTACTGGACTTATATCCCAAAGAGATCTTAAAGAAGGGAAAGGGACCAGTATGTGCAAGAATATTTGTGGCAGCCCTATTTGTAGTGGCTAGAAATTGGAAACTACGTGGATGCCCATCAATTCGAGAATGGCTGAATAAATTGTGGTATATGAATGTAATGGAATATTATTGTTCTGTAAGAAATGACCAACAGGATGATTTTGGAAAGGCCTGGAGAGACTTACATGAACTGATGCTGAGTGAAATGAGTAGGACCAGGAGATCATTGTATACTTCACTGTAAGGATCCTTTAAATGGGTGGCCACAGTGCAACAGGATATTGAGTGGCCCAGAAGTAATCTCTGTGGATATAGGACTTTCCTGTGGGTGGGATCCTGGCCATATTGAGATAGCTTCATAATGGGTGACGGCTCTCTCGCTGGTTGGCTGTGTGTGTGATCTCACAGGCCCTTTATAAGTCCACTGCTTGCAGCAAGTCGCTCTCTTTAACCTGGCACCCTAGTCTGGGGTGGAGTTTGGTAGTGAACACATGGGTCTTCAGACCAGGTGTTCACTAGGGAGTTAACAAGTCAGGGCATTAAGTCAGGGCATTATGTGAGTAGTTATAATAAAGGCTTTTAAGATTATGTGTGTCTGTTCTTGAGCCTGCTATCAGTTATTAAACTACTATTCAAGAAATTGTGGCCAAAGACCTTTGAAGGCCTCAGAGGAGGCAATCCAGGTAGAGTTGACACAGCAAGGTCAGTGGTCAGAGGTATTCTGTTGGGCCTAGGACAGACTGTTGCCAGGAGGGCATGTTACACTTCATCAACAATACTATATGAGGATCAATTCTGATGGACATGGCCATTTTCAACAATGAGTTGAACCAAATCAGTTCCAATAGAGCAGTAATGAACTGTCTTCTTGGGTAACAAAAAGCAACATTTTATGAAGCATTTGGCCATCTTGGTTTACAATATTCAAGATCACATTTGCCAAATTATTCTTGAAAATTCAAGAGGAAGTGGGAGGAAATGAATGAGAAAGTAATTCTATGTAGAACTTGATTTTCTCCTCTCCCCATTTCCTATTATGTACACTGGATTGAGAAGGTGAATAATTTGGTGTTTATTAACCAGCTCAAATTTTTTTTCATTTTAGAATGACTTATGCTTGGTACAACCTTCTGTAAGGATAGGCATTGCTATTCTTGGAGACAACAAAGGAGCAGCTGAGGAGTCAATGTAATTAAAAGCATAAGATGATCTAATGTGACTATAACATTAGAGGGGGGGTTCTAGAATTTGTGAGGCATGAGTCAGTAGCTTTCTGAAAGGAGTCTCTCCTTGGATTCTATTTTATCAAAGGATGGAACAGTAGCAAGGCCTGTGGGGCTCCAAACATCTCTGTGGTCAGAAGTAAAAAGAATTCTGTTAGCAATTACAAGTTTGATTTCCCCCTTTTATATATTTTCCCCTCTCCCTGACAGGACTTCTAAATCATATTTTATATATAGATACAGTTAGGTTTAGGATGGGTAATAATTTCAGTCCTCTTTAGAAGAAGAATAATGTGACTTATATTTATGATTATTGCTAAGGATTCTAATTGTATTATATAGGGGACATTTTTGATAAACTGATGTGTTGCTACTGAATTAAGAAGTTTTCTATATTATGTTTGTTGAATATTCTATTCAATCCTCTCTAAAGGAAAATTGTGAACTTATTTAGAATTTAGCTCTACTCATGTGATATTTTTAAAAATCCAAAGATTCAAGTAGTTCTGTCACCTTAATAGATTTTGGATTACCAGCAGGGTAGTCAATAGGCTTTTGGGGGTCCCTCTTTCATTAAGCATGTTAATGTATGGCAGCCCCTAGAAAACAATTATAAAGTAATTCTATATAAGTTCTAATCTATTTTTTAGTGATTTTGTTGGTATAGGGGATGAAGGAACTCTATCTGTTCCATATATAACATATACACACATTTTAAAAATTTAGATTTTATTTTCAATTCAAAGAAACTCCAACTATGCAGATCTGCTACAATATAGTCAGTCTTATTGAGATGCTTAGGGCAGCATGAAGCTAAGTGACTTCTCCAGGGGTCCATAGGATATTTCAGAAATCATTCTGGAACCCAAGTTTTCCTGAGGCCATTATGAGATTCCACTATGTTATGTTCCCTCTCTATATGTTAGAGCAATGTTTAAGAAATGAAATAGATGTTCTATTACCCAGGTTAGAAGACAGATTGAGGGTTTTGTTTGAAAACTGGTTACTATGAATGGACAACTTCATGTAACTCACCCATTCCCAGAAACTTTAAATTCCATTCTGGGACTTCCAAATATGGACTGATGTTTGAAGATCAGTAGGTAAAAGGATAATTTTTGGAATTAGCAGGATTCATTTTGGGGAAGATTTTTGTTTAGTCAGAAACAAGCATCTCTGAATTCTGCCCTCATATCGATTTTTTTCTTTCTTGACCTTATAGATTTTTCCAGACTCCAAGCCCAGGAGGCTTTTTAAAGCAATGTCCCAGAGCCCTCTCTCAGAACTATGGGCTGAGGGAGCCTCCCAGAGTGTGACTCATAAGGACTACATGCCAACTTTTCCTTCTAATTCACAAACTTAAACCTTCCTTGTAGAAGACTGAAATTGAGTTTTCTGCTTTCTTATCCATTCACCTGATTAGTTAATTTACAATTATCTTAGCTGCTTAGCATAACAAAGTTAGCAGAAGCAGCCTAACAGTTGGGCCATGTGGTATTGAGATGACATCAACAAAAATGAAGGAAAGGGTTTTTTTTTTCCCCTCATCTTGTGAGCTATTTCCTTGTACTTAGCAACAGGCTGAGCTATGGGATAATTACAAAGCCATTTATACCCCTTGGAATCAAATGACATCTCTCTCAAGCTGGTTTTGATGCTATTCTTCCCAGGGTTCATCATAATTAAATCTGTTGTCCTGAGTCTAAAACAGAGTTTCCCATGTCAGAAGATATGATCAACATTTTAATTATAGAGGAGAAAAAAAAAAGGCACTTTATCTCCTCTCTCAAAGAAAATTAAGGTAAATCTTTCCTTCTTCAACAAAAATGTGTCTACATGTTAAAACTAATATAAAGAAGATAGGTTAAAGAAATCTTTCCAATCACAGAAGCAAAATAGTTTGTAGCCTGAGGTCTCTGGGTTAGATTTAAGGTATGTGGGGATATAACATGATACAAAATAGAGCTGGTATGAAAAGGATACTGAAATGTAAAAATAGGATACAAGAAAAATGAGATAGCCTTTTAATAATAGTCAGTATATATGTCAGGTCTTAATAGAATTCTTTATTCAGTTTGGAGTTGTAGAATTTAAAAGGGATCTAGGGAACTTAAAAAAGGAAGATTTTAAAGACTTAAAAATAGAATCTTCAAGGAAAAACTAATATATATATATCATATATATAAGATAATTTTAACATAAAATTAAAAGAATTGTTTGAAATTATACAAAATTCAACAAAAGAATTGTCCCTCCTATATGATGATAAATACAACAGTCATAGACTGGTTATAATATGAGTATCCTCAGTGATTGAAGTAGCTTTCACACTGGGAGTTCCCCCAAAGCTGAAAAAATTATAGATTCTCATGTAAAGTTTTAACGAATTTTTGGTGGGTTCCACCCCCCCCCCCCCCCCCCGGACTGAGCTGACAAATTTGGCTAATTTATATTTGAATGAATGAATAAAACATTTATTAAATGCTTAGTACATATAAAGTACTGTAGTAAGGCTAGAGATAAAACAAACAAAAGTAAGGCAATCCCTGCTTCCTCAAGGAATTTACATATGGATTTGTTAATGATGAGTGAATCAAATTGCTTGAGCTTATTAGTATTGTGTAAACACAAACTGAATTGTTCACCTTTCATTCCACTGTTCATTATATGGATATAAGTAGTATCTAAACAGTATTAAAACAATTGATCAATTTATAAGGAAAAAGAATTGAATATAATTTATTATTCAGTATCAAGATGATAGGAAAAAAAATAAAGTATGATTGAGTTTTTCTTTATTTTCAAGCTGATATATTGGTTATATAGATTCAGTGTTGGTTTGATAATCAACATAGACAATAATGGCCAAGAATTCTCCACTTTTAGAGGGAAAAATCCCCAAGACCAGATGGATTTACATGTGAATTCTACCAAACATTTAAAGAACAATTAGCCCCAATTTTATATAAACTATTTGAAAAAATAGGGGATAAAGGAGTCTTACTAAACTCCTTTTATGACACAGACATGGTACTGATACCTAAACCAGATACATTGAAAACTGAGAAAGAAAACTATAGACCAATTTCCTTAATGAATATTGATGCTAAAATCTTAAATAAGATTTTAGCAAAAAGACTTCAGAAAATCATCCCCAGGATAATACACTATGATCAAGTAGGATTTATACCAGGAATGCAGGGCTGGTTTAATGTTAGGAAAACTATTAGTATAATTGACCATATTAATAATCAAATTAATAAAAACCATATGATCATGTCAATAGATGCAGAAAAATTATTTGATAAAATCCAACATCCATTCCTACTAAAAACTCTTGAGAGTATAGGAATAAATGGACTGTTCCTTAGAATAATCAGGAGCATATATTTACGACCGTCAGTAAGCATAATATGCAATAGAAATAAACTGCAACCTTTCCCAGTAAGATCAGGAATGAAACAAGGTTGCCCACTATCACCATTACTATTCAATATAGTATTAGAAACGCTAGCCTCAACAATAAGAGCCGAGAAAGAGATTCAAGGAATTAGAGTAGGAAATGAGGAAATCAAACTATCACTCTTTGCAGATGACATGATGGTATACTTAGAGAACCCCAAAGACTCTGCTAAAAAGCTATTAGAAATAATTCAGAATTTTAGCAAAGTGGCAGGATACAAAATAAATCCACATAAATCCTCAGCATTCTTATATATCACCAACAAAATGCAACAGCAAGAGATAGAAAGAGAAATTCCATGCCAAACAAATGTTGAGAGTATAAAGAAAGTATTTAGGAATCCATCTACCAAAGAATAGTCAGGAATTATATGAGCAAAATTACAAAACACTTGCCACAAAAATAAAGTCAGATTTAAATAATTGGAAAGACATTCAGTGCTCTTGGATAGGCCGAGCGAATATAATAAAGATGACAATACTCCCCAAACTAATCTATTTATTTAGTGCTATACCAATCAGACTCCCCAGAAACTATTTTAATGACCTAGAAAAAATAACAACAAAATTCATATAGAAGAATAAAAGGTCGAGAATTGCAAGGGAACTAATGAAAAAAAAAAGTCAGAGAAAAGTGGTCTAGGTGTACCTGATCTAAAGCTATATTATATAGCAGTAGTCACCAGAAACATTTGGTATTGGCTAAGAAATAGACCGGTAGATCAGTGGAACAGATTAGATACAAAGGACAAAAAAGGGTACATCTATAGCAATCTAATCTTTGACAAACCCAAAGATACCAACATTAGGGATAAAAATTCATTATTTGGAAAAAACTGTTGGGAAAACTGGAAATTAGTATGGCAGAAATTAGATATGGATCCACACTTAATACCATATACCAAGATAAGATCAAAATGGCTCCGTGACTTAGGCATAAAGAATAAGATAATAAATAAATTAGAGGAACAGAGGATAGTCTACCTCTCAGACCTGTGGAGGAGGAAGGAATTTATGACCAGAGGAGAACTAGAGATCATTATTGATCACAAAATAGAAGATTTTGATTACATCAAACTAAAATTTTTTGTACAAACAATACTAATGGAAACAAGATTAGAAGGGAAGTAACAAATTGCGAAAATATTTTTAAAGTTAAAGGTTCTGACAAAGGTCTCATTTCCAAAATATATAGAGAACTCACTCTAATTTATAAGAAACCAAACCATTCTCCAATTGATAAATGGTCAAAGGATATGAACAGACAATTCTCAAATGATGAAATTGAAACTATATCCACTCATATGAAAGAGTGTTCCAAATCACTACTGATTAGAGAAATGCAAATTAAGACAACTCTGAGATACCACTATACACCTGTCAGATTGGCTAAGATGACAGGAACAAATAATGATGAATGTTGGAGGGGATGTGGGAAAACTGGGACATTGATACATTGTTGGTGGAGTTGTGAAAGAATCCAACCATTCTGTAGAGCAATTTGGAACTATGCCCAAAAAGTTATCAAACTGTGCATACCCTTTGACCCAGCTGTACTACTACTGGGCTTATATCCCAAAGAATTACTAAAGAAAGGAAAGGGACCTGTATGTGCCAAAATGTTTGTGGCAGCTCTTTTTGTTGTAGCTAGAAACTGGAAGTTGAATGGATGCCCATCAATTGGAGAATAGTTGGGTAAATTATGGTATATGAAGATTATGGAATACTATTGCTCTGTAAGAAATGACCAGCAGGAGGAATACAGAGAGGCTTGGAGAGACTTACATCAACTGATGCTGAGTTAAATAAATAGAACCAGAATATCACTGTACTCTTCAATGCTGTATGAAGATATATTCTGATGGAAGTGGATATCTTCAACATAAAGAAGATCCAACCCACTTCCAGTTGATCAATGATGGACAGAAACAACTACACCCAGAGAAGGAACACTGGGAAGTGAATGTAAATTGTTAACACTACTGTCTATCTACCCAGGTTTCTTATACCTTCCGAATCTAATACTTAATGTGCAACAAGAAAATGGTATTTATACACATATATTGTATTTAGGTTTTATTGTAACACATGTAAAATGTATGGGATTGCCTGTCATTGGGGGGAGGGAATGGAGGGAATGGGGGATAATTTGGAAAAATGAATACAAGGGATAATATTATAAAAAAATTACTCAGGCATATATACTGTGAAAAAATTCTAAAAAAAAAAAAAAAAGAATGAGATCATAAATAGATTAGAGGAATAGAGGATAGTCTACCTCTCAGACCTGTGGAGGAGGAAGGAATTTATGACCAGAGGAGAACTAGAGATCATTATTGATCACAAAATAGAAGATTTTGATTACATCAAACTAAAAAGTTTCTGTACAAACAATATTAATGCAAACAAGATTAGAAGGGAAGTAACAAATTGGGAAAAATATTTTTACAGTTAAAGATTCTGATAAAGGTCTCATTTCCAAAATATATAGAGAATTGACCGTAATTTATAAGAAATCAAACCATTCTCCAATTGATAAATGGTCAAAGGATATGAACAGACAATTCTCAGATGGTGAAATTGAAACTATATCCACTCATATGAAGGAGGGTTCCCAATCACTACTGATCAGAGAAATGCAAACTAAGACAACTCTGAGATACCACTACACACCTGTTAGATTGGCTAAGATAACAGGAACAAATAATGATGAATGTTGGAGGGGATGTGGGAAAACTGAGGCACTAATACATTGTTGGTGGAATTGTGAAAGAATCCAACCATTCTGGAGAGCAATTTGGAACTATGCCCAAAAAGTTATCAAACTGTGCATGCCCTTTGAAATCCAGCATTGCTGCTATTGGGTTTATATCCCAAAGAAATACTGAAGAGTAGAAAGGGACCTGTATGTGCCAAAATGTTTGTGGCAGCTTTTTTCTTAGTCGCTAGAAACTGGAAGTTGAATGGATGTCCATCAATTGGAGAATGGTTGGATAAATTATGGTATATGAAGGTTATGGAATATTACTGCTCTGTAAGAAATGACCAGCAGGACGAATACAGACAGGTTTGAAAAGACTTACATCAACTGATGCTGTGTGAAATGAATAGAACCAGAAGTTCTGTACACTTCAATACTGTATGAAGATGTATTCTGATGGAAGTGGATATCTTCAACATAAAGAAGATCCCACTCACTTCCAGTTGATTAATGATGGACAGAAACAACTACACTTAGAGAATGAACACTGGGAAGTGAATGTAAATTGTTAGCATTACTGTCTATCTATCCAGGTTACTTATACCTTCCGAATCTAATACTTAACGTGCAACAAGAAAATTGGATTTACACACATATATTGTATCTAGGTTATACTGTAACACATGTAAAATGTATGGGATTGCCTGTCATCTAGGGGAGGGAGTAGAGGGAGGGAGGGGAAAATCTGGAAAAAATGATTACAAGGGATAATGTTATAAAAAAAATCATGCATATATACTGTCAAAATTTTTATAATAAAGTGACTGTTTTCAAAATAAAAGAGGGAAAATTGTTTATTTTGCTACAAGAAGGATATAGGTTTGTCTGAATGCCTTAGGGCCTGACTGTGGTTATCATCAAACATTAAAATGGAATTACTGCTTGTGATGATCTATCTCTCCATGAAGATATTGAGATAAAAATTGTCTATTTGAGTGGTATGATCTAAATATAACCTTCCCTTTAGAATTCCTCTCAGGATTTCTTTGAGTCATTCGTTGTCATTCTTGTTCTTGCTTCATTTTCTCTCCTTACTTCTCTCAACCATAGGGCTAATTTACTTTTGAACATACATTTATCAACTTTTAAAAAAATCATTATTTATGTCTTGACAACTCTAAACCTTCATTATTTTTACCATCAATATGTCTCATGTCTTACTTAATAGATACAACTAGAAAAAATCCACAACTAAGGGGGATTGTGTGTACTAAAATTTATGTTCTTAATTTTCAATGAATTCTCACTGCAGCAAGGTTCCCCTTCTATATTCCACACCCTCAATTATTCATTGATTCAAAATTATCTTCCCTATTCAAACCTTTCATGCATCTGCCTTCCTCTCTTCTCAATTTAATTCTTTACACTGAAAATAGAAATCAGGTCTTATTTCTTTCTCTTCATCTTAAAATATCAATTCTCATTTTTTGTTTTCTTCTCTAATAATGGAATAACTCTTCTCCTTGACTAGACAAATGTCAATCCAATTTCCTGTACTCATTTCTTTTATTTTTTTTTCCAGTAGACTGTCCCATGAAGCAAACCTCTCCTCCCCTCCATTTTTTTATTTCCCTGCTGTTTATAAATATGCTTACACTCATTTAAGAAAAAAGATATTGATAAGACTTTGTCATCTGTTCAAATTATCATCAAATATCTCTCTTCCCTTTTTTCAAACTTTCAGGCGAGTCTCATTTATACTTATCACCTACATTTTTTCTCCTTATTTCCTTTTGAAATTTGGTTTTTGACCTCCTATGCCAACCGAAATTTCTCTTAGACTTCAGGGTCCTTGAGAGCAGAGGTTTTTTACCTCTTTTTGTATCTCTAGCACTTTGCACATATAGATTCTTTAAAATGTTTATTGTTTGGTTCATCTTCAAAGCTAGCAATAATCTCTTAATTATCAAATTTGATAGTTTCCCTCAATACTCAATGTTATTTTCTTTTCTGTGCCTTTGGAATACTTGAATATAATTTCTTCCTGGGTAATCCTCTCTTTTGTGAGTTTTTAATCAATTGGAATTCAGTTCTTCTTGATTCCAGGCTCAGTGCACTGTTCAATGGGCCATTTAGTGTGAGGGAAATCAAAAGCTCTCACATCTGTTCATTGGTGATTTAGAGGGGAAATCTACCTAAGCATGTGAAGACTTCCCCTGACTGAATGAGTAAATGAGAATATTTTTTCCAAGTCATGAAAATAATTGAAGCAAATATTGTGAAGTGGAGTACTTAGAGCTTGATAAAACATCAAAGACACCATATCATCTATTACATCCCAAGCCATCTTGACTTTTGTCCTGCCAGTGGACTTCAATGACTAGGAAGAGAAAATGAAGCTAGTCATTTTATACAAGCATCTCCAATCCAATTCACAAATAAGTGAAAACATTATCCTGTGAGAGAAAGAGAGAGAAAGAGAGAGAGAGAGAGAGAGAGAGAGAGAGAGAGAGAGAGAGAGAGAGAGAGAGAGAGAGAGAGAGAGAAGAGAGAGAGAGAGAGAGAGAGAGAGAGAGAGAGAGAGAGGTGCTCTTTTTGAGCTATGTCTAATGCATCTCAACAAATTATTTTAGAGCTTAGACGACTCATAATACCTTGGGCAAAATTAGTAGCAGCATTACCTTTTTCGCCCCCAACCACACCTCTCAAACCTAAGGGATTTCTTCTATCTTGGTGAAACTTTATATTAATTTATATAACTTTAGTGCAAGGCCTTAGAGAGATGGTTATAGCTGAAAGGAATTCCTTTGTCCTAACTTATCTGAAAATGAGAGCTGGATGACACATGATATAAAGGGAATGAAGAAAAAGAAAGTATTGATAGCTATTTGAACTACTCTTTTGTTGTTTCACTTCATATTTCTGGGCTTACAAAATAGTATTGATAGCACTACAGTCAAAATAATGAAAGAAATAAAGTGTGGTAATGGAAAGATTACCAGTCAAGGCAGCAGGAGGAAGAAGTATTCCAAGTGGTAAAAAATAAGCTGGAGGAGTGAGGGTGGGAGGCAGGAATTTGGGGATATTCCTGGATTTTATTAATTCATCATTCACTGATTGCCACTTGCAAAGCATTTGTTAAATCATGAGAAAAATATATCGATGATCAGTATGTGATCCCTGGCCTCATAAAGCTTACAATCTAAACACATAGGTACCTGACAGTTAAAGGATGACACTTAAAGAGGTATGAAGTTTGAAATTTTGAATATAAGATGCTCTTCTCTGGCTTCACTTTTCTTTCCTGTATAATGTGGATTAAATGATTTTTAAGATATCTTCTGTCTTCATGTTCTGACTCTACATAGTGATGTCATTCTTCATGAACTTGTGAATCCCCAAGCTTTACTGAGAAGCAAATCAAGATGACTACAATGTAGCCAAGGGCCTGAGTTACCATTTCTGGGATACTCAGCAAATAGCTTTACAGATTCAACTAATGCTGACTGATAAAAAAATTGCAGTTAAAATGACAACAAATTGGGGATTCAAATAATTTGGATGTCCCTCCTCATTCTGCTATTCTGTTGGTCAGTTCAGTGAAGAATTAAACTGCTATAGAAAGAAGCAAAGTGGAATTGGAAAATATTAATATTTGTTGTATAGTACATCATGGGGAATGTATCAGCAACTATACCTTTACTTTTAGCTGGCAAAGATACAACTGTGATAGATTATTCCCACAAGAAAAAAAAATGCATTTCTCATCTTGCCATATATATTTATCAGTACTTAATTCAAAATGTTAATAGGTGAGTGCTTAAAAGAATTATAAAATTAGATTCTTCATAATTAAATAAAAATTCTGTGGCTCCACAGAATCTCCTTGTATAGATGATGGTTTCTACAACCAGATGTCACTAAATTGAAAAATGAACATTAAAAGTATAATCACCTTCAAGGGTTCACTTTTACAAAAAAAGACATTATAAAGATAAACGCAATATTCTTCAATTAATCATTTCTTAGAGAATCAGAATTCTTTGTGATAGTGTCTGTCAAATATGTGGCAAAGACATTGATTCTAACCTTTATATTAGATTTGGAAATGTAGAGACTATAATTTAATTCCAAAAAATATTTATTAAGCATTTAAGGAACTGTGCTAAATGCTAAAGAATACAAAGGAAAAAGAGTCCTTGCCCTCAAGTAACTTACATCTTACAGGAAGCAGATGATTGATAGATGGATAGACAGACAGATGCATACATAGATACAGACAGACAGAGATAATACACATAGATAATAGATGATATATATGAATAGATGGTTGGTTGTCCTTTCTCGAGGAGAAACAAAATAGCATTACTATGTTACAATAAAGTTAGTGTGTCCAACTAGTGGCTGACTAGACTAATACAGGTCACAAATATATATAGATGCAGATTGATGATATAAATAAATAGATTTGGAAAATGTAACTTCTACTTTTAGAATACTGAAGATCCTATAATACTAATGTACTATATGTAGCATTTATGAGTTTATAAAAATGTTTCCCTCACAATAATACTCATTTTCCCTATTTAACAGCTGAGGAATCTAATATTCAGAGGTTAAATTATTTATCTATGAAATCAAGGAAGAAGGGAGAAGACGGAAAGTAAATAGTAAATACTGTGTGGGCATGTCAAGGTTGGTGAGGAATTATCTGTGGCAAGATTTGAACTCATCTTCGTTCTAACATAAAAATATATCCTAGGTCAGAGAATGCCTTTCATAGTCACTTAGCCCCATGAATCCTTTAAGAAACTTAGCAAGCATCTCCCTGAACCAAAATAATAGCCCATCTCCTATCATTCACCAAGACTTTTCTACCTTCAAGAATTTCACTTGTGAATGGAGATATAGGTAAGATACAACATATAGGTAAATGTACCCTATTCAGGAAACAATTTTTTTTTCTCTGTTTTTAAAATTCCTGAGATTATTTTGTTTTACTGCTACCTATCTACCTACTTTCTCATGATCAAGCTAACAAAGTGATTAATGGTGAATGTATGTGATAAATGATCATGGCCAAATTAGAAAAAATGTAAAATTCATAACACACAGACAGATAGGTAATGAAATTACTGTATTTTCAGTTTCCTTGAATGGGAGAACTAGTTTGCTCTTTTGCACAGATGTCAAAAATTGTTGGATTTTTTTTTTTTTTTAATTTCTAGATGATGTTAAAATCTCAGAGAACTTCTGTGGTTAAATGGCACCATTTTGTATCTTAATTTAGCACAGAGCCATTACTGTTTCTGCTATTCTCTAGCCTGATTTTTGTGGAGCTTGGATCACATAATACTGGTTATTCATTTTTAGGTGTAAAGAAGTATCATGAGGGGAGATTAATTCTCTCTATGTATATTGCTACATCCCTGAGGAAAATATATACTCCATGCAGATCACCATGCGATATTGTAAAGCCCAAGCTATACTTGTCACCTTCAACACTTTCTGAAAGGGCAAATTTACTAGTAGAAATGAACTGATTTTCAGAGTAGTAGATAATGGGACTTAGTCACTGGTGCAGTTAAAAGTATAGATAAAACCTGACATTAACAAAGGTAGAAATCCCAATTTTTTGCATTTTCATATGGAACTGCCAACCTTAAAAAAAGAACCAAGCAGTATTCATATTAATTTTGTATTTCAGCATTATAGTGCAGGAAACAATTCAATAAACATTTATTATATGTTAGGTACTGTGGCTATCCTGTCCTCAGGGAGCTTAGATTCTACTGTGGAGAAACAGTGAACACATAAATAAATTCAAATATATAAAGTATTCTTTATTTTCTTTTATTCTTCTTCCTTCTTTCATTCTTTCTTTTGTTCCTTCCTCTTTGCCTTCCTTCTTCCCCCTTCTTTCCTTCCTTTCTTTTATTTTGGAACCCACCCTTCCTTCCTTCCTTCCTTCCTTCCTTCCTTCCTTCCTTCCTTCCTTCCTTCTTTCCTTCCTTCCTTCCTTCCTTCCTTCCTTTCTGTCTTTCTTTTTCTTTCCTTTTTGCCTTCCTTCCTGTTGAAATGAGGAATCAGGTGGAAAGGGGAGAGAAAATGGGGTTTGGTGGATGATCCACAGGGTTTGACAATCTTTGCGATATGTAGAGTATGACCAGATATGAGAATGTTTATCATTGATTGGAAGATACTGACGAAGAAACCCCAAAACTCTTAAAATCTCCTTGGACTCTGCCTCAGGGAAGGGACACCACCCCTAGCACAAACCGTTTCCTCCTTATCTAAAAACCCATTGAATTCTATTCAAATTCTAATTCTGGCTGAAACTCAAGCAGGAAGCCAACCTGGGATTCCACCCATGGGCCCCTTCAGATTGTTCAAAGCCCCCCTATTATAAAAAGAGCCAAACTGGAGTCCACTCTTTGCAGAGGTCCCAAACATGGCATCCTTATGATGACCATGTCAAGGATTTCTGCCCACTGGAGCTCTGTCTCTGGTGTCCTTTTATCTCTACCCTCAACTGTACTAACTAGACTTTACTTCCAAACCCCATAACAAATCTCTTTTATCAGTCTAGGTTTTTGGGTCTGTAAATTCCTTAACAGAGGACTCTTGTGCCGCTACTAGACCTCATTTAACTTTATTTGACTCCTTGTACCCAAACCTACCACTAGACCTCAATTAAATCTAATTTCATTTAGGTACCCCTTATCTAGTTCTTATCAATACTACCTTTCTTCACAGAGAAGATTACAGATTTGTCTAGAAACAAGTAGAGAAGACACATGTTTACATGGTAACTCTCCACTTCCCTCCAAAGACTATTAGCAGTATTAGTTAGGATTAGCCAGGAAATAGTACAACAGGACACTGAATTTCCTCTTTCTCTTCCCTCAAGGTACAGAAGCATATGGAAGGCCTAAAACTAAAAGGAGGTTTGCTTTGCTTTTCACTCTGGGTTTCTCACATCATGATCGGTAGATCAGGATGGCAATAGCATTGGAAATCACCTTGTATAGGCATAGATGGAATTTATTCCAATAGTCTTCTGTAGTCTTTCTTTAGGACATGAAGAGCATAATATTAAAGACTTGTAGTCAGAGTAAGATTTTGTTCCTTTTCTCACCTAAAATTGAGATCAGGTGGATATAGTAAGAAGTAGAAGTTTCCCTGTGCATGGGGAAGTCATAGAACAGATGAAAGTCAGCAGGCTTGGCTTCTTATTGTTTTCTCTCAAGGGACAGATACAATGGAAAATGGAGAACTGAAATATTTCAATATAAGGGACCTAACAACAAGATTTATTGAAAATCTACTTTTTGCCAGGCACTGTGGTAGGCAATGAGAATGCAAATACAAAAGTGAGACTATCCATTCTCTCAAGAACTTCATATTATTTTGTATAAAAATAACAAATTCAAAGAGGACTAAATAAAGACTATAAATATACATATATGTATGTGTGTGTATTTGTGTGTGCATGTGTATATACATGCACATATATACATTTTAACTATGGGATATATATGTATAGAAAATAAATACACACACATACATTTTATATATATATATATATATATATATATATATATATATATTTAAATGCACACAATAGAAATATATTTTTTTGAGACATTAGAATGTTCATTCCTGGATATATCCAAAATATCCCATTATTCTTATGCTCAGTCAGTAAATAAGTATATTGATGATCATTATGATTAGAAGAACATTAGGATGTTCTAGAAGTAATTAAGATAAGGAATAAATTCAGGGGTAGTTAATTAATTTGATCTGGAGTTCAAGGTTGAGATCAAGATGCCTAAAGGACATTTGAATGGGATTAGTTAACAAGGAATTTTTAGAATTAAGAACTATGATGGTTAAATGTGTAGATTTGTGAGCTATATTTATAAAGATTATAATAAAATCCACTGGAGCTAGGGAGATCAACAATGGAGACTGTGGAAAGTGAAGAGAAGAGAGCCCAAAATAGATCCCTGGGATGCATCTCATATTAGGAGTAGGTCATGGATAATGATCTTGATAAAAAGACTGAGGAGTCAGAAAGGTAGAAAGAAAATCCCAAGAAAGTAGTCATTAAAATTCGACCCAGTTGGGAGATAGTGTCTATAAGTATATTCCATTGTACCATGTGCTATGCAGTAGTCAAGAAGGAGGAGGACTAAGAATAAAGAGATCATTAGTGAATCTGGAGAGAACATTTTCCATTATATGGTGAAGTCAGAAGATAAAAGTTAAATTGTGGAAAAATTAGTGGGAGAAAATGGAGGCAAGAATGTGGACAACATTTTGTGAATTTGACTAAAAAGGAAGTAGAAATATAAAATGATAATCAGAGGAAAGTAAGTGTAATTGAAGTTTTGTGGGGTATTTTTTAAAGTCAGAATAGGAGAGATTTGGGGATGTTTGGCATTTTCCCCTAAAGATAATAAGAAAGGAACTAGTGGAAAAAGAGAGATTAAAAATTAGTGAGAAGGATGATTGATTAATAATTCTAGAGAAGATAGAAAGTTTCTGGATCCAAGGACACAAGTGGAAGGTTTTGCATAACTAAGAAGGAGGTCCATTTCATCCTCTATGACTGAACTAAAGGAGTAGAGAGTGAGATGATGTTAAAATGATTTCAAATGTAGAATTTAGGGAGAGAGTGAGATCTCTAGAGACTATTTCATTTTCTTTCTTTTTTTTCAGTGACATTTAAAGTGAGGTCTTCTGCTGAAAAGTAGTGGTATGGGAGCTTGAGGAAATTTGGAACAGACATTGAGGGGAGTGATATAGAAAACAGGTAGGGAATATAAAAAAAAAGATTGGCATTCAAGAGTGAGGTATAGATGATGGGTCATAGAATGTGTTCAGGGAAGACAGTATCTCTGGGGTAAGGGCTTCTGAGTCCTTTATAGAGCTATTTTTTCTCCTTTGGTATCTACCAGATCCACATAACTGTCACCTGTGGCTCCAAGAGCTGTAGCCTGCACAGTGGTCACATATCAGTAAACCGTTTTGACAGATGGTCTAAACTTAATTGAGAGTAATCAAGGGGTCTCAAATCTTATAGCAAAGCAGGTGTTCTGGAATACTTAAAACTTGGTTAGACATGGAAGACAACAAGGTCATTCAATGCATTTCAAATTATCATTACTTGTCTTGAATATGTCCTGTCCCTGCACAGTCATTACTGGAAGATAATGAGGCCAAAGACACTGTGCAACTCTGCCTCACTTAAATACAATTTACACATGACTCAAAAGACATTTTACCATTTCTATCTGTTTCAAAGCCCTCTGGTGATGGATGAATCCTGAACAGCAGGAGTAGATATCTTGGGAGCTATGGTCACACCATGCAGCCCAGGCCATAGTGTCATCTTCTTACTGGAAGCATAGTAGGATTCAGCACATCCTTGGTGTCTGAACATCCTTTTAAGAATGGCAATGTAAGTAAAGGGTTAGAAAAGGTGCCATAAAAATGGTTTGCTTACCCATCCCTAGGCTTATTACTGTAACAGGTGGAGATCCCATCATGCAGTTGAAACATTAAAAAATGTACAAAAACTTCTGCAAAGTTGATTTTGGTCATCATTGGTACATGGATTATGTGCATACTTATAGACAACACAAAATTCAGTAGACCTGAAAGATAAACAGCTGTTGTTGTGAGAAAACTCAACAGGTATCACATCCAAATAGAAGTCCTGAGTGATACAAAACTGACAAATGAAGGCCAGTTTACCAAAGTGGGAGCTGGATACATGTTTTTCTGCAGTGGCTGCAGTGAAAGGGAGCACCATGTAGATGGTTTAAGTTTTGCAATCAAAATTCATCTAGTAAATAAATTCACATACTTTTCAAAAGGAATGAATGACAGGCTCATTTAATCCTTGGGAAGAAGGGAGTTGGAAACAGTAATAGCAATGGTCATTTACTATTAAAGACTTATTTATCTCATGACCTTCTCAATACCAACACTTTATTCTGTTTATTAAATGCAATAAAACTTCATAGATGTACCCATGCAACAAACACTAGAATTTAATAGACTTTGTGTTTGTAAGAAAAAGAGACAGGATGTGAGAGTGATGAAGATGACGTGTGGAGCAGAGTGCTCCACTGATCAGACTTATCATCTCTAAATTGAATATTCACATCAAAAAAAAGTGATAGATGCAAGGCAAAAAGACTACTAGAAGAATTAACTTCAATGGAGTAGAATTCTTCTGAGAGGGAACTGTTTGTTGACAACTTGGAGTATAAGTTGAGCCAGAAGTGCAGCAGAAAAGGAATAGATGACTTTCAAAGTATATAGCATTGTATTTATTCATCAGGGTCATTGCACTCACAAGCATCAAGACTTGTTTGATGAAAATTATGGAGAAATTCAGAAGCTAATAAATGAAAAACAAGAACTCCATAAGCTGTATCAGCAAGGTAGTTCATCCATCTCTAAGAAGATAGCTTTCAATTCCATCAAAAGTAAAGTACAATTGAAACTTAGATACAAGATTCTTGGCTCACTAAGAAAGCAGATGAAATTCAGTTTTATGCTGACAGTAACAATCAAAAGCATTTTTATGATGCATTGAACGCTATTTATAAGCCAAATACCTCTGGTGCATCTCAACTACTTAGTATTGATGGTCCATATTGATGAGTGATAAGGACATGATCCTAGAGAGATGAGTTAACACTTCCATAGTGTTCTCAATAGACTGTCATCATTCAGTTCTGAAGCTTTTGACTATTTACCTGAAGTTGAAATCAATCACTCCCTAGCTGAAGTTTCAGCTGAAGAAAAGTCAGTAGTCTACTTTTGTGTGGTGCTGACTCTATTGCAGTTGAGATTTACAAGGTGGGGGGGATATATTGCTCATACAAAAGCTGACTGAAATTGTCCACATTATATAGAAAGAGGAGGTTATGCTCCAATAATTCAATGGAGGATGCCTCCATTGTCCATCTCTATAAAGGTACACAGAATGGATTATGCTGTGACATTACATCTCTCTCTTAGTCATGACTGGAAAAAATTCTTGCCAGAATCCTCCATAATAGGCTGATCCTATACTTGGAAAAAGACCATCTACCTGAGAGCCAGTGTGGCTTCAGAAGGGTCTGAGAAACATTAATATGGTCTTTACTTCCTGACAACTCTAGAAGAAATGCCATGAGCAAAACAGAAGTATGTATGCAATATTTGTACATCTGACTAAGCCTTTGATACTGTCAATCACAAAGGCTTATGGAAAATTATGTCAAAATTTGGTTGCCCAGAGAAGTTCATCAATATGTCAATTTCATGATGGCAAGCTTGCCCAGGTTATGGACAATGGACAAAGTTCTTGAGCTTTTCCAGTCACCAATGGAGTTGAAACAAGGCTGTGTGTTTACTTCCTTAGTTTTTTAACATGATTTTTTTTCACATGCTGTCAAACATCTTCAATGAGGACAGATATGAAATCAAAGACAGCTATATCAATGATGATAAATTCTTCAACTTGAAAAGGCTAAAGCCAAAACTAAAGCAGAGGGAGTATTGATGTATGATTTTTTGTTACCACATAAGTGGTTACCCAATGCAGTTTTGGGGGCTGAGATGCTACAATGTATAGATCAATTCCCTGCTGCTTATACTAACTTCGGCCTGACAACAGGAAAAGAACAAACAAACAAACAAACAAAACAAACAAACAAACAAACAAACAAACCCACAGGTTCTCTATCAGCTATTACCACACCATCCATATGTAGAACTATTGATTACAGCAAATGTTGAAATTCTGAATGCTGTAGACAAGTTCATCTACCTTGGCAGTATATTTTCTAGGGATTGATAAGGAAATTGACACACACATTGTCAGAGCTGGCTCATTGTTTGTGACACTTGGAAAGAAAGTTTGGGAGAGAAATGGTATTAGATTGACTACCAAACTGAGCCATTTTGCTGACCGCATAAGTATCTACTGGCGCCCTGCCAGGAAATGCTTCCATTTGAATTGCCTTATGAAAAAATCTGAAGATCACCTGGAAAGATAAGATACCAGACCCTGAACTCCTTTCTTGAATTAAACTGCCAACCATTCCAACTCTACTGTAGAGAGCATAACCCCTGTTGGGCTGGCCACATTGTTCAAATGCCAAATGTATGCTTATGGAGAACTCACTTAAAGGAAGCACTTACAAGATAGAAAAAGCAATACAAAAATACACATGATCTCTCTTAAAAAAATTTAAAGTGGCAAATTTTTTTTATTGATGTCAGGAAAATTAAGTCCTAAAATTACAGTTGAATAATAACTGAAGAAAATAATTCACTAAAAGTTAAGAATTGAACAAATGAAAGTGAATGACTCAATGAGACATCAAAAATAAGTCAAACAAAACAAAAAAAAATGAAAAAAAAATAGAAGAAAATATAAAATACTTCATTGGAAAAAACAAACAAACAAACAAAAAACTATTGACCTAGAAAAAAGATCTAGAAGAAGCAATCTAAGAATTATTGAATTTCCTGAATTATAAAAAAACAGAGCCTAGACATCATCTTTCAAGAAATCATCAAGAAAAAGTGCCCTGATGTCCAAAAAGCTATTGAAAGAATTCACCAATCACTTGCTGAAAGAGAGCCCAAAATGAAAACTCCATGGAACATTGTACTTAAATTTCAGAATTATCAGATTGAGGAGAAAATATTATAAACAGCCAGAAAGAAAGTATAGAGGAGACACATTCAGGATTATCCAGGATTTAGCATCTTCTACTTTAAAGAATCTAAGGGCTTGCAATCTAATATTTCAAAAGGCAAGGAAACTTGGACTGCAGCCAAGAATCAACTGTCTAACAAAATTAAGCATTATCTTTCAGGGAAAAAGATGGACATTAAATCAACTGGTGAATTTCATTAATTTTGATGAAAAGACCAAAGCTGAGCAGAAACTTTTATCTTCAAATTCAGAACTCAAAAAAAGCATAAAAAGGTAAAAAGGAAAGAAATAAAAACTGTTTCTTTTAAAAGTTAGAAAGTTTATATCCCTATATAGGAAGATGATATTTTTAACTCTCAAGAATTGTATGTTATAGATATGCTTAAAGGGTGCAGGTACAATTTGATTTTATTGTGATAATAAAATAAAGAAACTAGAAATGGAAAGGAGTTTGTACTGAAAGAAGAGGAAAATGAAAATAAAAAGGGATAAATTACATTTTATAGTGAAGCAAAATTTCCTCTAATTGAGAGAAAGAAGAGAGGGGGGTGAGCATTATGTGAAACTTATTCTCATCAAATTTGGCTTAAAGAAAGAATATCAGACATATTTTCACTTCACAGAGAAACTTGTCTCAATCTATAGGGAAATAGAAAGGGAAAGGAAATAGAAGATAGAAAGGAGAATAGAAGCAAAAGGGGAGAGGAATAAGCAAGAGGGAGGGGCTGTAAAAAGGAAGGACTACTTTGAGGAGATGATGGTCAGAAGGAAATACTGGGGAGGAGAGAAGGGAGGAAAATAAAGAGAAAAGTATAACTTGGGAAAAAACAGGATGACAGGAAATACAGAATTGGTAATTTTAAGTGTGAATGTGAATGGGATGATTTCAGACTGGATTAAAAGTCAGAATCCTATAATATGTTGTTTACAAGAAACACATTTAAAACAGAGTGATACATACAAATTAAAGTAAAAGGCTGGAGCATAATCTATTAAGCTTCAGCTAAAGTAAAAATAAAGGAGGGATATCAATCCTGATCTCAGATCAAGCAAAAGCAAAATATATCTTATTAAAAGAGAAAAGGAAGGTAACTACATCTTGATATCAATACTACACATATGTGCACCAAGGGGTATAAAATATCCAAATTCCTAGAGAAGAAGTTAAAAGAGCTGAAAGAAGAATTAGACAGCAAAACTATACTAGTGGAGGATCTCAAGCTGGTTCTCTCAGAACTAGATAAATTGAACCACAAAACAAATAAGAATGAAGTTAAGGAGGTAAATAGAATTTTTTAAAAGTTAGGTATGATAGACCTTTGGAGAAAACTGAATGGAGAGAAAAAACTGAATGGATTATTTTTTTTCCTCAAAGATTCATATAGCCTACACAAAAAATATTAACCAAGTATTAGGGCATAAAACCCTCAAAATCAAATGCAGAAAGGCAGAAATAATGAATGCATCTTTTTCAAATCATGATGCAATAAAATCACGTGTAATGAAGGGCCAGGAGAAAATGGACCAAAATTAATTGGAAACTAAATTATCTGATTCTAAAGAATGAGTAGATGAAATCCATAGACACAATTGATAATTTCATCCAAGAAAATAACAATAATATGGCAACATACCAAAATTTATGGGATGCAGTTAAAACAGTTCTTAGGGGAAGTTTTATACACACACACACACACACACACACACACACACATATGCTTATTTGCATAAAATAGAGAAAGAAAAGATTAATGAACTGGGTATGCAATTTAAAAAGCTAGAAAAAGAACAAATTAAAAAACCCCAATTAAATACCAAATTCAAAATTCTGAAAATAAAGGGAAGATTAATAGAATTGAAACTGAGAAAAGTATTGAACTAGTAAACATAACTAAGAATTGGCTTTATGAAAAACCTAACAAAATAGATAAACCATTAGTTGATTTGATTAGAAAAAGGAAGAAGAAAATAAAGTGGTTAATACCAAAAATGAAAAGGGTGAACTTTCCACCAATGACAAGGAAATTAGAGCAATAATTAGGAGCTATTTTGCCCAACTGTATGCCAATAAATCTTAGAATCTAAATGAAATGGATGAATACTTACAAAAACATAAATTTCCCAGTTTAACAGAGGAGGAAATACATTACATAAATATTCCCATTTTAGAAAAAGAAACTGAACAAACTATTGACTAGCTCCCAAGGCCAGATCGAGTTATATGTGAGGTGTATCAAACATTTAAAAAAAAATAATTCTAATACTATGCAAACTATTTGGAGAAATCAGGAAAAAAGGAATCCTCTCAAATGCTTCTTATGACATAGACATGGTGCTGACTGCTAAATCATTTAGGGTCAAACAGAGAAAGAAGAATATGGACCAATTTCCCTAATGAATATTTATGCAAAATCTTAAATAAAATATTAGCAAAGAGATTACAGCAAGTTATTCCTAGAATAATACACTATGATCAAGTAGGATTTATACCAGGAATGCAGGGCTGGTTCCATTTTAGGAAAACTATTAGCATAATTGACTATGTCGATAATCAGACTAGTAAAAATCACATGATTATCTAAATAGATGCAGAAAAAGCATTTTACAAAACCAAATACTCATTCCTATTAAAAAAAAAACACTAGAGAGCATAGGAATAAATAGAGTTTTCCTTAAAAATGATCAATAACATTTATTTGAAGCCATCAGCAAACATCATATGTAATAGGGATAAACTAGAACCATTCCCAAAAAGATCACAGATGAAACAAGGATGCCCACTGTCATTATTACTATTCAATATTTGATTAGGAATATTGGCTTTGTCAATAAGAGAAGAAAAATAAATTAAATGAATTATCACTCTTTCGCAGGTGATATGATGATATACTTAGAGAATCCTAGAGAATCAATTAAAAACTACTATCAACAATTTACAACTTTAGCAAAGTTGCACAGTACAAAATAAATTCACATACATCACCAGCATTTTTATGTTACCTACAAAGTCCAGCAGCAAGATACACAGAGAAATTCCATTTAAAATAACTAGATAATATAAAAGAATTGGAATCTACCTGCCAAGGCAAAGTCAGGAACTATATGAATACAACAACAAAACACTTTCCACATAAAATCAGATCTAATCAACTGGAAAAAAAAAACAAAAACATCAAGTCTTCAGAGGTAGGCTGAATGAATATAATAAAAATCATAATACTACCGAAATTAATCTATTTATTCAGTGTCATGCCAATCAAACTCCCAAGATATTATTTTACATAGCTAGAGAAAATAATAACAAAGTTCATCTGGAAGAACAAAAGATCAAGGACTGCAAGGGAATTAATGAAAAATACTGCAATTAAAGTTGTTCTAGCTATACCAGACTTAAAACTTTATTATAAAGCAAAGGTAATCAAAATCATTTGGTACTGGCTAATGTTAGGTTCTTACTAAGTGCTAAGTAGGTACTTGACAATTCTCTACTTCCTGCCTTTCCTGGGGAAGAGCTTGCATGCTTAGGAGGAGCAAGCTCATTGGTTGAAGTAATTCTTCCCAGAAGCCCTTGCATTATCCCATGCCCATTCTCTGGGAGGATAAAGAGGGCAGCACTTCAGAGATAGAGAGTCTCTGCTCTACATCAGGCTTGACATGGCTCTTTGCAGGAAGGGAAGTCACTTCTCTGGTCGAGAGTTAACGGCAACTGTTTGGAGACAATGATTCTCTACAGGAAGAAGAATCTGTCTGAGAGATTTGAGTTGACACAGCAGATCTCCTCCCAGAGAGCAATTGGCAGCTTCTGGAGACAACAGCACCTTACATACTGGCATCCACAACGTGGGGCAAGGACGTTTCCTTATCCTGACAAGGACTTATTCTGAGCCCTTCAGAGGAGCTAGACCGGACCTTTGCAATCCGATCCAGATCTCAGTCTCTCTGACCCAGAACCATGAGTAACAAGAAAACTTTGTTAAAGATTAAGTGAACATGCTAATAGATAAATAAGGAACTTAACTTGTTAAGGGCTAAACCAGCAATCTCTGACAGTGAAATGGGGCAAATGCCTTCTATTCAAGGAAAATGTTTAGAGAGCATCATCAAGGTTATGAAAAGCCAAGGACTGATTATAATTTTGGAGGATATTACTGAACTTTTAAAAACTGTGAAGGTCATATGTCCTTGTTTTTCTCTGGAAGAAGAATTGGATCCAGATGAATGGGTATTAGTAGGAAAGCAATTAGGTGAACACTACAATTCTAGACCAAACTCAATTTCCAAAGATACACTTCATACCTACAATTTAATCCAAATGGCTTTAAAAACTGTTATTCTAAAGGAAGAGAAGAAGGAGCAAAATGGGGAAGTGTCAACTAAACTAGGTGAAAAGGATAAATTAGATAACAATGAAGTTAAGTACAATTCTGAGCAACAGGAACATTTCTCATCTCCTCCCTCAAATAACCCTTCAGGGGTGGAGCAAGAAGGAGGAGGGGAAGAGGCAGAAACACAAACAGAATCTCCTGTGAAGCAGCCTAAGCCTATGACAAGATTAGAAAAAGCATTGGTCAAAGCTAAGAGAGAAGGACAGGATATAAATGATTTTATACATGAATATCCTGTGATTGAAGATATTGACTTTGTAGGTCATAAAAGGAGAAAATATGCACCTTTAGATTTGAATAAAATTAAAGATTTGAAAAAAAGTTGTACCCTTTATGGGGCTACATCAGCTTAAGTTAAAATGTTAATAGATGGTTTGTCTTATGAAGTCCTAACCCCGAATGATTGGAAATCCATAGCAAGGACATGCTTAGAACCTGGGGAAAATTTGTTATGGCTTGCGGAGTTTCATGAATTATGTAAAATCCAAGTCAGATGCAATTTGGAAATAGGAGTTAACACAAAATTCACTTTTAAACACTTAGCTGGTGAAGGTCAGTATGGAGAGAATTCAGAACAGATTAATTATACCATGACAATATATGAGCAAATTGCTAAGGCTGCAATAAAAGCTTGGAGTGTCCTCCCTGGACAGAAAGATCGCAGAGAGGCTTTCACTAAAATAGAGCAAGGTCCCAATGAACCTTTTGCAGATTTTGTGGGATGTTTGCAAACTGTTGTCAAAAGAACTATTGGAGAAATGCAGCTACAGAAATAATGACCAGACATCTGGCTAAGGAAAATGCCAATGAGATTTGCAAAAGAATTATATGGGGATTAGACAAAGATGCTTCTTTAGAGGAGATCATAAGACGCTGTGCTACAGTGGGAACAAATGCTTTTTATACCCAGACTATGATGAACATGGAAAGACAGGATCCCTCCTGGCAAGGGACTTCTAGAGAAACTCGGTGATGTTTTCAATGTGGAAAAATTGGACATCTAAGAACTCAGTGTAAATATGGAGATAGAGTGAGAAGACAGGGTGAAAGAAGACCTAAAACCCCATGTCCAAAATGCAACAGAGGACTCCATTGGGCATCAGTGTGTAGAATAATTCAGGGAAATGGGATGAGGGACCCAGGTCCAGGGCCCCAGGCAAAAAAGACTTGGGGCATGATGGCAGCTGATGTTACACCCAAAGAGCCTTTAGAAGGTCAGGACTCTGATTTGATCAACCAGCAGAAAAGTAATCACATGGCAGAAAGGGATTACCTGATAAGTCAGCCAAAAGGCAATAAGATTGCAAAAATGGATTACACTTGGGGAGAATACAGGCCTTTTAAACCAATAGGGCTGTGTCCAGTGCAAACAACTCCAATGTAATTGCCAGATGATGAGAAGAGATTTAGAAAGTGGTAAATAGAAGAAAATTAGATAGGTTAACTGCCTGTAGAGAGACAGAAAAAAGGGAAAGACCTCAAAACAAAGGAGAAAATCTAAGAAATATCTGACACTGAAAGAGCATGGCTAATAAGAAGACTGTTAAAGAACTTTAAAAACCAGCAGGAATCATTGGATTTCCTAACACAAGATGAGACTAATGGACAATGGACTTATGGACATTTATAAATTCTCAGTTTATGATTATTTGATCATGTTATTTGTTACATACTTCTAGCATGTGTTATGTTACTATGTTACTATGTATCTATGTAATCTATGTAATTATGTGTAATGCCTCCCATATTGATGGATTTATGTTTCAAGGTCATGACCACCCTATGTTCTAAATCAAAAGAAAGGGGGAGATGTTAGGTTCTTACTAAGTACTAAGTTAGTACTTGACAATTCTCTAGTTCCTGCCTTTCCTGGGGAAGAGCTTGCATGCTTAGGAGGAGCAATTTCATTGGTTGAAGTAATTTTTCCCAGAAGCTTTTACATTATCCCACGCCCATTCTCTGGGAGGATGAAAGAGGGAAGTCACTACTCTGGACCAGAGTTAACGGCAACTGTTTGGAGACAACGGTTCTCTACAGGAAGAAGAATCTGTCTGAGATATTTGAGTTGACACAGCAGATCTCCCAGAGAGCAATCGGCAGCTTCTGGAAACAATAGCACTTACAGGCTAAGAAAAAGAGTAGTCAATTAATGAAATAGGTTAGGTTCACAAGACACATTAGTCAATGACTATAGTAATCTAGTATTTGATAAACCCAAAGACCGCAGCTTCTGGGATAAGAACTCACTATTTGACAAAAATTGCTATAAAAATTGGAAATTAGTATGGCAGAAATGAAGCATTGTCACACATTTAACAAAGTATATCAAGATGAGGTCGAAATGGGTTCATGATTTAGACAAAAGAGTGATATTATAAGAAAATTAGAAAGACAAAGGATAGAAAGCAATCTGTGGCTAAAGAAGAACTAGAGTACCTTATGGAGTAGAATATGGATAATTTTGATTATATTAAGTTAAAAAGTTTTTGTACCAACAAAACCAATGCATGTAAGTTTAGAAGAGAAGAAATAAACTGGGAAAAAAAGTTTTTACATTTAAAGGTTCTGATAAAGACCTCATTTTAAAATATATAGAAAGAATAAATTCAAATTTAGAAGAATTTGTGCCATTCTCCAATTAATAATGATCAAAGCAAATTTCAAGTGAAGAATTTGACATCATTTCTAGTCATATAAAAAGGTATTCTAAATCAACATTAAGCAGAGAACTGTAAAATAAGACAATTCTGAGACACCACTACACACCTCTCAGATTGGCCAAGATGACAGGAAAAGACCATGATAACTGTTGGAGGCGATGTGGGAAAACTTGGACACTAATACATTGTTGGTGGAGTTGTGCACTGATCCAACTATTCTGAAGAGCAATTTGAAACTATGCCAAAGGGCTATCAAACTGTGCCTACCATTTGATTTAGCAGTGTCATCAGAGATCTTTCTTTCTTTCTCTTTTTTCACTTTTTGATCTGATTTTTCATGTGCAGCATGATAATTGTGGAAATATGTAGAGGAATTACACATGTTTAACATATATTGAATTACTTGCCATCTGAGGGAGAGGATGGGAAAACTTTGGAATGCAAAATTTTGCAAGGGTGAATATTGAAAATTATCCATGGATATATTTTGAAAATAAAAAGCTTTAATAAAAAAGGGTGAGAAAGTGTTAAGTGTCTGCTTGAGCTCAGATCCTCCTGATTCCAGGGCTAGTACTCTATTCACTACATCATCTAGCTGCCACTCTCTGGTGCTTATCTTTTGGAGTTTTTCTTGCTTTAAAAAGGTGGGTGAAAATTCAATCTACTCTCTGTTATTGTTGTTATGAGAGTAACACTGATGTCCTGGGATTGATTCTAACAGATTGTGAAACATTGCATACGAGTCAATGTGTCTCTTCCTAAAGATGAGTGACTTATAACTACTTGTCACATTGACTATTTGCTTTGTCAAAAAAAGGTAGTCTTTTTCTTATTTAAGTGAAATGTCTCAAATCAAGTTTTAAGAAAATTTCTGAATGCCTCATTGCTTGCTACATTCAGACTTTATTTTTTTCCTTTTCTAGTCATCCTAGTACCATATAGCATAGTTACATGTAAGGTGAAATAGATTTGTTTACAGAAAATTATCATCAGATATTTTTCTTTCTGATATTACTTGAGTTGACTTCTCTTAGTGATTAATTTTGGGAATTTCCTTTACTGATTGATAAATGTGTTGGACCAACAGTTCTTAATACACCATTAAAAAGAACTCAACACTTCTTATGGCTTAAGTCACTGCCTAGTTGTTTTTCTTCCCTACAAAGTGACATGGATTACTCTGTCAGACTGAATATATACAGGATAAATTAATGAATTTCAAATTACCATATGCTTTCTCCTCCTGGCAATACACATCCCACTAACAAAGAAGCTGCTTGCGTTTCTGTGGCAGCAAAATGTCTCTCTTGTAATCTTTGTACACCTGCATATAAAACATACCAAGCCAGAAGACTGCAGCATCCTGTAGATTTGCAAGCAAATGACTGCGGCTGCTATAAGCTTATTGGAGAATCACTGAAATTGTTTCAGGTAAGAACATACAACAGAAGAAAAGAAAAACTAATCAGGATATTGTTATTTTGACATATTCTGTTACCTTTTCAAAAATGCCTTCATAATTTTCATTGTGACATGATCTCAGTATCCAATAAAAAGCTAAGAATTTTTCATCCCTCTGACAGGTCTCCATTAATAAAACAACAATCTTTTGTGTGTAGTAATCTTTAATCTTATTTTGTCACATACTTCTCAGTAGCATTTCCACTCGTTTTACAGTATAATTTATGGCACTGAAACAACTCCTTGCCCTGGAAAAGGTCAGTCTGTCAAGGTTTACTTGTCTTTGAAGAAAAGTAATAGAGCATTATTTATGAACTAAAGAATACACTTCAATACTTTAATCAATCAGGAAGATACTTGTATTATTATATTCTTTGCCAAAAAAAAAGAAATATCATGACCAAAGGATACATCAACCTTGCTTTCCCTTTCATGTTGAAAAGGCCTCTTACCTTTTATATCTACTTTTGCTTTTGTGTTTATGGCAGTATGGAAATAACATGCCTGATAGTGTCTGATATCAGGGACCAATTTGTAAATTATGAGAAATGAATTGAACTTTTTAAAAGATCATTGAGTCTTTGGACAGATTAACTAGCTTCATCCAATATGCTCATCACATGAAACTCATCTGATAAAATGAAGGGGGACATGCAATTAAAACCTAGAGAATGGAGGGATAATTGAAGAGCTTTAAAGCAGTGTCTTGTGGAGAAATAAGCAAAATAAAAAAGCCATTTCATATTGCTGCACAGAAGATCCCCAACCATAGCCCCAGTTGGTCCCCATATGTTTTTAGAACCTACCACAAGCACAAATTAGAGCATGCAGTGTAGGGAAACAATATAGTGCTTCATTAGAGAAAACAGTCACATTTTTGAATTAAGTGTTTCAAATAAGGATTTAATTTAGATTTAGTAAGATTGTTGCGTGTGAATGAAATAGCAATAGATTGCCAAGAATTCTTTTATTAAAGTCTAACAAGTGTGTAATAAGATACATATCTACTACAAAATGATTAGACATAAATACATATGTTTAAAGTAATTAGTTATAAAGAATGTGATTTTTGATAAACAAAAATATTTTTAAAATTAATTGAGAAAGACTTGAGCTCTAGATAAACCCAACTAAAACTTCTATAGCATTGGAAAACTATATTAATATTGGCCTCTTAATGCCACTCTAAAATCAGAATGTTGCTGATCAGAAATGAAACAAAAATGATGTTACATGGAATTAAATTGGGAAAGAACTTTTTTTTTTCTCCCAGAGCTTTAAAAGAACAAAATACACGAAGATTTCCTTTGGGATTAGAGAATAGAGTAGTCAGAAGAATTATATACTCAAGATTCAAAGTCTAAAAGAGAAGTCTGGGATTTAAAGTGTATGTTCTCTGTCCTAGAACTTGGGGACTTTAACTTAAATATTGATGTTCCCTTCAATATTATCTTTATTTCTTAGTTTAACAACATTTTTTTAACATTTGATTTATATCTTCATTTCATTTCAGTATTATTCAAGGGTAGTTGTACTGACATGTTTGGCTCCTCCACAATCAATTCTAAAATTCTCCAATATAACTATGGTCCCTTTTCTTTTCCTCTATCTTATCATTCCTAAACTTATAATTCTGCCTTAATTGAAACCCTACTAACTCTACACCTTCCTGATTTCCCAGATTATCATCTTACTCTGGTCACATTCAGAATCTTGACCCTTTAAATGAATTTATTTGACTTTAACAATCTTGCTGACCCATGATTCCACAACCTTTATCCTATCTTAGCACTCTCTCTCTGACTTGATGTCTGTCTGTCTTTCTCTCTGTTTGTGCCTTGTCTCTATGTCTCTTCCTTTTTTGTCTTCCCTCTCCCCCAATATTTAATTTCTCCTAATCCTAATCCCAAATCACTCTGTTATCTTCAAACATTCCTACAATTTACTTTGCATCTTTTAAAAATAAATAGTTTTCATTCTATCATTCCTTTCTATCTTTTTCCTCCTGGATATTTTCTCATACCAAGGGGTTCAGGATACTTACTGAACTCTCATGGTTCATCTCCAAGACGATGGCTTCGTCTTAGATTTTTTTTTTTGATTCTTCATCCATTAACCAGGGAGTACTCCAATCCCATGTTCTCTTCCCTTCTCTCTTTATTGCTATACATTCTCATTTTTTTTTATTTCAACAGCTCCCATGATTTCAATCATATTTTCTATGTAGATGATTCCAATACGCATATATTGAACCCTATTCTGTCTTCAGAGCTGCCTTTTTGGACATCTCCAACTGGATATTGCTTAAGCAACTCAAACTCAGTATCTCCCATAATAGTGCTTGGCATCTTTCCCTTAGGTCTTCCCTCTTTCCTATGTTCCTATTTTGACAAGGTCATTATCACTCTCCAAATTATCTAGAATCCCAAACTAGCATGGTGCCTTGCAAATAGTAGATGTTTAATAAATGAATATTGATTGTTTAATTTCATGTGAAATTCCCATCTGAAAAGGATGAGGGTTAGTATTTTTAGACTCTCTACTCACCTAACTGAAGAAAAATATAAGGACATGTTTGTGGATATGAGTTTATATCCCATATTTCCCTTATACTGTGATCAATTTCAGTTATGTATCTGAATTTTCCATAATTTTTGAATGCAATATACAATAAAAGAGGTTTTGATTTATCTCACTAATCATCAGTATAATGGAATTATCCAAATCAATTCATAACTTTGGACTCTTTAAATCACTTGCCTTAAGAAAGTCAGACAAACAAGGAGACACAGAGAGAGATGGAGGGAGAGAATACAGTGATATTGCCTTTAAGTCATCAACAAATCTTTTCCCTATATTTACTAGTTTAGTTCCTTGACTCTAACATTTAAATTCTTCTTTGATTCATTCCATTCTTTTTCTCTCAATCCAGCACTGAACCATTTTAACTCCTAGATCTTTTGTTTTTAAAGAGTTCTAGATTCCCAGCAATGTGTTTCCTTATTTAACAGGATTCATCATTATTAGGTACTTTTATATAACTGTTTATGTTTAGTCCTGGTTTTTCCTAGTTATTTTTCGAAGAAGAAGAACAACTGGACATTATTTTCAGTACAACAAATAAATAAACAGAAATGCATTCCAGACCTCTTTACTATTGCAGATCACAATTAACCTAAAATGTATAGTTTTAGAGAACTACCTGAGATTCAGAAAGCTTAAGCAACCCATTCATAACAGCTAACAAATATCAGAGGTAGGATAAGTCCAGAACTCTATTATGCTATGTAGTCAATTATAGACTTGAATATTATTATTGATGTTAATTTTTAATATGTTATTAAATTATAATGTGTCCTTATAGGGAATATTAGGAATAAAACCTAGCTGGAGAGTAAAAAGCCTAACTTTTCTGATGCTTTCTAGCTGTGCATCCATGAAAAAGTCACTCAACTTCCCTGGGTCTAAGTTTCTTTATCTGTAAAATAAGAGGATTAAACAAGAGGGCTTTTGAGTCTCCTTTCAGCTCTGGATCTAAGATCCTATGATCTTTTAAATGCTGAGGAGGCTCTTCAAATTCCACTTGAGACCCAGAGCTCTGGACAAAGAAGAATATTGATAGCAGATTTTTTCAGAGTTATTATTTGCACTTATATTCTAGTTTTTAATTATAGTTATCTGTGTATGTCTTGTTTCCCCCACTAGGCTGAAAGCTCTTTAATGACACCTTGTTTCCTCTTTGTTAGTGTTTTTCATGTACTAGGATCTTAATAAATGTTGGTTTAATATTGCTGAATTGAAGACAAATCATAGTTAATTAAAATAAGCAATTACCTTAATATTGCCACGTGCTGCACATTCCATGGCCTCAGGACCATCTGATTCCAGTTTATCTTGTAGTCCCTGAGGATAGGATGTTCTTTTTGTGTCCATTCTATAATGTATTCTTATTTCTAATAGATTGATACCAAAAGCCATAAAATCACACACCCACACACAAACACAGGTTTTATGTAACATGCAACTATACAATTTCAAAGCTAAGGAATACAATTCTAAAAGAATGCATCAAATATGTGCACCCTTTCTTAGCTAGAAAAAAAACTGATTTGAGAATAGATGATTGGAATATATTTTAAAGCCCATAAAACTGGGAGAAGGACACTGTATTCTAAGGGACAGGATAATTAAAGCTCAAGAGATTACAATGCCGCTCAGAATGGTTATATCATTCTTGTTTGTGCACAGAAATTGAAATAATGTGGCTCAAAATCCTATTGAAAATATGATTGCTAATATCAGAGCCAGCATAAATGAAGCTCAATTTTAATGAGCAAGGAAAATGGAATGACTCTCCAAGCCTGTTTAATTTGTTCAACCCGCAGCTAAAATATATTATCTAAAAATGTATAGAAATTGATATGCTCCTCATTCTCCAGTACTAAAATGTTAGAGGATTACCCGAAAAAGGTTCATTATTCCTGCTAACAAAGCATGGCCCTTGTGGCAAGAATGGAGAAGGTGGATGAAGTTTTCTTCATAAAAGGCTTGAGTTAATTTTGTGGATGGATTTCACACACGTTTGAACACTACGAGTTATACAAATTCATGATATTCTGGAAGTGCTCTCTGTATTTGTTGAATGTAATGAACAACTGAAGGTCAGAATTTCGCCAGGATTAAAATCCAACTAATCTGCTGGGAAATGCCCTGGACATGGTAACAATGGGCCACTTCTTACTTCTTTCTTTTTGAAATCCATGCCTGTGAATTTAATAATTAAACTACTGGGGCAAGGTGAAGGAGTATGGTCCCTTCCTAGTGGAGTAGTTGGTGCCAAGCAGAGCTAATCTTATATAGAGACTGAGTAGACAATTGCTTGCATTTTATGAGTTTCCCAAGGCTTCCTGGAAAAAAAAAGTTCCTCCATTAATCTGCTTGTTTGTAATGACAAAATCATTCCTAAAGGGTCTTCTTAAAAGGTCCTTTACTTTAACTGAGTTAAAGCATTAACCCAAGGCATCATGGTATAATTGAGAGAGGACCAGCCTTGAAATCAGGGAGTCCTAGATGGAAATTTTGACTCTAATAAGTGCTATTTTATATGAGCCAGGTACCATAATCTCTTAGTTCCCTATGTAACTATTTTGGACTCAAAGTTCAAAGCAGTTACATACCTGCCTAGATATACAGTTTGTTCATTGGAAGCACTTCACACTAATATTATCACAGGTCTGAGAAAAAAAAAAGACATTTTATAAACTGATAAGATGAGAACATAAGGAATTTGAAGATAAATACCCCTACACTAAAGCACCCATCACCATTTCTAAGTAATTTTTCAACTGACATGACTGGGCAGGGTAAGAGAAGGGAGGAGAAGGAATTCTTGTCTCAGAGAGTGAACTTCTGATAATCATGGCCATTTTTTTTCCCCATAGGATAAGACTAATCTATCCTTAGAAGACTATTTTTCCTTAGAGTCCAACTAGTCTAACCTTTCATTTTACATATATGACAACTGAGACCTAGAACCATGAAATAACTTGCCCGAGGTCACATAGATGATAGATCTAGGATTTGTACTTAGGTGATATGACTAAATTTTATTTCTCTTTATACTGCACTTCAACATGTCTGTGCCTCCACTTATTCAAATATCACAAAATATTGAATCTGCTATTGTAAAGAGAACACTTTAGTAATTATTCTATGATGTAGGGTTGGCCTGCAGACTTTATACACACTAGGTAAATTATAGGCTTTGTTTCTTTGGAGTTATTCTGTTATCATTCTTCATTTTCAATTTCATTCCCAAGAGACTCTGATTTGAATCTTTTTTTAAAAATTGTATGGCTCTTTCAGTTGTAACCCCCTTTGAATTGTTGTCCACCTTGTTAGTTCACAGTTACTTTTTGCTCACTAGACTAAGGTCAAGATTATTCCTTTATATTCCCATTTAAACCTGTCCAGAAAAAAATTCCCTTTGTATTTGGGCTCCAAGTATACTTGTTAGTTTTAAGTTGAATATTTCCCTTTAAGCTATAAAACCTTTCATTTTATCAATGTCCTCTGAATTCTATATGTAGAAACCCCTCACTACTCTCTCTGTTCTTTGCTCACAAAAACAGATAGTAAGTCCTCAGCTCCCCTTTTGGACCAGACTTTGATGAACTATGAAGGAATTGCTAGTGAGAAAACTCTACCTCTGAGTTAGAGCAGGCACTTGTCTGTAACTTATAGTCTTAGAGGGGAATGAGACTGTTGAAGAATCAATTCAGTATTTGGCATTTTCCTACCTTAGCCAAGGCATTTTTATTATTTTTGTAAATACTATCAAAGCAAATCAAATTGTGGACATTCAAGCAAGTTTCAGAGCCATGGTTTTTTTTTTAATTTTTTATTTATTTTTTGCCATGTAGTGTATGTATGGGTAACCTAATTATATCTAAGTTAAGAAGACAAAGATAAATTTGAGGTAGAACATAATTGATAGTGATTACCTTAATGCAATATTATCTGTTAGAGACACAGAATTTGAAATATGATATTTCTGATTCCAAAACCAATCTTTTATGCACAATGCATAAAAGTGTTTATTAAGTATTTATTATATACTGTTGTAAGCATGGGCAATACAAAGGAAAAAAACTTATTTGCAAATGAAAATAATGATATAATAAATCAGAGCACACAATTTAAGAATTAGTGAAAAGTAACTTCAGAAGTTATGGTACCAGCATCTAGAGCCTGAAAGTGAGATGAGAGATCAAGAAAGTCCTTTTATAGAAGGTGGCATTAGTTTTGAATATTAATGGAAGCCAGGGATTCCACATGTCTGAAGTTCAGAAGCAGAACATTTCAGGCATGGTTAGGAGCCAAGATAAAGGCATAGAAATAGGATATGAAATGTCCTGCCAAAAATTAGTAAGTTGATAAGTATGATAACATCAAAGAATAAATGGAGGACTGTAGAGTCTAAGACAATCAGAATGAGAAAATCATGGAACTAGAGAATCACAGAATTAGGGAATCTCAGAGTTGTAAGATACCTCAGAGATAGTCTAACTTGTGCTTTTTATAACACTATTAACAAGTGTTCAATCTGCTTTACTTGGTGACATCCAGTAAAGCTAAACCTATTAGCTAATAAGGCAGCCTATTATGTTTGGCTAACTCTAGTAAAGAATAAGGTGGGAGTCTTTGCTTAAATCAAGACTAAATCTTAATCAACACTAATATTTATATATTATTTTAACTAGAACTCTATCTCTCTGCATCTGAACGTACTCCAGTGTGTCAATAATTGTTCCCAAATATATTGACTGAGGGAGAACACAGCATCACATATATGGTCTACTGAAAGCAAAGTAAAGGGATCCATTAGCTACCTGGTCGTGGACCCTGTCTTTTAAAAGACTCTTAATGCTTTTTAAAACAACCTATTATGATATTATTACTTTTAACTGCCATGTTACACTTTGATTAACATTAAATAGAGTTATTTTAACACCATTCCCCCACCCAATCTTGTCCCACCAGAACAGTTTACTTATCCTTTCTCTTTCTGAGAACACTTTTTGTTATCTCAACATTTTCTTTCTTGCTTTGATTATCATGTGTATGTGAATGGCTTCCAAATGTGTAACTTTAGTTTGAACATCTCTCCTGAACTTTTCCTCTATCTGCTTAATTATACCTCTCTTTCTAGGTATCTCACAAATCTAAAACTGAATTAATAGATCCCCAATTATTCATACTCCATACTATCTCATCTTCTAATCCTAAACTAGCTTTTTCTCTTTCATTAATGCTACACTTCTTTTACTTAGATTCTGAATCTTTGATTTGCTTTTGGCACTTGAGTTTCTACATGTAATTAGTCACCAAATTCTATAAATGCTTTTTAAGCTTAAAAAGGGATCTTAGTAGTTCATACCTTAATAGGTGATCTTCAAAATCTTCCTAAGACAATTCAAATGAATGAATTTTTGATACCTGCCATGGCACTAATGAATGATACTAAGAGTCATCATCTAGAATAAAGCAAATATTTTAACTGTTATAAACATCATTACAAAATCTGGCTTTCCCCAATCTTTTCAGTCTCGAGATAGCTGGGTGACACTGTGGATGGAGCACTAAGCTTGAAATCAGGAAAATGTAAGTTCCCATTTTTCCTCAGACACTTACCAGTCACATATGTGACTCTGGGAAAAATCATTTAGCCTTTATCTGCCTCAGTTTCCCCATATTTAAAATAAGGATAACAATGACACTCACTTCCTACAATTGTTATGAGAAACATTTGAGATAATTGTAAAGTACTTAGCACAGTGCCTGGCACAAAGTAAGTGCTATATAAATGTTTCCTGTTGGGAAAAAAAAAATAGGTTGTTCAGTGACAGATAGTTGGAGATCTCTCTCTCTCTCTCTCTCTCTCTCTCTCTCTCTCTCAGTGATTATTGGTAAAATTCTAGCTAGAACATCCTTAATAAACTTATCCTTCATCTGGAAGATGGTCATCTACCCAAGAGCCCAATGGCTTCAGAAAGGGTCTATGAATGGTTAATATAGTGTTTGCTGCTTACAACTTCAGGAACAATATTAGAAGTAGAATAAAGGTCCATATGCAATCATCATTAATCTGTCCAAGGCCATTTTGATACTGTCATTAGAGAGAACTTGTGGAAAATCATGATGAATATGGTTGCCCAAAGCATCACCCGTTCCATGATGGCTTGCACAGGTTCTGGATAACAGACAATGCTCTTGAGTTTTCCTAGTCACCAATGAAATAAAGTAGGGATATGTGTTTGCCCTACACTTTTTAATATTATGTTTTCAGTGATGTTATCAGGTTCTATCATTGAGGACAAAAACAGTTACTGCTCTGATGGTAAATTATTTAACTTGAAAAAACTACAAGCCAAGACTAAAGTGGAGGTTGAGTTATTGCATGATTTTTTTTGTTCACAGATGATTATGCTCTCAGTGCAGCCTCTAAGGATATCATCCAACAGACTGTGGATCATTTCTCTGAATTTTGTGCTAATTTTGGCCTGACAATTAACACTAAGAAAATATAGATTTTCTACCAGCCAGCATTGAGCCAGCCATATGTAGAACCATCAGTTACAGAAAATGAAGAAATTTTCAATGCTGTAGATAAGTTCACTTACCTTGGTGATATTCTTTCTAGGAATTGGACAGATAGATGAAACTGGTTTCACCAGAATTAACTGAGCTTTTGAGAGTTTTCATAAAAAAAAGCATGGGAGAAAAGACATTAAGTTGCATACCAAACTGAAAATGTACAGAGTCCTTGTGCTGACCTCATTGTTATACTAGTGCCATGCCAGGTAACAAAATAGCTTCCATTTGAATTGTCTTAGAAAGACTTTGAAGATCACCTAGTAGGTATGAACTACTAAGATCCCTTTTTGAACTGAAGAAATATTTAAACCCTACTGCAAAAAGCACAACTCTAAAAGGCTGGGCACATTGTTTAAATGCCAAATGAATGTTTGCCTAAAAGATGATTTTACGGAGAATTCACACAGGGAAAATGCTCATGTGAAAGTCAGAAAAAGCAATTAAAGGATACATTTAAGGTCTCTCTAAATAACTTTGGAATCAATTGTGAGACTTTGAAGACAATGGCATAGGAACTCCCACCATGATATACCTGCATTAAAGAAGGTGCCATTCACCATGAACAAAGCAGAATTATGGTAGCTTAAAAGAAATATGAACTGTGCAAATTTATAAACATCTCCATGCCAAATGTTCTTATGGATTATTAGTGCCTAATCTGTGGTAGTAGTTTTTGACTTCATAGAGGTCTGATCTGCCAATCAGATACACTGTACATTGTTCCCAACATAGTGATATCATTTTGCTTCCCTTTCATTACAAAGGTCAACTTTTTTGTTGCTACTCCTTTTACACATTTTCTTGTATAACTGGCAAACTTGTGCTTTGCTGACTGTGCCATGCCTTTTTCACTCTCCTTGCCTTGTTTCATGCTGTTCTGTTCTCCCTCTTCTAAAGTATAAATCATGAAATCTTACACATAATTGAGGTACATAGTCCACAAAATCTTCCTTGAGCTACCAACTAGGCAGGAGCCATTTGTGTATTTTGCTTATCAAATTTGAAGTTTGAGAACAGGATTATTATGTTTATTTTTGGATTGTATGGTAACTAACTCGATGTTTTGATCTTATCAATTAGTGCATAACTGTTGAGCAAAGTGATGCTGAGCTAAGCTTAAATCTTGACCAGTTTTCCTTGGTATTTTAAAAACCTTTTAAAAACCTCTGAGTTCTTAAAAAAAAATCCCCGTTTTCTTGCTAAGTTCACTTCAGCATTTTATTTCTTATTTCTATAGAGGGCATTAATATGATCAAAACCTTCCATTCAGTCCTTTTTCTCTAGAATAGTAATTTCTTTACACTATTAGTGAATTTAGAACTTTGCATTTACATGTATTTAATTCAATTTTTAAAACTAGTTGCTAAGCACTGATTATATTTAAGGTCTTATATTTAAGAGCTTCTTATATCTGCCACACCAAGTCTGAAGTCCTCATAGAGTTCTACCTAGTATAGGGTGACCAGGACTTTGCCCAGGCTACTGAATTTAGAGAATGTTGAAAGTATTCTCTCTTAGGAGAAAGTTTAGAAATATGGAGTTTGGCATTGTTATGGAGAAGTGTTACAAATTAAAATAGGAAGCTTCCTATATTCTCTGCATTTCCTCTCTCTACCTCATATCACTCTATTGGGATCTCCTCCCTTTGCATTACCTCTCCTCTACCTTCTCAGCACTTTAGTGTCCTTGAGTGCTATATATATATATATATATATATATATATATATATATATATATATATATATATATATATATATATATATATATATATATATATATATATAACATGTAATGTGCATATATTATTGTTATTGTTTATTAAATTTTGATGCAAGATAAAAAAGATTGTAACATTAACAATTGTAAAATGCACATACTGGTAAATACTGAGCTGTCTGCCTAGACAATAAATTATAGAGGGAAGGGGAAGAATACTTGGGAAAATAAGGCTATAAACAACAAACAACAATGTGTGTATTATATATATATATATATTTATGTTTATATATATGCATATGTGTGTATATGTATATGTATATTTCACTTTGCTGCTTTTCCTGGTTTCAACTCTTTACAAGATGTCCTTCTGAGGATAAGCTCATCATTTCTAAACTCATCATCATGATGCTAATTCATGTCTTGATTGACATCACCTCCTTTAGCCTCCCCTCTCTTCTGACTAGAGGGCTAAAGCCAGAGTACCAAACTCTTCCTAATGTCTTCCTTTATAGAGGGCAGGAATTGAACCCAGCTTACTCCACTTTGCTTATGGTGCTCTATCTGGTTTCAACTTCATAGAACAAGGTACTCCCTGGTGTCCCTCCTTTCTCCCACTCTGACTCCTTTTGGGTGTTGTCTCCTCTTTAAATTGTGAAATCTTGAAGAGTAAACACTGTCTTTCTTTTTATTACTTTATTTCTTTCTATTTATTATGTATCCCCAGAGTTTAGTGCATTGTGTGACAAGTAATAGGTACTTAATGGTTCTTAGTCATGACAGAAAAGGACTATATAACAAAATGAATATATCACAAAAAGTATGATAATTTGATTATGGTTCTAACTCAACTATTACTATGTGTTGGAATACACAGGAGCCACCTGACAGTAACTGCTGGAGATCCAACGCAGAATGGCTCTCCTTTTGTGACAGGATGATACAAGGAGACTGAGGCAGTTGCTGTTCTCTGACCTCTCTCACTGAGAGGCCGTTGCATTTTCTGACCTCCCTCCTCTTCCCTCTGCCTCCAATTTATTTCATTCCCAGTCCACAACACCTGTGTTAGCAAAGGCTGCCCTGCAACTCCTTCAGATGCTATGATACACAGCTGTAGAGACTCTCAGAGAATTGGCCTGTCCCTTAACAACTATGTGATAGTATTTAGTTAATTTTTTGCAAAGTGATATTACATTAATTTGATAACATATTTGAAAATACTAATTTGTCTGTTGCCTTACTTCCCACAACCACATAGCAAAGAGTAAAAACACTGAAGATAGTAGCCCCAAAACAATTACATTTTGATTCAGGGTAAAAAAAAAAAAAAAGATTATAACATGGAAGATACCTGTTAACAAGGAGTCAGAGAATGCTATCTATGCTCCAGTAAATGCTGAGTTACCTGCCTAGGCAGTAAATTGTAGAGGGAAGGGAAGTATATGTAGAAAAAGAAGCCTGCAAAATCAACAAAGGAGAATTCCATTCTACAACTTCAACTCTGGTCAACTCTACTGCTACGGAAGTTTAGTATTGCTATTAAAGGCCCTCAAACCTATTCTTTTTTTTCCACTTTGGTTATTATTAGTGGATATTAAATAGGCTTATTTTATCATTTAAAAATGTTACTGATCCTCATCATGCCCTATTTGGCACATAGACATTTGATCTTTAGCTGCTAAGTACTGGAAATAATATATTTTGGCACATTTTGAACTTTTGATTAACAAGCACTTCACATATCCAGGCTTCCATATATTGTTTTCGTTTGTTTGTTTTTTGGGTTTTTTTTTTTTTTAATGGATGGTGCCACATATCAAGAATACACAATCACACACACACACACACACACACACACACACACACACACACACACACATAAAGAAGATGCTAAGAGCTTCCTTGTTTTCTACCAATTCCACTGATTGGCTAAATTCTCTGGTTGACATTTAATTGTTATTCCATTAATGCCAGGCCTGATATTGCTTATAGTTCAGCCAGAGAAAGCCAAAATATTTTTTAAAAATATTTAATATGTTATCCTCCATTCCATTACTGAACATAAGAATATTTCTGTGGTAGCTTGATCATGCAGAATACTCACTATAATTGTAAAAATGTCAGAAAAATAACGAGTACTATGCATTCATCAGGCTGCTGCTTGATATCAATCTCTGCAATGGACACACAGTACAGGTTCCCAAGTGGGATAATCCCCATAATTTTCTCTTCTGGCTAAGGTCCTGCACATATATGATCTTTTTTTATTCATTAGAGTTTTAGTTCTCTCCCATATCATGCATTAATTAAAACCATGACTTTTACTTCTCTTACCAAATTATTTAAAGATAGAAGAAGGTATTTTAAATTATTTCTATTCATGTATTACTAGTCATATGGTTTCATTCCCTTTTCCCACATGACAAATTTCAGACAGATTAACCTGTTTAACTTAATAATGTTTGTTCCTTCTACTCTCTTATTTTTATGATACATAATGGCATAATTTCTGCCATAACTATGTTACTGAGATATTAGGCTGCATTAAGAAAAAAATCATGTACAAAAAAGGAAATTATGCTCTAATGTCAGTATCTGGAGTATTGGGTTGGGTTGGGGGTACTACATTTTAGAAGGACATAAGCAAACTAATTTCTATCCAGAGGAGGAGGAGGAGAATAATACAGAGATTGAAAAAAATATTACATAAGAATCAGTTAAAAAAACTGAGGGTTACTTAGCTTAGAACAGAGAAGATGGGGAAACACAATAGCTTTTGAAAGAATGTCCTACTGAAGACACATGAGACTTGTATTAGTCTGGGATTGTCTCATCTGAAACAATTCCTAGAGGATAGTATCATACATTATGTTTATCATCAATTTCCTGCCCTTGGTCCCAGCTTTTGTGTCTTCTTTTAAAGATTTAAGTTGGCCAATGAGAGGCTTTGCATCCACACGGATCTCTTTACCAGCTCCAATATTTCCTCTCCATAAAAATTGGTTATTTTTATGCTGTCAGAATTCTGTTTCAGAGAATTTACTCATTGATCTTTTGGCTGATTTCTTTCTTTATAAAATCTTGGACCATAGGATCCTACCTACTTTTTCATTTTGAAATCTTCTCTCCTGAAATTAAAAGCGGTTATCTGATTTTGCTTGATTTGCAACTATATGATCTCTGAAGTCTCTTCCCATTATATGATTGTATGTTTATCTAAAGTTGCTGGTTAGACACAAAGAGCAAGTCAAACTTTCCTTTGTTGTGATCTACCAATTCCAGTATCCTTGACCTAATAGAAGTGTGCAAATGTGTGCATGCATCTGTGTTTTGTGGGGGAAGGCAGGGAAAGATTAAAAAACAAACAAAATGAAAACCTCAAACAAATGTCTATAAGTTGCCCAAACAACTGGTCCACCGTGAAAAAGAACATGCTAGTTAAATTGATGATCTGGCTTCATGCATACTGCCTCTCCTGTTTATTGCTCCCCCTCCCCCAGTTGTTTGAATAAAAATGTCACTTTTCAACTGATTGTATTGGTACTGTCTAGACACAGCCTCAGAGCCTTTCTTTGTTTATGAAGACATTTGCAAAATTGAACAGGATGAAAAGCCCAGCCAGTTATTATTTGAAAACTTTTCTGGGATTTCTTCATGTACCATTTTGTTAGAAGATGTGCTAGGGAGATCAAGAAGAAAAGCAAAAAGTATGCTGGATACCATCAGCCTTGCTTGCAGAAAGGGCTTAAGACAGAAGCAAGCAAGGGTCTGCAGGTTTATGCTTTTTCCCATTCTTGTGACAATCATTGTCTCAGGAATGAATTCATATTCTGTATCATTTTCGGTTACCTTTATAGTCTTTCTTACAAGAATGAGGAATGAAAATTTTAATGCCTCATATATTCTGTGAATTACTGTAGATGACTATGCTGGACTACTTTGATCTTTCCTATATTCTGTGGTTTGATTGGATCGTGATGTGAATGGAAAGCAGCACAAAACAAATCAGTTTCAGGGAGAACGACTTTAACAAGAAAAGGGGGAAAACGTACCTCTGCCCACTTCAGAATATTACATAGATGACAGAGAGAGTCCAGAAAACCATGCCTATGAACAACTAAAAATGATCACAGTTTTTCAGGTTAACACACACTGATTTGCAGCAAAACTTTGAGATGGATATTCATTACTAAATATGGTTATCAAGGATTGGATCAAATACCTTTCATTTGCATGAAATAATACTATTCTACAATGAGTGGGGGAAGATGTAGGCAGGTGATAATAGAATCATAGTAATAACAGATTACATTTTACAGAGATATATAGTTTACAAAATATTTTCCTGAAAATAGCAGTATAAACTAGGAAGTAAGGAATAGATATTCAGAGAATTAAAAAGGATTTAGTAGTTTAGATATTTCATAAACATTATTTAATATTTATAATTTTCAAAGATTCCTTTTTCTGAGAGAAAGATCAAGTAAAACATGATCTACCTGCCCTCATAGATCTTAAAATCTAGTTGGGAAAGGGAAAAGAAGAAAGAGATAGAAAACAAGTACAAATAACTATGTTACAAAATAGAACATATCTGCCTAATAAATTGCCCATACAGAAATAGTAGAAAGGTGATTCCCAACTGAAAGAGTCATGAGAGAACCAACATTGGGCCAGGACTTAAGACCAAATATGATTTCAAAAGGTGACAATAGAGAAAAAGAAATTTAAGACAGAGGGAATAGCTTAAGTTAAAAAAAAAATGGAAAATGTGGGGAACAAGAAGGAATTCAGTTGGAGAAAGAATAGTCAAAACATGCATGGATGTAGTTTGAGATTAGGCTTGAAAAGTATTCTGAAATTAGACTTGTTTTTAGCTGGTTTTGAATGCCTGCTAAAGAAGTGGTAATAGGAGCAGCCAGGTGTTTCAGTCGATAGAGTACCAGGTCTGGAGTCACAAGGACTTGAATTCAAATCTGATCTCAGACACTTACTGGAAATATTATCCTGGGCAAGTCACTTAACCCCAAATGCTTTCCTTCCCTGACCCTCCAAAAATGGGTCTGTAATGTGTGACATAAGCAAACAGAATTGTTGGTGGATTTTGAGAAAGGATGTGACAGGGTCAGATGTTTGCATGAGAGATTACTTTGTAAACTATATAAAAGCAATGTGCCATCAACCACTTTGGCTATTTAATGAAGTCTGTGGATCCCTTCTGAGAATCTTTTTTAAATGAATAAAATACATAATAGTGCAAAGGAAAACAATTACATTAAAATAGATGTATTTTTCCCCAATCTAAACTTATAGACCCCATAAAATCTACACATGGGTCCTGGGCTAAAAACCTTCATATAAAAGACAGACTAGAAAAAGAGATGGGAGGGCAGGAATATTAATTAAAATATTTTTAGAAAAATTCAGGTGAGTAGTGAGTATTACCTACATTTAATTGGTGGCAACACTTACTTTGCAAGGGCAAATCATTGAACCTTAGAACATAAAAAGTCCTTAGAAATTATCTAGCCTTATAGTTCATTTTACAAATAAGAAAACAGGAAACCAGAAGACAAAGTAAGTGACTTTTCCCAGAATACATGATTAGTAGTGATGATAGAAAAAAAAGCCAGATTTTCTCATTTTGAGTTTAATTTTATTTCCACTATACCAGGACAGGAGAATTGGTCCTGGAGCCAGAAAAGCTTTATTTTAAATCTGACCTCATACATTTATGAACTATTTGACCCTGGGTAAATCACTTAATTGCTATCTGCCTCAGATTCCCCATCTGTAAAATGGGGGAAATAATAACATATTTATGTTATAAAGATCAAAGTGATAAAAAATGTAAAGTATTTTGTAAAATTTAATGCAATGGTTATTTATATTTATTTATAGACATAAATATTTATCATTATCTCTTTAGATATTTATAAATATCAATCAATCAATAACTACAGCTTTATAGCAATATTAAAATTAGTGTTGCCAATTGCTTTTCATGTTGTTATTTAATAGTAGCCCATTTTTTTGTTGATCTTATTTGAGGCTTTCTTTGAGGCAAAGATACTGGAATGGTTTCTCATTTTCTTGTTCAGCTCATTTTATAGATGAAAAACTGAAGCAAACAGGGTTAAGTGACATACCCAAGTTCACACAGCTGGTAAACGACTAAGGAAGGCCAGATTTGAACTCAAGAAGAGAACTCTTACCTACTTTAGGTCTGATTCTCAATCCACTGCACCCCCTATTTGCCCTCTCATGTTGTTACTCAACCCAACTCCATTCAACTTCAGTAATTCCTAATCTACCCTACTACTGGCTATCCTAATTGTAAACAGAGAATGTTTATACACAAATACAGGTTTCTTCAAGGCTTTAATTGTTGTATTAGCTTCAGAAATCTGGGTGTGAGAAGAGATATGTAGCATGAAGGCTACAAAGAAGGTAGGAAGACTCAGAGGGAACCATGTTAATGCTCTTAATACTTGAGCATAGATATAAATCGCTTAAATAGAATCAGGATAGTGGCTTAGAGGAAAAATTTCATTCCCATTACAACTACCTGCAAAATGCTTAGTAAAATTATTTGAAGCACCATTTCCTAGAATGTACCATTCAAGTTGCCCAACCCTGGCCCAAAAGAATTAATTCCTTACCTATAAAAAGGATCTCTCCTTTACAATTATAGGTCTCATTCTTATTTATATTTATTTTCTTAAAATATAATCCTTTAAACTGTTACTTGAAGCTTTATGCTCAGTGCACTGTGGGATACATTTATTCTTAACTCTTTTCCTAGTAAATAGCTGGGAATTATTCTAGTGATTAATTATATGTTGTGATAATATTAGTAGTAGAACTAGTAATAGTAGTAGTACTAGTAGTAGCTAGCATTTCTTTAGTGCTTTAAGATTCATAAAGTTTCTCACATTATTTCATTGGAACCTCATAATTACCCACACAATTAGTGTAGGTGTTATCATTTTGCCCATTTTATAGGTAATGAAATTGTTAAAGTGACTTGCCAAGGATCACACAACTAGTGTCTTAGGCATAATTTGAGCTCAAGTTTTTCTGATTTTAACATCAGAAGTCTGCCCCAATACTACCACAGCCATATTGAAGATAGTATTTGATTTCGATTGAAAAGATGTGCAATTTCATTCTAACTCTGCTATTAGCTACTTGTGGAATGTTGGGCAAATCATTCAATCACTCTAAATCTCAATTTCTTCATCTATAACATAAAAGAGTTGCTCTAAGTGACTTGTACAATCCCTTTCAGCTCCATTGCAAAATGATACTCATTGTGCTTGTCTATTTGTGTGTACACTTCACAGTCATAGATGTTGGTGCAAAGCAAATTTTTTGAAAGTATATAAAAATATTGTTGTTGAATAAGGTAATTGGGATGTACAGTCACTAAAAGTTTCCTTGATAAAATTTCTGTTATCATAATAATCTTCATAATCATCATCCTGGGTAGAGAATACAATTGAGATGTTTATTGATAAGGGTATTCTGGAATGAGGAAATTTCTTTTATTATTAAATTATTATTATATAACAACTATTATTACATGACAATCAAATGTATTGGTAAAAGTATGTGTGGTCATTTTATGTGGAAGAACATGACGCAGGGCTAAAGCAAGAAACAACAAATCCATCTGTGGATCTTTAAATCACAGGTCCTATGCTCTTCGGTAAAACGTTAACTCGCAGCATGGGTTTATTTATTTGTCTGTTTAAAAAACCCCAGCAGAATAAGAATGAATGAATGCCATATTCATCAAAGGAATTAAATAAATCTCCATACATGATCAAAATGTTATAAAGACAAAAAGGCAAGAGTGGGCTTCTGACTGCCAGTCATATGTTTTAGTTACTAGAAGATGCATTATTTCTAAGAACAATGACACTTAAGTTGATTTGGGATGCTAAACACCAGGGACACTTTTGACAAATACAATTTTAAGAATTGGAAACCTCCTTCCATTATAGAGGGAAATATAAAGTTCTCTGTTTCCCCCTCTTGTGACATTCAACTCTTAAAGGCAAGAATTCTATTTTATTGGCTTCTTGTAATCAAGATGATGTGACCTTTACAGGATTAATATCTCATTCTTTTGCTAACTAATTTACTCTAATAACACAGGAAGATGCTTTATGGTATGAAAAACACCCTGGGGGACTGGACTTGGCTATAACAGGGAGAATAAAGCCATTAGAGTTGGATATGTAGTAGAGGTAAAATCTTAAATATAAATTTGTAACCATGGTATATGGAAAATTTCTTTTCTTTAATGCTGTAGTTTTTTCTTTTATTAGTTCTTTGTTAAAAAAAAAAGCTGCTGTGGTTTTGCAGTAAATTTTAAGTAGGCTTCAGCAGATGCTTCTCTTTTCCTTCATATTTTTATAGCATTAGAGAGGTTTAATGTTTTTCTATTTACTTGAGAAACATTTTTGGGGGATTGGTAAAATCTGTACCCGCAGAACTTTGTCATTTCTAGTATTTAGAAAGAACCAGACATTTCCAAATCTTTTTTATTCATTCTTTCTTTCATTATTCAGCTCATATGAGTGCTGTAGAAGAAAGTGCTTTTTAAGATGCTATAGGAATATGAGTTGTAGTTATTTGTAGTGAGCCGTCGTCTCCGGAAGCTGCCAGATCGCTCTCTGGGAAGAGATCTGCTGTGTCTACTCAAATCTCTCAGACAGATTCTTCTTCCTGTAGCGAACCGTTGTCTCCAGGCAGTTGCTGTTAACTCTTGTCCAGAGAAGTGACTTCCCTTTCTGCAGAGAGCCCCATCAGGCCTGATGTAATGCAGAGACTTCTTCTCTTCCTGGAGTGCTGTCCTCCAGCCCTTGTCCTTCCCCAGGCAGACTGCTTGTCCAGGCCCAATGTTGCCTCTTTTATCCTCCCAGAGAATGGGCGTGGGATAATGCAAGGGCTTCTGGGAAGAACCACTTCAACCAATGAGCTTGCTCCTTCTAGGATTCCTAAAGTGTAAACTCCCTTTACAGGTCTGAGCCAGAGAACTGTCAAGACAACCTGAGTTCTCACCTAGTAATCCTAACAGTTATTATTATTATTAACTAATATTTGCCTATCTGGAACTAGCCTAGTTTGAACAAAACTATTACAATGGCTTTCTACCTAATATATTTGCCTCCATTATCTCTCTACTTAATCTGGCTCCCCAGTACCTACATAATTCTTTCTAGACTACTTCACATAATTGTCAGTGTTCTTCATAAACAGCCCTCCAATTTACCTTTCCAAATTTACTTTCAACTTTCAACACATATTCTCATTTAGAGACCTAATAAGCAATTTGTTCTAACTTACTCATTTTAAAGATGAGACTGGCCTAAAGTCACTCAAATGGCAAATGACATATAGCAAGAACTGGAATTCAGAACTGGATTATCTTACTCCAAATCTATGCTTTTTTCCATTATACATCTTTCTTTTCATCTATTTTTCTCTAGTCAACATGATCTCTGAAATTTTATATTTCTTCTAGCAACCAAACAGACACTTGTGATTTCTGGAAAATGTTTAGATGCTATATTAGTTACCTCCACCCAAACCCCATCACCCTTTCTCAAGCATTAACAAGAGCACCATAAGAGTTTATGTATTTGAAATATAATTTTAATAAAATTAATCTCTGGCTGTAATCATTGAAACTCTTTGCATAATGTTAAGAGTTCAAACAAATGAAATACACTATTAACCAATAAGACTAAGTAATTAATTGACTTTATATAACCTCATTGTAATACATAATATTAGAGTGCTGCTTGAGCCTGCTAGAGCTTAAGGGACTTGCTTGTAGTCATTTAGCTTATGTCACAAGCACAATTTCAATACAATCTTCCTGATTTCAAATTCAATGCTTTATCTACTGTGTCATGCTGTCTTCATGTTAATGAATTTATGCAAATATAAATATTTGTGCAAATTCAAATAAACATAATAAAAATTAAGTAAAAAAAAGGTGATGATAATAAACATTTTACAGGGCTTTAAAAATTTGCAAAGCCCTATATATGCATACATATATATATTAACAATGTACCTTTCTATGCATATGTTTATATATTATATATATCTAAATATAATCTCACTAGGGTGAGCTAATGCTCACTTGGAAATAGCCATCCTGTCTTCTCTTCCCAATGCATTAGCTTCTCTCTGGTTATAGTTGATTCCCATAGGTCCATGGTCAGCCACTTAAATGGAATCATTGCTAAAACTCTAGGCTAATTTCCTGTCCCTAATTATCTGTTATATTCACTGTGTCAATAATGGATCACCTTTTATTGCCTATTTTGTTTTGTTCTTATAGTAGGGAGGATACTTTATTATTGCTAGAGAAAAATATTTTGAATGGTAATGTTTACATATTTATATTTAGCACTCTTAATGCAAGTGTTTGCAAAGTGTTTTTCTTATAACAACCTGATTATTTGGAAATATAAGAATTATTTCCTGAGTCTTTGATTATTAAATGACTTTCTTGCAGTGATCTAATTCTGTAAAGTGACAAAAGACTGACTTATAGCATCTGGGCAATGAAGAAGCCCTATGCTAAACTCCATCAAGGTAAGTATAATAATGAGGTATTTCCATCTTCAAGACTGTAGCAAAATAACAAAATCTTGTGCTTGCCTTAGAATGAACACAACAATATTCATACATTTACATGCTTTCACCTCAGTTCTTTTATTGAGTCCCATAAAGTCCCATAGTTAGTCAGTTCTTATTAAGGTTATCACACGACTTGCCTTTGCTTCTAATATGCTTCTGAGACTCACATGTGAGTTCAGTTCTCTGGCTTGTACATTATTATATACTACTATAATAGTGAAAAAAAAAAAGTCCACATCAATCTAATTGACATTATTTATTATTTTATATTGCTTTCTGAGGTGATATCTCTGAATCTTGTTATATGATTCCTTTTTCATATTTTCCATTGTTTTAATTTGTGGAGAGATGATATGCTATTCTTCTTCCCCACTCCACTGAAACTTCACATTGGAATATTGTGCCTTAGGACTAATTCATAATGGTCTTGTTGATAGCCTAGGATGCAAAACTTCTCATCTTATGTAGGATTCCCATTCAGTGATATGTCAAGAATCTTGACAAATAAGGAAAAGATAATGAGTTGCATTTAAAAACCAATACTTATTTAATGAGAATGAAGATTAAGGAGGAGTAAATCCCAAATATTAATTTCCCTTCCTTAAATTGTAGGGTAAAATTAATTATTGATACAAGCAAATATTTAGAGGAATCCTAAAGGCTTCTTGAATTAATATTAATATTAATCTATATAAGTGAGCTACTCCATCCTTCCATGACTCCAAGATAATTATAACACACACAGTGTTAGAATAAAGATGAATTTATTTTTTTAAATATGGAGTTTTGGCCAATACAAATTAATATTCTTTAACTTCCACAAGAATCCTCTATAACATACTCCCTCAAATCTTCTCCCTCCTTCTTGAATCCTATCTCTCATACTCAGTAAATGACTTCATACTTTACTTGGGAAGAAAATGAGAAAATCAGGCATTCTCTTCCATCATTCTTCCTCTCTACCTGAAAATATCTCTCCCATCATTCTTCCTTTCTACTTGAAAATACCCCCTCTGTAATGTGATATAACGGCCAGAGCACTGGACTTGGAGTCAGGAATACTTGGGTTCTAATATAATTTCAGATATTTAATAACTATTATCCTGAGCAAATAACTTCTCTGGGGTCCATCTATAAAATAAAACAACAACAACAAAATCAAGGAAACAATATATAATACACATTTACCACTTAACTGTGCATAACTTCTCTGAGGTTTAGGAAACCATCTGATCATAGAAAGATTGTTATGAATTCAATAGACTTAGAAACCCCAAATGTGTTCATTTGATTCCCTCATGACTTCCCCCACTTTAAATCAAAGTAAAGGGACAATATGGCACACAACTGAAATTCTATTTATGCTTCAATTAGGATAAGTTATTAGATGAAGTTTAAGAAATTCTGGATCCAAATCTAGATTCCTTTTTGCATAGGAGAAATAAGAATTTGGAACCTGATTTAGACTGAAGCTCTTAATGGACAATAATTTTAATACACCATAGCCAGCAGAGATCTTCAGCTACTCTATATCATGTTTGGGTTAGATCATGATTAATGGCAATGGGAGCATAGATCTAACCATGGACAAGAATAGCCCATTACAGTTCTATTTCTTCTTTTAATTTTAGCTTTTCTTTTATATTGAGACCTTAAATGAAAATTTTCAGGGACTGACAAATATATCTCATCTTCTCTAAATCTTCTTTGTTGTTATTTGTCCTTCATTCTTGAAAAGGACCATGACACAAGATAGATGACGCCCCAGCATACAAGCAAAGTGAGGGGAGACTATGTAAGAGTAAGGTTACCAGTCTCACTTTCTCCTATTTAGCCATCTGGATCCACCGGAGATGGCCTTAGAAGCAGTGAAAGACTTTATCCTTTTCAAAGTAATTTCTTTAACAAGTGTCAGTTTGACTGAGGCAATGCCCAATTAAGTCTAGGTAAGAAATGAAGCAGAGAATGACCTCTTTTACCCAGTCAAAAAAGCTCTTCTTAGAATCAGGTGAACTTGGTTTGCCCTACTTTTTCTTATATTCCAGAGTTATGGAGAAGGGGTAATGGTATGATTATGGTTGAATAGGGCAATTACATATCATACATGTGTGTATCTATATCTATATCTATATTTACATAGATATAGATATAGATATGTGTGTGTAATGTATGTATTATATATGAATTATATACTTATTTTATTTGGTTTAACTCAACAAAAAATTAGTTAGAAGTATCTGCAAACCACTAAAGGCTAGAGATATAAAACTAAAGAGAAATAATTCCTGCCTTTAAGAAACTTTTACATTCCACTATTTATGTCACTTTGTTGAGTAATGCAAAATCACAAACATGAATATAATCCATTAATAAAAATTAGTATATCTCTATATTGTTAAAAGCAAAATAACATTTTTGACTTTATACTTTAAAAGTACTGCAAGGACTTGAAATAAGAAAAGATTTCAGAGTAGTATAATGGAAAGAACAATGGATTTGAAATTAGAAGATGTGTTCAAATACCAGTTCTTTTACTTCTTACATGTGTGACCTTGGACATAAACACTTAACATCTCTGGACCTAAATTTCTTTATCTGGTACATGATTATTGATTATTGGATTAGTCTGCAAAACAAAGCCATTAAACTAGCTCTATAGAGTTCCTTCTAGTTCTAAAACAGACAATTTTGGAAACTAGGGAGTGTGATCTGAAGAGAATTGTGGTCATTGCTTTTCTGGATTGCATTATAGTCTTCCTTACTGAAAAAGGCCCCTGATCCCTTGGTATTACAATCACTTCTATGTCTTCGGAGCAGAGGATACTTTTTCTCAGGTTCCTTGATTCCCTGGGACCAAGATTGATATTGCTTCTCAGGAGCTCTGATCAGATGCCTGATCCCTTTTGACCAAAGTAATTGTGCCCCTCAGGGCTTTTGCTCCCTCTTTAATGATGGCACCCTTCTCTGAACTATGACCCAAAAGTGAGCATAAGCAATGTATTTACAAAACAGTGCCTGTTTCTGTATCCAGTATTAGAAAAGAGATTTCCTGTAATCATTTTCTGACCAGTGACCAGGTCCCCTTACCTGTCTTGAGAGTTTCCAAAACTTCTGGTGCTTCTGTCACCACCAGTTAGTTCCACCATTGGTATTTCATTCCAATGAGCTCCAGATCAGTCTCCATTTCTATGTCACAGATCTCTCTTTCTGACTTTCTGAGGTGTGTTGGGCTGGAAGAAATGTCCTATTCAAGATTTTGTTGTTGTTGCTATTTCTGCCATTCTAGAATTTAAAGTAAGTTATTATTTTAAAACTGTTTGAAATAATAATGTTTAGAGAGCTTAATTGAGAACTTACTTTGCTTCAACATTTTTTTTGACCCCAAAAAGTTTCCTAGCTTCCTTAATGTATCAATCTCTGGTAGTATGTAACATTGCTACTAGACAAGAATGGATAGAAAAATCCCACCAATTCTCAAACTCACCCTATTGAGCCATGGAGTTCAATACACAGGTATTGTGACTGTACATGTTATTTATTTAAAGTAAAAAGAAGCATTTTTCACTGTCATCTTAACAATGCTGGGCAAGTGATGTTTGTTACAACAGAATGGACTATTGGGCCAGTGGCCATACTTTCATTCTTTCTTCAATTGTTAATGAGAGAGGGTATCATTCAAAAATAATGTTTAGCCTGTTGGTAGAAGGTTGAATAATGCATTGTAGGAAGAATGGGAATCAATTAGTCTCATGTAAAGAAATGTATATTTATTACTTTATATTAATTTATTATGCATAATTACTATGTGTTGTATTTATAATATTGTGTACTATATACTATATATATAATTTATGTGCATCTTAAAGCTCTCTATAATCTTAAAGTCCCATCTTTCCATATTAAATTAAAATTATTTCTTACTCATTTTTCCAACCTAATTGGCCTACTTATTCCTCTTTGTACATGATATTTCCTCTCCTACTTCAGGTCCTTTGACACATGACCACCCACCCCCACTTTCAGGCCTGAAATTTTTTCCTTTTTCACCTTTATTTGCAATCTCGAGTTTCTTTCAAGTCTCAGTTCAGTTCAAATGCCATCTCAGGGTTCTTTTCAGGACTTCTCTTACCCAGCTATTAATGTCTTCGCATCACTCTAAATGACTCTGCAAGTATTTTGTATTCCCCTTTTGACTTTTATATTGTTTTCTTCATATAAAGTAAACTCCTTGAAGACTGGGATGGTTTCATTTTTGTCTTTGCATCTTTAGGGTCTAGTATTTGGCACATAATAGAAGATTAATAAAGATCTGATGCTGAATGAATTAGTAAATGAAAGAATGAATCTTAGAAATACAGCTATTATGAAAAAAAGAAACACAACTCAAAACTTTGAAGCAATCACAGATAGCCAGAGTTTCTCAAAATCATCCTTTTATTCCCTAGACTACAGGATCCCTGAGGTTGCAACTGAAGGAGACAACCGGGGTACCAAGGAAGTTCCATAGCAACAATGGAATCAAAAAATACAGAATTAGGCCATTCCTAAAGTCTAGTGGTGCTTAAGGCTGGTCAGTAGGAAGTTAGGAAAGGCCCAGTGAAGATAGAATTTCACTGCAGCCATTACAGTTCCCCACTTGAGGGCACCAAAATTATACCTCACTTTTCAGCTAGGTGTTTCAGGGTAAGTAACATTTAATCCTAGGCAAGATAAGAATTCTGATCCATTTATTCTGAATTTGTGCTTACTATCATTAGGTCACAAGTCATGTTTTTAATGTCTACCATTAGATGAAAACTGTCTGGCTTCATGAACCAGCAACCTACCATTTGAGAATAAAGAAGTAGTTCTAAAGCTAAGAAACCTCGCATCTAGTTTCACTTAAAACAATTGGTTTGTTGCATGATTAGACAAAGAACTTAACAATAGTGGTGTGTAATTAGAACTGTAAGGGACATTCAAAAACATCCAATCCAATTTCCACCTTTTTCAAAGGTGAGCAATGTGATGCGCTGGAAGGAACAATGGATTTGGAGCAAAAAGACTTGTATTCAAGTCTTAATGGTGACTCTTGCATATAACATTAGACTCTTGTATAACATTAGAAAAGACAGCTTCTCTTTTATATTTATAATGGGAGAAGGGTTGAGTTAAATGCCCTCCTAAGTCCTTTCCTACTTAAAGATCTTACAAAAGTAAAAATCAGCAGAGATGGGTCCCAGGTCATACAAGTAGAAAGTTGGAACTACTAGAATCTGGATATTTTCAACCTTTCTATTTCATTGCACTAAGTATTGCTTTTGTTGTTGCCATTTTCTGTATGTATTTATATGTTATTATTGGTGGGTGCTAAGGGTATAATAACAAGTGCCCTCTAAGATGTTGAATAAAGGATGCAATAGTAAGTCTGATAGTGTCTTTGTCTTTGTATATTATAGAAACATAAAAATGAGATTCATAAAGTTGAAGATTACTAATTTTTTTTTATTGATCAGATCCCTACCCAGTAGTAGTTGAGGTTTATCTCCAGCTGGCTTGTCACTGAATCAGTCAATAAGCATTTTAAATAATTACTATGTTCTAGGCACTGTGCTAAATGATGGATCTACAAAGAAAGGCAAAAATACTCCCTGCCATCATGATATATATAGTAAAAATGGAAGATAATCCTTGAGGATTGACATTATTACTGGGGAAGAAGAGGAAGAGGAAAGACTCCTTGCATAAGGCAGGATTTGAGCTAGTCTTGAAGGAAGTTAAGTCATGAGAAAGAGCTGAAATAAGAGTTTAGTCTAGGTATAAGAGACAGCCAGTGAAAATTCATTGTTGAGAAATAGATCCAGACAGTGGGCCTGAATTTTATATTTTCATTATAAATTAGTGATTTTTTTTAATATTACTTTCAGAAAAGTCATTCAAATTTGAATTTGATATAATTATTTCCTGCCACCTCTGCAATAGAAATACATATTAAATGTGTATTTAATACATTAATATGATTAAATATGTACAAGGTAAATATGATTAATACAATTAAATATTTAATTAATACATAGAAATCAAGTCATCATATTTTATTGGATAAATATCCAGCAAAATATGATGACTTGATTTCTTTTGCTAGATTTAATTCCAAGAAATAAGTAACTTAGGGGCAGCTAAGTGGCGCATTGGATAGAGCATCAGCCCTAAAGTCAGGAGAACCTGAGTTCAAATCAGACCTCAGACAATTAATACTTCCTAACTGTGTGACCCTGGGCAAGTCTCTTAACCCCAATTGCCTCAGGGAAAAAAAAGTAACTTTAAAAAACATCTTTCACAAACTACTGTTTCCAGCTGTACTCAGAGAGCTTCGTAGCTTCCAGCTGAATCATACTATGCTCCCAGATGCATAGAAAATATATGGACTATTAAGGGTTGCTTTGTAAGATTTTAAAACATCTTTTGATAATGTACATGTAAATTGTTTTCTTGTTATTGTTGTTGTGAGTTTGCCTAAGGGTTTATTTCACGTGCTTTCTCTAGGACAGTCAACACTTAGACAATGCAGATTCATGCCAACAAGAAGTGTGAAAATGTCTACTTCCAAAGATAACTTTAGTCTGCTCTCATCCAGATTGTGCCTCATTCTCCTTTCTAATTTAAAGACTATGTATATGGATCTTGGATTCCAAATAGCATACATTAAAAATTAGTCATCATTGTAAAATATACCAAAATTGAGATGCTTTTATTTAGTCTATAAAACTCAGTTCCTTTTTTTTTCTCTTTCCATTTTCTTCCTTCACTGTTTTTCCTTCCTTCCTTCCTTCCTTCCTTCCTTCCTTCCTTCCTTCCTTCCTTCCTTCCTTCCTTCCTTCCTTCCTTCCTTCCTTCCTTCCTTCCTTCCTTCCTTCCTTCCTTCTTTCCTTCCTTCCTTCCTTCCTTCCTTCCTTTCTTGATTTCCTTATTTCTCAACAATAATAGACTTTTGAGAGCCAAGATGGCAGAGTAAGCAGTAAATCATTGTAATTCTCCCATTTTCACCTCTGAACAACTTTATAACAGCACCTTAAAACAAATTCTGGAATAGCAAAACCAGCAAAAAGATGGGGTAAAGGAATTTGGCTCAAGGAACTTGGAAGATTGGCAAGAAAGGTATACCTCACTTGGATAAAACAGTTCAGGAAAGGAAGTATTCCACCAAGCCAGCAGCAGCTACCAAAGGAAAGCCAGGAATTATATGAGTAAAATTGCAAAACACTTTGCACACAAATAAAGTCAGATTTAAATAATTGGGAAAATATTAAGTGCTCTTGGATAGGCTGAGTGAGTATAATAAAGATGACAATATTCCCTAAACTAATCTATTTATTTAATGCCATACCAATCAGACTCCCAAGAAACTATTTTAATGACCTAGAAAAGATAACAACAAAATTCATATGGAAGAACAAACAGTAGAAACTTTCAAGGGAATTAATGAAAAAAAAAAAAATCAAATGAAGGTGGCCTAGCTGTACCTGATCTAAAACTACATTATAAAGTAGCAGTTATCAAAAAACATTTGGTATTGGCTAAGAAATAGATTAGTTGATCAATGGAATAGGTAAGGTTCACAAGACATAATAGTCAATAACTATAGCAATCTAGTGTTTGACAAACCCAAAGATCCTAATTTTTGGGATAAGAATTCACTATTTGATGAAAACTGGGTGAAAAACTGGAAGTTAATATGGCAGAAATTAGGCATGGACCCACACTTAACACCATATACCAAGATAAGATCAAAATGGGTCCATGATTTAGGCATAAAGAATGAGATCATAAATAAATTAGAGGAACATAGGAAAGTTTACCTCTCAGACTTGTGGAGGAGGAAGGAATTTGTGACCAAAGGAGAATTAGAGATCATTATTGATCACAAAATAGAAAATTTTGATTAAATCAAATTAAAAAGCCTTTGTACAAACAAAACTAATGCAAACAAAATTAGAAGGGAAGTGACAAACCGAGAAAATATTTTTATAGTTAAAGGTTCTGATAAAGGCCTCATTTCCAAAATATATAGAGAATTAACTAATTTATAAGAAGTCAAGCCATTCTCCAATAGATAAATGGTCAAAGGATATGAGCAGACAATTTTCAAATGATGAAATTCAAACTATTTCCACTCATATGAGTGTTCCAAATCACTATTGATCAGAAAAATGCAAATTAAGACAACTCTGAGATACCACTACACACCTGTCAGATTGGCTAAGATGACAGAAAAAAATAATGATGAATGTTGGAGGGGATGCAGGAAAACTGGGATATTGATGCATTGCTGGTGGAGTTGTTAACGAATTCAACCACTCTGGAGAGCAATCTGGAATTATGCCCTAAAAAGTTGTCAAACTGTGCATACCATTTGATCCAGCAGTGATACTATTGGGCTTATATCCCAAAGAAATACTAAAGAAGGGTAAGGGACCTGTATGTGCCAAAATGTTTGTGGCAGCCCTTTTCATAGTGGCTAGAAACTGGAAAATGAATGGATGCCCATCAATTGGAGAATGGTTGGGTAAATTGTGGTATATGAATGTTATGGAATATTATTGCTCTGTAAGAAATGACCAGCAGGATGAATACAGAGAGGCTTGGAGAGACTTACATGAACTGATGCTGAGTGAAATGAGCAGAACCAGGAGATTATAATACACTTCAACAATGATACTATACGAGGATGTATTCTGATGGAAGTGGATATCTTCAACATAAAGAAGAGATAATCCAATTCCAATTGATCAATGATGGACAGAATCAGCTACCCCCAGAAAAGGAACACTGGGGAATGAGTGTAAACTCTTTGCACTTTTGTTTTTCTTCCCAGATTTTTACCTTCTGAATCCAATTTTTCCTGTGCAACAAGAGAACTGTTCGGTTCTACACACATATATTGTATCTAGGATATACTATAACATAATTAACATGTATAAGACTGCTTGTCATCTTGGGGGGGTGGAGGGCGGGAAGGGAATAGTTGGAACAGAAGTAAGTGCAAATGATAATGTTGTAAAAAATTACCCAAACATATGTTCTGTCAATAAAAAAGTTATAATAAAAAAAATCTTCAAGAAATGAACATATACCCTCTATAAAAGCAAGTTCTGTGATGCTACATAAATGTGATAATATCAGAAATGAAATGTAGTCCATGGATGTTAATACCAGTTAATTAAAGCATTGTTGCTATTACAGAAGGATATATATCCCATCTTGCTTTGCTCAAAGCAAAAAGCTATCTTTACCTTTGATCAGTTTGATTTGGGTATACACAAAGAACAAGGGAAAAATTATGAAAAGCTAAGCACAAACTCATCAAAACTGGAACAAAAAGGTAGTCTCAAACAATACATTTCATACTTATTATAATGAGTCTTTTGCAGTACAGTGATATCTGAGAAGGATACATGTAAATTTACTGTGGTTTTCTACTGGCTTATAAGTGGCAGTTATAGTTTCAAGGACGTTTGATTCAAGTCAAGTCAATGACCATTTATTAATTGCATTAGTATTATATACATTAATATGATATATATATATTATAATGATATTTAATATGTATTATATATCATATATACATTAATTATAGTCAAGGTACTCTGTTGAAGATAGAAAAAAAGACCAAAAATTGCTTTAAAGAAGCTTACAGTCTAATTGGGGAGACAACACATTAAATGTAGCATACAGGCATATGATAGCCAAGATAAATTACAGTGAATTAATATAAGGAATATACTAGCATTAAGGCAGATGAAAAAAGGCTACTTACAAAAAGATAGGATTTTAGCTAGGACTTGATGGAACCAGGGAATCCAACAGAAAGCTGAAGAGGATGAGAATCCCAAGCATGAAAGACAGATGGTGAAAAATGGCTGAGTAAGGAAATAGGAGTATCTTGTGCAGGAAACAGCAAAGCTACTGCCCTACATAGGAAAGTAGGGGGTTAAGGTGAATGTAAGGGGCAATGTTATACAGGGATTAGAAAGACAAACACAGGATGATATGTTTGATACTGAAGATAATAGGGAGATACTAGGATTTATAGAATGAGGGGTGACATTGTCAGACTTGTGTTTTAAGATCATCAATTTGACAAATGGATTGTAGTAATGAAATACTTAATCCAGGGAGACAAATCTATAGCTATTTCAATAGACTAGATATTAAATAACATCAACCAAGTAATGTGAGAGTCAGAGAAGTGAGTGTATGTTTGATGTGTTATGAAGGGAGAATCTATAGAACATAACCACAGATTGGATGTGAGATGAGAGAAAGTGAGGCATTGGAAATAACATCTAAGTCATGAGTCTGAATTTCTAAGAAGTTGGTGGTGTTCCAAACAATGATAGTGAAGTTATGATGAAGAGAAGGCTTGAGAGAAGGGAATTGATGAATTCCACTTTGGACAAATAGAGTTTAAGATCGTTATGCAACATTCAATTTGAAATGTCTAATAGGTTATATAGCTCTTTAAAAATTTTTATTAAATGTATGTAAAGTCACAGAAAAGTCAGAAACAATATGATACAGTGAAAAGAGTTGGGGTCTGGAGATAGAAGTCCAAGTTTCTTCCCTCCTACTACATACCACCTTCTTACCTCATAGCAAAATATAGAAGATACTCTAGGATTCTTTGTGTGATGCACATGCATGTATATGTGTATATCTATGTGTGGGGAGTTGGGTGAGAGGAAGGGCATCTTGAAGGGTATGTAGATTATGATGAATTCTACTCTAATTCCAAAAGGGAGCAAAAGACACTTGCCTTTAATCCATGAGGCAGCTAAAATATGAAGCTAGAGGATGTCTAAGTCTTACTTTAAATCTAGGATGGAAGAGCATTTTTTTACAAAAAAAATAGCAAAACTACAAGTAAGAAGGAAATTAAATGATTCAGGTAATGAAAGGCAAATCCATACAACCATTGTATTATGCTGAGTGAAGTAAAGATATTTACCATCCTATGACCCTATTATTTGCATATGATCCAACCCTATGGTCTCTCTTCACTGAGAGATTCTTATCCCAGGTAGTCTTTTCGGAAAATGTACTTGAGTAAGTTGACTTTTGAGGAACCCCTCTGTACAATGTCCAAAGTCACCTTGCAGTTCAGCTTGCCCTATGAAAACCTAGACAGTCAAAGATCCAAGTCAGGACCAACAGAATGTTTTCAGAGAGCCCTGGAGAGACTTACATGAACAGATGCTAGTGAAGTGAGCAGAACCAGGAGATCACTGCACATGGCAACAACAAGATTATATGATAATCAATTCTGATGGACGTGGCTCTATTCTGAGAGAATTCAAATCAGTTTCACTTGTGCATTGATGAAGAGAGCCATCTACATTCAGATAGAGAACTGTGGGAACAGAGTGTCAAACACAATGTAACATTCTCACTCTCTGTTGTTATTTGTTTGCATTTTGTTTTTTCTTTTCAGTTTTTCTTTTCCTTCCTTCTTGATCTGATTTTTCTTGTACAGCAAGATAACTCTAAAAATATGTATATATATATATATATATATATATATATATATATATATATATATATATATATATATGTTGGATTTAACATCCATTTCAACAAATTGAACATGTATTACACTATCTGCCAGCTAGGAGAGGGGATGGAGGAAGGAAGGGAAAATTTGAAACAAAAGGTTTTGCATGGGTCAATGTTGGAAAAATTACCTATGCATATCTTTATAAATTTTTTAAAAAGTAATTAAGTAAGTAAAAACAAAAACAAAAACAACCTGAATGCCTAATTTAGGCTTAACCTCCCAATACTTGGCTGTTATGTTTACACAAGATTCAGTTTCTAGTGCTATATTTTGGTCAGCAAAATAACAGCTTATCCCAACAGAAAGTATAGCTTTAGTAGGTCCTTCCAACATTTTTACATCTCATTCATTATTTGTATTTCTTAATGAGAAGACGTGTGAGTAACAGAAAGGAAATTGTACAGATGGGAGAAAACAAAACAAAAACAAAATCACAAACAACCTTTGCTGTTGTAATGATTTTATTACAAGTTTTTATTCTAGCTCCATTATTTAAGAAGAGCTTCCCAGTGAAGAAGCAATAATGTTTTTTTCAGTTAGAATGTAAAAGGTATAAAAACCTCAGGGGTCATTTCCTCTCCCAAACTATTGACTTTCCATGAATAATTGGCAGTCATTTTATAGTTTCCATATTAAATTGTATTATAAATGATAACAATTGCACTTTCTAAATGCTAAGGCTATACTATTTAAAAAGAAATAAAAAGTACATGAATTCTCAGTGTTTGTCTAAACCATATCAAAAATAGTAGAAAATGTCTCTTCCCTTTAAATTCTTACACTTCTGCCACAACCTGTCAAGGTTCTGAATCTATATAATCTAAAATAATTTGTCTTTGTAATAATACAATGGCTTTTGAAGTCAATGGAAACATTTCTGTCTATGTACCTATCTTCCTAAAATAATTTTTCTCTCTTCCCTGTTCCAACCACATTTTTCAGTTACAGATTTTCCCTGCCAGAAATTACAGTCTCAAGTCCCTAGCACTTCAGTTTGAGATCCCTTCAGACAGGTTAATTTCCTTTTTTGTACTTCAAACCACTAATTTCCTAATTTCCTACAGTTTTAAGCGATTAATGTTCATTTAAATTGCCCTGGGAAATCTGGAGAGGGTGATTTGTCGAATACCATAGAGTTAGTGCTGCTCTTTGAGCTTTGTCACATTGCCCTTTTGAGGATTCCTAAATTGTGGTTTCTATATATCAAATACTCAAAGTAGAGAAAACATCTACTAATAGGCTGTTCTCCACTTGATCTATTTTATGCCATTAAATTTTATTCACTTAAGTAAATTAAATCAGTTGGGGTTTGGGGAGGGAGTGTAAACTCATTCAATAAAGTAAGCTGTATTATCCTAAAAGAAACTTCATTTCCACAGCATTAGAGATGAGAAAATGAAAAGCACAATACATCTCCATACATTGTCTACATTCCAAAGATTCCTTTATGTTGAAAAAACAAAACAAAACAAAACAAAAAAAAAAAAAAAAACTGAGCTTACTCAAGGGGATCCTTTTGTCTGCCTTATGGCTCTCTGGCTTCTGCTTGTGAGTTAGGAGACAAACTTATCCCTTCCCACTATTAGTTTTTTTTTTTTTTTTTTTTTTTTTTAAGAATGTCAACAAAAATTATAATCAGAATCTTACTAAAGCCTAAGTAATATGATCTTTATATATTGTTCTTTAGTAAATAGATATCACTAATAATTGCTCAGGATTTAATCTTCTAGTTATTGATATAATTGCCTAAACCATAACTTAGCTATTCTTAAAGGACAAATAGAGTCCTGTCCATAAGAAGAATCTATATTTCTTGCTGACATTTGAATAGATTGTATGCTCTCACAACTAGTTATTCATGAATTAGGTAATATTCTTAAGTGAACAAACAGTCTTCCACAAGTTTGGCTATTTTATATATGTAACTTACATTGTGATTAAGAATAGTTACCTTACATGGAATTATTCTCACTACCCGACTCCTTCTGTCTGTACTGTTCTTCCTTCTCTCATTCTTACCTCAGTGAATTGGTCTAGAGTGAGGCCAGAGATGGCATGACTATTGATAGGGGTAAAGAATGTAGAAATAATTCACTCAAGTCTTTTTGTTGTTGTTCAATCATTTTAGTCACACCTGACTATTTTCTTGGCAAAGATATTGGAATGGTTTGCCATCTACTTCACCAGTTTATTTTATAGATGAGGAACTGAGGCAAACTTGCCTTGAGTCACGTAACTAATAAGTTTCTAGGGCCAAATTTGAACTCAGGAAGATGAGGTTTCCTGTCTTCAGACCTATCTCAAATTCTTAAATTTTGGGTTGTGACCCTATGGGATCATGTAACTAAATATGGGGGTATTGAAATTATAATTTATTATCAATAAATTTTTGATTTGTATATTTATTTTATATACCTATTTACCTGGGATCATGGAAAAATTTCTCAGGCAAAAAGGAATCATGAGTTTAAGAAGCCCCGTTCTATCCTATGTACCACCCACATTTTCTCTAAACTAAAGATGAATCTTAATCTAGTCTTCTAAATGTCCCCAAATCTCATCATCCATAAATAAATCAAAGGAAAGTAATTTACCAAAATGATGAAGTGTAACACAGGTAATGGAAAAATAGTGTGTAAAGTAATTATTGAAACCTTCAGGAGAAAGGAAAAAAAGGTGACAGGGAAATAGCCAAGTTTAGAGAAGTATCCCTTAGAATTTACAACATCTTGAATCCAAGTCTGTGAATCATTTCATCCCATATCTTTAGCCCCCATCACTCTCCTTATTTCTAGGGTCCCAAATTTATCTTTTACACTATAACTTTCTCTGTTAGAACTGTTGCTCCAGGCCACCTATAATATCATCAAATAGCCTGCTGAGCTCCTAGCATAATTGCAGGTTTATGGTCAAGTTGTGTTCTTGGCCTGCCAAATGGGAAACTGGAGGTCATATTGTTATGCAAATGCTATTATTCAGATAAATTAATGATTTCAGGGTGATAAGGTACCTGTCCATAAGTGTTTAAATATCTAAAATAATTGGAGGGAAGATGTGATTTATTTTGTTTGACCTCAGATTGTAGAAATCTCTCTCTTGGGAAGAAGTTGAAGAATAATGTAGCTTTAATATGTAGGGGGGGGGGAACAAACCAACTTCCTACCAAACATAGTTAGTCAAACATAGAATGATCTTTTCTGAGTTAGTAGGTTCCCCTTAACTCAAAGTCTTTAAATAAAGGCTGGATTAACCACTTGCCAATTATATGGTAGAAGATCATAATTTTTGTTAGGAGAAAGCTGGGCTAGGTTTCTCAGGTTCCTTTTCATTCAGAGAATCTCTGCTTCTATTACTAAGTTTTTTTGTTGACTATCCTGAACTATCACATATATATCATCATGAGAAATTGGAGGTAACCAGCATGCTTTGGGCAGCCTAGGGACTTCTTAGATAAATAATTATATGAGTTCTGAAACTTATTCATTTTTATCTTGTTACACCAAGGTCTTTTCTTATACAATCAGTTGGATTATCTACCTCCTCAGGCCAAAAGTGATGTTAGTTTAATGAACTCATCAAAGGAATGGATCATTTTTGGAAATTTCTGATAAATGTTCCATTATGATGCTTACAGGTCTCCTCCCAAGATCTCATTGGTAATCTTAGTGTTCAGGAACTGGTAGATATAATTACCAAGGGTAATGAGATTATAAAAAACAGATGTATATTTAAATAGGAAATAGTTATTTTCATTGACTGAAAATGTGAATTTTAAAATCAGATTCACTGAGATTTGAGAATACAATTTTTAAATGAAAATTATACCAGAATTACAAAATTTATTTATTTTCAATTTTATAAAACATATTAATCTCAGAAGTGTGAATTGAGCAAAAAAGAAAATAATTGAATGTGACCTTACTGCTTTCTTAATAGATACTTGTTGCTGTTATTGAGTGATTTATTAGATACAGTGAAAGGAGGAGAAATAGGAGTCAGTTGCTTAAAACCAAGAAAAACATAGATTTAGAGATGGAAAAGAATTTAGATATTTTCTAATTTAATTCCCTACCTACAAATGAGAGATTAAAATTCTTGGCCAATCTTAGCAACAGTAGAAAAAAAAAAAAGTTCAGAGGCAATCTATAAACTTAGGTCATACTTCAAAAGCCAAATCTAGTACTCTTTTCATAATGTCATGAGTTTTTTCCTCTGGGAATGACAACTTTTTGATTTGAGGAAAAGGAAAAAATAAAAAGAAGGAAAGGGAAAGGAAAACTTAAATAAAAAACAAACAAATAAAAACAAAAAAAAAACAAACAATGGCTTCACATTAGATTCTTTTTTTTGCCCAGATTGTTGCAGAGTAAAACTTCTGAAATCTTTTTTTTTTTTTTTTTAAAGAAATTGAGAGGGAATTCCTTTTATGTGCCATGCTTTATCTTTTCACAATGGATAGCATTTTCCTTGATAATTAGAAAAATTGTTCCAATGGTCCATAAGAGAATAAAAACCTCCAGGAAAAAAAATACATTATGAATGTATCTCTGAGTCACAGGATAATAGATACAAAATTGGAAGAGACCTTTGGGGTCATCTAGTTCAATTCTTTCACTTCACAGATGAAAAAACTGAGGCACAGAGAGATTATATTTCTGTAAAGATCAGAAGTTTCTTCAGGAAAAATGAACACTTTTTAAAAGATTATGAACTTAGAGTTGGAAGAGACCTTAGAGGCTCTCTCTTCAACACTCAAAAGCAAGGAAAATGAAGAAGAAAGTGTTTAAATAACATACTCAGGGTCATATAATAAGATTCTTCCAAAGGAAAAGAAGAGGCTTCATACATTGTAAGGTCCTTATTATCCATAATATGCTAGGGAAACACTTTCATGTCTCTCTTAAGGTCCCCACTAAAAGAGGGAAAAATACACTGGAAAATACTAACCAAGATTTTATAATAAAAAAGAATAAGGAGGGGGGAAAGTACTTTTAGTACATAAATACACCTAATGGTCTTTTCAGTGCTGACAGATGTAAACTCAGCATCAGCTGTTGGGATTCTTTGTTCACAGATGGGAGCACAGAGAGAAGTTGGTTTCTAGGCTGAGTGTGTGTTCTACCTGTGGCTTCTGCTCCTGAGAAAGCAGCTGTAGCAGAAGCTCTTCAGGTGGCAGTCACAGAAGCTTTTCCTCCTGCTAAAAAGCACCACTGTTTCTGACAGCTGCTGGGGTCCCAGGGAATTATGTTTCTAACTCATCTAATGAAATATCAATCTGAAACAATAAATGCCAGAAGCTAAAAGTCACTGAATGGATGCAGCTTGTGCTGGTCTTCTTCAGTGATGAATGATTGAACTCAGTATCTGGGTGTTTTTGTTGTTGTTGCCATTTGTTTGTTTGTTTTTTAAACATCATTGGACTATTCTTGATGAATTTTCAGGTTGGATTTTGGGTCAGGTTTTGTTTGTTTGTTTGTTTGTTTTCTAAAGAGTTACTGCTTAGAGGAAGCCTTAAATATAACCTTTTCTAATATATTTTTAATCTTTCTTATAGGGGAAGTACATTGGCTTATATGATATAAAAATAAATGAGCATATGAATATACACACATTTATTATATATAAATATATATATATCCACAAATAATGTATAAAAACATATATCTATATATCTTTATATATATATATATATATATATATATATATATATATATACTACCTTATGAATATTAGCATATTGTTAATTGGTTGCTGATGGTATATTCTTAGTAAATTGTCTAATCCTACTTATCTTTGAATTCTTATCAAGAATTCTACTCTTTTGTAAGAAAAGCTAAAAGGCTAGGGTAAAATATGCTTGTACCTGTGGCTGTTACCACCATTTTTGCTTAATGGGTATTTTAAATGCAATCTACCTTTGAGTCATTTTGAAACATTTTGCTTCCCTTTCCTCCAATGAGTCTGAGATAAGAGTCCAAGTGATATAGATTTCCTTTTTTTTTTTTTTTTTTACTTCTCTGAAAATATTGCTGAAGTCAATCTTTGTCATGTTTATATTTACAGATCTGAATAAGTCACTAGTGCTCTAGCTTATGTTCTATTGTCTAGGGTCAGACAAGTAGCAAATGTCTGAGCCCCAAGATGACTCAAGTTATTCTTGACTCCAAGTCCAATACTATGTATATGACCAATAGATACTTATTCCTAAAGGCCCTTTAAAAAAATCTTTAATTCAGTTCTCAAAATTCTTTGATTCACTGTTTCAAACAATTCTACTTTATAGAATTTTAATTTTTTTTGCAATCCATTTTATGGTATTCTCCTTTATAGATGCTATGTGATAACGGAAAGAGTAAAAGATGTGCAGAAAGGCAAACCTCAGTTGGACTCCTAAGAAACGTCTTATGTGATCTAAGGTGAATCATGTAAGCCCTTTGAACCTTAGTTTCTTCATTTGTACCATGGGCTTAATGATACCTCTGGTACTTAACAAAGACTTTTTATAAGGATATAATGTGACAATGTTTGAAAAACATTTTGCAAGCTCTAATATGCTATTTCATTGTCAGTTGCTATTTAATGGACTTATGAGGCAACTAGGCAGCAGAATTAGGAAAATCTGAGTTCAAATTCCATCTCAAGTGTTTACTACCCCTGTGACCCTGAACAAGTTAGCAGCCTTTATTTGATTCAGTGTCTTCAGTGGAAAAATAGGATTAATAATAGCACCAACCACCCAGAGCTGTTATGAGAATGAAATAAAATATTTGTGAATCACTTAGCACAGTGCCTGCTAAATAGTAAATGTTTAATAAATGCTTATTTACTTCCAGTGCATGATATGAATCAGATATTTAACACAACCTGATGAGACTGATATGGAATGAGTCCTTAGTATTTTGTGGACTAATGAATGTTAGTGATTGACTTCAAAGTGATAAAGTGACCAAAGTGATGAAGGTATTCTGCAATTGAAAAATAAATAAATGAAATAAACAGTTAGTGATACTTTAAGTTCATAAAAATTTAATGAAAGGAAAATGATTTGTGAGCTTTCCTAATAACTTACTATTTGTCACTATCTATTATAAACAGATTTCATGAAACATGTTTTATTTTTCAAACCTTTTTTAATTAAAATGTGATGTTAAAAAACTTTCTCTCAGCTATGCTAGGCTGGTTATTGTTAAACTTCTGACCTAATATTTATAAACCATATTTTGTGAACTCTCAAATGACATTTTAATATTAAAACTCATCAACCAATTAGGAATGTTTGCTGAAAGTTCATGTTTGTCATAGACAGAAACCAACTGATAAATGGAGCAACTTTTACTTTTAAGAAATAGGATGGTGTCTTTATTATTGCTTGCCATTTTGCATACACCTATAACCTAGAACTTTGGAACACTACAACTTAAAATATAGCCAATGCAGAAATAAAATGGCATATTGCCATATATATATATATATATATATATATATATAAAATGCACAATTCTTTCAAACATACACACACACCCTCTTTTGGATAGTGAAAGAAGAAAAGACAACTAGTAAACTGAGCTCAATGTCTTAACTAAAGTTGTGACAACTCCTTTCCCTACGATGGTGATGACTTTTGTCTATGAGAATATTCCTAATTCCAAGTCTGATCTTTTAAATAGCATTTTGTCTGACATTTCTGATGTAGTTAAAGGGGAAGTTGTTTGAGGCATACTTGATTAAAGAAATAACAAGGTTAGTTTTCAGTCTGTAGTCATACATTCTGGCACTTGAGTGTTACTTATTTAAAAGTTATTTTCCTACAGATGAAATTCTTTTACTGTGAAATATTATAGGTGTCTAACTGCCACATAGTTGAATATTTCATTTGGTTATTATAGTTTGGTGGCTTAAAATAATGGAACTTCTTATTGGGGGGTGTTGATAAACACTTTAAGAAAGACATTCCCTGGATTTATTTTTTTTATATTGCCCTTTAATGATTTATAAAATAAAGAATCAAAAAGACAACATGATTAGACAATTTAAATCACATTTGAATCTCTATTATTATCTAAGGATTTCTCTGAGACCTCTGTGAAACTCATTATCTGACTCTTTCATCTGTTGGATAAAAATAAGATTGTCATTAATTTGCAGAGAAAAGCCCTAAAGAGATTTATGAGTTATGATGATCTGAAGTTGTGATAGTCCTAGAACGCATAACACATATTTAAATATGGTTGAGAAACCAGGGTATAAGGAAAGCAAATAAGCTCCATAATGAGTAAGTTCCATAGTAAACTGGATCTGGAGTCAGGAAGATCTGAATTCAATTACATCCTCAGATGTTTACTCGTTATGAGATCCTGGATAAATTAATTAACTTATCTTCTTTAGTTTCTATAAAATGGGGAGGGTAATAGCACTTATCTCCAAGGAGTACTGCAAGGTTCAAATGAAATACTTCACAAACCTTAAAGTGTTATGTAAGTGCCAGCATATGAGCAAGTATATATGTCAGTAGCAATAGTTTTAATAGTAGTGGTAGTGACAGAGTTTTACATATTGCTGCTGTATAAACCTAAGAAGTCATTTTACCTCCTTTGTCATCAGGTTTTTAAATGGGAGGGTTGGACAAGATTCTCTAAGATCCTTCCTATTTCTGATTTTCTTTGATTCTGTTTGGAGGCTGGACTTATAAGACAAAGGAATACTACATATGTAATATACCGACATGTTTTAAAAGTTTCATTTATTATCTTAAAAAATACATTTAAAAAGCCATTTCTGTTCCACTAAGTTCTTCTTTTTAACAAATTAGGACTATTAAGCAAAACTGATGCACCAACCATTTTTGGCAGTGTTCTCAACATTTCACATTTCCAGTTACTCATCTTTAATACCAAAAAGAGGGAATCTTGGGATCCCAATAATAATATATGGGTGTTAACTCAGATTTAAGTTGTCTCCTCAGATCTGAAGATTAATGATGAAGAGTAGACTGAATGGTTAGAAGTTACTACTGTGTTCATAAGATTTTTTCATTAATTTTATTATATAAAGTTAATGAATGAGTAAGAACTTTGGTAAATTAGTTGGGAACATTACTCATATATCTATATGTAAAAATAATTACATTATGCTTTTCCATTCAATAATATTAATAAATAGATCTCTATACCTATATATTATAAAGTTTTGGGATTTGTTTTTTTTTTTTTTTTTAGCATAAATGAACCATGTGGTATTTCAAATGTAGTATTTATGTAGTATTTATCACATATCCACTCTCTAATTTTAAAACCAATAAAAATAATTAAATATCAATAAGGTAATATCAATCAATAAAAATAAATAAATAACATCTATATAATAGAATGTTAACCTGAATAGGACATGGTATTTAATATTTAATCTTATTAGAGACTAGATTATTCCTTTTTTTTGTTCTAGACATTCTGCTTTTTATCAATGTAAGACAAGATTGTCTATCATCTTTGCTGATTTTCATTTACACTCACATTAAACTTGTAATTCCTAAAATCCCTAGATCTTTTTTCATATGTACCATTGCTCAGCCACAATCCCCCTGTTCTATCTAAGTACCATTTATTTCTTGAACACAAATCTATGATTTTACATTTATTCCTATTCAAATTAATTTTCTTAAATATAGATACTGAAAATTTTTCAGATCTTGACTTTGTTAATTTAGCATTTTGATAAGTCAAAGTAAGAATTTACTAAATACCCATTATGTGCCAGACACTATGCTGAGTACTGGACTAAAAAGACAGAAGAGAAAGGCAAATCTCAAGGAGTTCACAATCTAATAGGGGACACCAAACAAACAAATAGGTATAAACAATCTATATATGAGATAAACAAGAAATAATTAACAGAAAAAAAATACTAAATTTAAGAAGAATTGGGGAAAGGTGCCTGTAAGCTTTCTCTAGAGCTTTTCTGTTCCTATAGACGATGTATAGAAGTACAGATGAAGAAGGAGAGCATTCCAGACAAAGAAAGTAGTTAGAGAAAATGCACAGAGTGAAGAAATAAAATATTTTGTTCATGGAATAGCAAAGAGACAAATATTTTGGTGCACCTAATTTTTTTTTAAAATTGCTTCATCTGCATTATGGTTTTAAATATCACAACACTGAGAAATATTTGCATATATGTATATAATTGTGTGTATATGTGTGTACATGCGTGTATATGTAGATATAAGTATACATAGATCTATACACATATGTGCACGTGTGTATGCAATGTAAACATTTATAAGTACACATACACATGTGTATCTATCTACATATAATTTTCGCCAATAAAATATAGTATCATTGAATAAGAGGTCTTTGAAGATAAAGGCCTATTTCAGTTTTTTTTTTTTTTATCTCTAGGACCAGGTACATAACAGATGTGATATAAATTCTCACTGATTGATAGATTGATTTTCCTTATTTTAATTAATTAATACTTCCAGTACTCCATACAGAGTATGTTTCATTTGCATATCTAAGTTATATTTATATATATATACATATATATATATATATATAAATGATGTGTGAATGTGTCTGTATATGTATGTGGGCACAATTTATACATATCCATATGAAGATGTATGTTTGTATGTACTTAATGTTCTGTTGTCTCTAGATTTGAGATTGTTCTTTGACAGATCTCTTGGGAAGCTTCTGGGGAGGCAGCCTTGGTTTTAGTTCTGTATTGTGTCTTTCAAAGTCTTGAATCTTTTTCTGTCAGAATCTCTCTAGCCAGCTTCAGTCTCTAATTCCCTCTGAATCCAAAGCCTCAAGTTCTTCTTTCTGAATCCTAGCTCTGAATCTCCTCCAGCTTCCCTGAAGTTCTCTTGGAAGTCTTTCCCTTGACTCACTCCAGACTGACTTCTTCCAGACTGCCTCCTTCCAGACCGCCTCTCTCCAGACTGCTTTCTTCCAGACTGTCCTCTTCCAGACTACTTTGCCCACTCAATGTTGGCTCCTTTTATCCTCCCAGAGAATGGGCTTGTGGTATTTCCTTTACAAGCCAATGAGTTAGCTCCTTTAAAGGTTTGAACTAAAGGTGTGAACTAAAGGTGTGAGCTAGAGAATTGTTAAGTACTGTGCTAAATTAGACAACCAAGTTAGCACCTAATAATCCTAACATGTGTATATGCATATGTGTGTATCAAACTAAGAAGTAAATAGACACAGAATAAGTGCAAGTCATTAAGGAATGCCTTTAGGAAATTGCAAAGGTCTTTCAGTGGTATGGAACTAAGATGGCAGTGAAAAACCAGGAAGTTGCCTGAGTTCTTCTCAATTTCTCTCAGAAACAATGTTAAATCAAGTCTCTAAATAGATTCTGGAGTGATAGATTTTCTGCCCATGAGAGAATTTTCCAGCTTAAGATAACTTAGAAAGACTTCATGAAAATTCTATCTCACTTGGATCAAATGGATGCTCAGCAAAGTGCATACTATGTCTAGGGCAATCCAGAGAAAGTCTCATCCATAGTATAGATCACCAACCAAGGCCTCTAAATTCTATCTCAACAGACTAGTGGCACAACAGGCCAATTGTGAGGTCTCCAACCACAATACAAAAGGCTAACTTCCAGCCTGGGAATCCCCAGTACAACAGATATGACTCAGTTGCAATATCCTAGTGCAGTATGCAAACTGACAGTATTCAAGGCCCTACAGTAGAAAGTCAATGACAAAACCCCTTCCCTTAGCACAAGAAATTTGAGAAAGTGCCTCCTGTTGTCCTAGGAATAGAGCTCAACTTCTAAAAGTCATGAAGGAGCCTAACCATAAAAAGCTACTATGGTGACAGGGAAGATGAAAACACAAACTCAGAAAGAGGACAACAATGTCAAAATGATTGCATGTGAAGACTCAGGTGATAATAAATTGGTCTTAAGAGTAAAAACCCTTTTGGAAAAATTCGAAAAAGGATTTTAAAAATCAAATAAAGAGCAGTAGAAAAAATTGGAGGAAGAAATTAGAGATATGCAAGAAAGAAATCAACAGCTTGGAAATGAAGGATAATAATTGATAGAAGAAAACAATTTCTTGGCCAAATGGAAAAGGAGGTACAAAAATTAGCTGAAGGAAATAATTCCTTAAAAATTAGAAGTGATCAAACCTTAATGATTCTATGATTCATCAAAAATCAAACAAAATCAAAATAATGAAAAAATAGAAGAAAATGCAAAATACCTAATAGGAGACACAATTGACTTGTAAAATAAATTCAGATCATTTAAGATTTGTTGGACTACCTGAAAACCAAAATTATAGAAAAAAATTTTTCAAGAAATTATCAAGAAAAACTGCCCTACTATCCTAAAAGCAAAAGTTAAAATAGTCATCAGAAGAATCCTGAAGGATTCCTGAAAAAGATCCCAAAACAAAAACTCCAAGGAATATTGTGGCCAAATTCCAGAATTTTCAGGTCAAGGAGAAAATATTGGAAGCAGCCAGATAAAGACAATTCAAACATCAAAGAGTTACTTTCAGTATTCCCAAGGACTTAGCAGCTTCAACATTAAAGTATCAGTGAGCTTGGGATATAATATTCTGGTAGGAAAAAGAGCTTGAATTAAAACTAAGAATCAACTACCTAGAAAAAAAGGAGTATAATCTTTCAGGGGAAAAGATGAATAGTCAATGAAATAGGGGACTTTTAAACTTTTTTGAATAAAAGACTACAGTGAAACTGAAAATTCAATCTTCAAATACAAGTTGCAAAAGAAACATTAGAAGGTAATATTATTCAATAAGTTAATTAATTTCACTCACAGGAAGATGGTACTTGTTAACTTGAGGCAGTTGAGAATATATCTAAACAGAGAGTGTGGGTATTAGTTGATTTTGAAGTTATGACATAAAAAAATATTAAGGAGTGGGAAAAAAGAATTGTACAAGGAGAAAAGGAAAGGGGAAGGCAGACTAGAGTAAATTACATCACATGAATAGGCAAAAAAAGACCTATTACAGTAGACTGAAAAAAGGAAGGGGTGAGCATTTTAAAACTTTATTCTCCTTGGCTCACTAACATACACACTCAGTTGGGTATGGAAATTTATCTTGTCCTTTAGAGAAATTGGAGGGGAAAGGAGAAAAAAAATGGAGAGTAGTCACTGGAAGGTAGGGCAGAAGTAGGAAGAGAAAAAGGAAATAAAAGGGAGGAGGGCTGATAGAAGGGAGGGAGATTGAGGGAGGTGGTGGTCAGAAGCAATTGATGAGGAGGGACTATAGGATGGAGGGAAATATACAATTAATAATCAAACTGTGAATGTGAATGGGATTAACTCTTCCATAAAATGAAGCAGATAGCAGAATGAATTAAAAACTAAAATCCTCTAATATATTATTTACAAGAAACACATCTGAAGCAAAAAGATACACACAGAGTAAGGATAAAAAACTAGAGCAGAATTCATTACATTTTAGCTGAAGTTTAAAAAAAAAAAAAGTTGGGGAAGCAATCCTGCTCAGACAAAGCAAAAGCAAAAACATGTTAGTAAAAGGTACTACATATATGAGTGTAATGGAATATTATTCTTCTATAAGAAATTATGAGCAAACTGATTTCATAAAAGCCTGTAACGACTTATATGAACTGATGCTGAGTGATGCTGAGCAGAACCAGGAGAATATTGCACACAATAACAAGATTATGTCATCATCAACTATGACAGACAGCTTTTCTCAGCAATTCAGTGATGCAAGGTAATTTTAATAGACTTGGGTTAGAAAATGCCATCTGCATGCAGAGAGAAAACTATGGAGTTTGAATATAGATCATAGCATACTATTTTCCTCTTTTTTTCCATTTTTTCTTTTCTGATTTTTCCCTTTTGTTCTGATTGTTCTTTCACAATATGACTAATATGGACATATGTTTAAAATGATTGTACATATATAATCTATATCAGATTGCTTGCTATCTTGGGGAGGGGAGAGGTTAGGGAGGGAGAAAGGGAGAAAAAATTGGAATTCAAAATCTTACAAAAATAAATGTTTAAAACGATCTTTACATATAATTGGAAAAATAAAATGCAATTACTAAAATTTTTAAATACCCTACACAATGAAGTAATATCATTACTAAACAGACATGCATCAAATGATATAGCATCCAAATTCTTAGAGGAAAAGTGAAGTGAATTACAGGGAGAAATAGATAGCAAAACTATACCAGTGAGGGGGCGGGGTTTCATTCTTTCTCTTTTAGTACTAGATAAAACTAAGCATACAATAAACAAAAAAGAAGTTAAGGAGGTGGAAAGAATTTTTAGCAAAGTTAGATATGATAGATCTCTGGAGAAAAGTGAATGTGGATAGAAAGGAGCATATGTTATCTCAATAGTACATGATACCCTCACAAAGATTGACTGGGTATTAGGGCATAAGAACCTCAAAATTAAATACAGGAAGGCAGAAATATTAAATGCATTATTTTCACATAATGATGCAATAAAAGTTACATGTAATAAAGAACCATGAAAAGATTGATCAAGAATTAATTGGAAACTAAATAAACTAATTCTAAAGAACAAATCACAAATCATAGAAACAATAATTTCATCAAAGAAAATGATAACAATGGGACAAAATAAAAAACAATTACGGAATGTAGCCAAAGTAGCTTCTAAGGAAAATTTCAAATCTATAAATGCTTCCATAAACAAAATTGAGAAAGAGCAGATCAACAAATCGGCATGTAACTAAAAAAGCTGGAAAAAGTACAAATTTAAAATGTCCCATTAAATACCAAATTAGAAATTCTGTAAAACCTAAGGAAAGATTAAGAAAATTGAAAGTAAGAAAATTATGGAACTAATAAATAAAACTAAGAACTGGTTTTATTGGGGGGAAATAGATAAATCTTTGGTTAACTTGATTTAAAAAAGAAAGAATAAAATAAAATTAATAGTATCAAAAATTAAATCAAGGGTAAATTCCTCACCAATGAAGAGGAAATTAAAACAATAATTAAGAACAATTTTGCGGGGGCGGAGCCAAGATGGCGGAGAAGAAACACACGACTCAGTGAACGTCCTCACTCCCTCACAACCAATTAGATAAATTAAGTCTCAGAATTAGCTCAGGACTGATAGATACCACAAGGACTGGAAGCACGACTTACCAGCTGAAGAGAATCTGGAGTTTCAACAGGAAAGGTCAGTTCTCAGGGGAGGAATAAGAAAGACCAGCACAGACGGTGGGGTAGGGGCACACTGCGCCCATTGCGTTGGGAAGGGCTCTGGGATCAGAGAAGCCACTGAGGTAAAGGAATCTGGCACAGGCTGTTAGCTCTTCTCTGCTAATTATTTAGCAGTTCAGAAGAGAAAGCCAAAATATTTTAAAACTCAGATTAGATTTTCCCCGATCCTGGGGGTGACTCAGCTGACTCGGCACCAGGGGGTGTGGCCTCAGCTACCACCTGAGAATAGTTAAGAGACTGACAAGTGGGTGGATACGGCCCAAGGCAACACACACTGCCTAGCTTAGCTGGAGGGAGTGGAACTCAGCTCCAGGAAGTCCCAGAGAAGCGGAACCTTTGAACTAGGGACCGAGGTTTCTGGCAGACACTTCCAGTTTGAGCACAGGGGCTTCTCACGTCACCTGCTGCAGACATCCACTCCCCACCCGGACACATAGGCTGGGCTTCGTGCTGTCTTCACTATTCTACGCCCTCGAAGCACAGTAGTGCTAATCACCTCTGAGGCACTTCCAGGGAGGGGGTGGGGAACTCTCTCCCAGAGCTCTCTCTTAGCTCAGGCGCAGGGGCCGCTGCATCCATCCAGTCTGGGAGGAAGCTGGTAAAGAAGTAAATAATTTCCTACCCCAGGGACAGACCCCAAAACATTTTTTTAAATATGAGCAAAAAAGCTAGAAAAACTATAGATTCCTTCTATACAGAGAAAGAGCGGGTATCCAACCCCGAGGAAGTTGACAGCAGAGAATCAGATAACAACCTAAAGGGGAATGATTCCTGCCCCCCATCACATAACTCTCTCCTAGAAGAAGCTCTTAAAAAATTGAGGGAGATCGAAGAAAAATGGGGAAAGGAAAGGGAAGCTATGATAGAGAACAACAACATCCTGAAATTGGAGTTGGAAAAAATAAAGAATTCACAGGAGATGCAGGGAAACAAAATTAGTGAATTAGAAAAGGTTAAAAAAACACAGGAAAGTAGGATTTCTGAATTGGAAAAGATAAAAAAGTCTCAAGAAAATAGAATTTCTGAATTGGAAAAAGAAAATAATTCTCAAAAAAAAAAATTAGGGAAATGGAAAAAAATTCAATAGAGCAAAATCATTCATTTAAAAACGAAATTGGGCATTTACAAAAAGAACTAAAAACTGTGAAAGAAGAAAATAACTCCTTAAAAGTCAGGATGGAACAAATAGAAATGAATGATTCACAGAGAACCCAAGAATCAGTCAAACAAAACAAAAAAAATGAGAAGCTGGAGAACAACGTCAAATACTTACTGGGAAAATCTATAGACCTGGAAAATAGATCTAGGAGAGATAATCTGCGGATTATTGGACTTCCAGAAAACTATGACCAAAAAAAGAGCCTAGATTCTATTTTACAGGAAATTATCAAAGAGAACTGTCCAGAGATAATAGAAACAGAAGGGAAAGTAGATGTGGAAAGAATTCATCGAACTCCTTCTGAAATAGACCCTAAAAAAAGAACACCACGTAATATTGTGGCTAAGCTGCAGAATTACCACACAAAGGAGAAAATCCTGCAAGCAGCTAGAAAAAAACAATTTAAATACCAAGGTGCCACAATAAGGGTCACCCAAGATCTGGCTGCCTCCACATTAAAAGATAGAAGGGCCTGGAACCTGATATTCCGTAAGGCAAAAGATCAAGGACTGCAACCAAGAATGAACTACCCAGCTAAGTTTAGCATCTTTTTCCATGGAAGAAGATGGTCATTCAATGAAACAGAGGAATTCTATATGTTTCTAAGAAAAAAACCAGACTTAAACAAAAAATTTGATCTACATCCACAAGACTGAAGAGAAACAGAAAAAGGTTGTTTTTACCTTTTGAATCCAATTCTTCCTGTGCAACAAGAAATTTGATTCTGCAGACATGTTGTATCTAGGATATACTATAACATATCTAACATGTATAAGACTGCCTGCCATCTAGGGAAAGAGGTTGAGGGAAGGAAGGGAAAAATCGGAACAGAAGTGAGTGCAAGGGATAATGTTGTAAAAAATTACCCATGCATATGTACTGTCAAAAAAAAGTTATAATTATAAAATTTAAAAATATTAATAAAAAAGAAATGCAAGTTAAAAAAAAAAAAGAACAATTTTGCTCAGCTGTCTACCAATAAATTTGACAATGTAATTGAAATGGATGAATATTTATAAAAATATAAATTGCTCAGAGTAACTGAAGAGGAAATAAATACTTAACTCCAATTTGGTAAATTGAACAATCCATCACTTAATTCCCTAAGAAAATATCTACAAGGCTTAATGAATTTACAAATAAATTCTGCCAAATATTTAGAGAACAATTAATTCTGATACTATATAAATCATTTGGAAAAATAAATAAAGAGAAAGTCCTACCAAATTCCTTTTATAACAAAAGTATGGTGCTGATGCCTACATCAAGAAGAATCAAATTAGAGAAAAAAATATAAACTAATTTCCCTAATGAATATTGATTAAAATTGATAAATTAAATATTAGCAAAAAGATAACAGCAACTTATCACAAGGATGATACATTACCAATAGGTGAGATTTTTACTAGGAATGCAGACTTGATTCAATATTAGGAAAACTTGGCCATATCCATAACAAAAACTAACAGAAATCATATATTTATCTCAATAAATGCAGAAAAAGCTTTTGACAAAATATAACACCCATTCATATTCAAAATACTAGACATCATAGTAATAAATGAAGTTTTCCTTCAAATGGCTAAGTTGTGATTCACATTGTTAAGAACTCCCAAATTGATGAAAATCCTTTTGAGAATTAGAAAATATTTCCTTATTACTTCCTAACATTTTCTCAAGTCTCTATTTTGTCCCATTCTTCCCAGTTTAAAGACTTTAGTGGATATCCATCATCCATGATCATTATGTTACCCACCATATGTAGAGGTACTTTTTCCACATTGATTTTTATCTTGTCTTTCATGTAGTTAAAGAGGTCCTATATATATTTTTTAAACCAATACTTAGCTTATTTTGAACTTTGATCATCTAACATTACTGGATTATGTGATCTTTTTTTATACATGTTCCATTATCTGCCCTTGCTTTTATGTTCTAAGTTCTTTGAATGCATAGATTATCTTAATTTTGTTTCCATATCCCCAGTGTCTTCCAAATTTTCTGCAACATAGTAGTTATTTAATAAATGTTTGTTGATTGATTGGTTAATTGATATGTTTTTAAAATTTGAACTCCTGAATAAGTTCTCTGCATATACACACTAATCATTAATCTCTTTGGACACTTCACCTTTCCTTTTCTCATTAGTATCATCTGTTTTGTCAGAATTTTCTTCTTGATATCTTTCTATTGCTCCTGGATATGTCTAAGCCTGGTTTCCCCTCTTTAAAAGGTATTAACTCCAAAATGGTGGACCATAAAGAGCCAGCAGGCTTCAGCAAGAATAAGTCATGTCAAAGTAATCTCCTTTCTTTTTTGACAGGAATTGTAAACAAATAAATAAGGGAAAAATTGTGGACAAAATTTACCTTGATTTAAAAAAAAAAAACTAATAAAATGTCTAGTACTTTTTGCATATGGAACAAATAAAAAGATATGCATTTGATTAGTGATATAAAACTGAAACAGGAATGGATCTTTACAACTGCAAATTGACTTAGGTAACTAACACATTAGCTTTGTCAGTATTGTATTCTGCGAAGGTCTGGTCTAGCTCCTCTTGTCAGGATAAGCAAAAGTCCTTGCCCCACGTGTGGACGCCAAATGTAGCGAGCTGTGGTCTCCAGAAGCTGCCGGATCGCTCTCTGGTAAGAGATCTGCTGTGTCTACTCAAATCTTTCAGACAGATTCTTCTTCCTGTAATGAACCGTTGTCTCCAGGCAGTTGCTGTTAACTCTTGTCCTTAGAAGTGACTTCCCTTCCTGCAGAGAGCCCCGTCAGGCCTGATGTAATGCAGAAAGTCTTCTTCTTTCTCTGAGAGCTCTCTTTTATTCTCCCAGAGAATGGGCGTGGGATAATGCAAGGGCTTCTGGGAAGAACCACCCCAGCCAATGAGCTTGCCCCCTCTATCAAGTCAACCTGAGTTCTCACCTTGTAATTGTCCAGAAAACCTGAATTCTCACCTTCTCACTGTCCAGACAACCTCAGTTCTCACTTAGTAATCCTAACATCTCCCCCTTTCTTTTGATTTAGAACATAGGACAGTCATGACCTTGAAACATAAATCCATCAATATGGGAAGTATTACAGATAATTACATAAATGACCTTGAAACATAAATCCATCAATATGGGAAGTATTACAGATAATTACATAAATTACATAAGCATATAGTAACATAGTAACATAACACATGCTAGAAGCATATAACATAATCATAAATTGAAAATTTATAAATGTCCATAAGTCCATTGTCCATTAGTCTCATCTTGTGTGAGGAAGTCCAATGATTCCTGCTGGTTTTAAAGTTCTTTAACAGTCTTCTTATTATCCATGCTCTTTCAGTGTCAGATGTTTCTTAGATCTTCTCCTTTATTTTGAGGTCTTTCTCTTTTTCTGTCTCTCTCTGATGGACAAGGCGAATATGACTCGTTGGCACCCATCTGATTCCTTCTCCTGCTGAAGAAATACAAGCAAACCCTCTCCCCCAGGCAGTTAACCTATCTGGTCCCTTCCATTCACCACTTTCTGGATCTCTCCACATCACCTGGCGATTATCTAAGGACAGTGGAGATGCTCTCACTGGACACTGCCCTTCTGGTGGGTTATAAAACCTGTCTGCTGGAGCCAGTGCATCTTTGTCAAAAATTAGAAAATTAATGGTATAGAGAACTAAATTTAGAAGTTCCCTAGGGCTACCTGTGGCTCCCCCTTTCTTTTGTTTTTGGAGGAGTGTCTTAATATCTCTGTTTCTTCTCTCTACTATTGCCTGCCCTTGAGGATTAAAAGGTATGCCCGTGGTATGTAAAATCTTATACTGTGCACAAAAGTGTGTAAAATGTTTGGACGTATATGCAGGTCCATTGTCTGTTTTTATTGCTTGTGGCACACCCATAATTGCAAAAGCTTGTATAAGGAATTCAGTGACCACTCGGGCTGTCTCTTTTGCTGCTGGCATTGCAAATGTGAATCCTGAAAAGGTGTCTACCACGACATGAATAAAAGATAGACGACCAAAAGATTTATAATGGGTCACATCCATTTGCCAGATTTCATTGGGTCTCAAACCACGAGGATTCTTCCCTGGAGGGAGTGTAGGAGCATGGAAAGGAAGACAAGCTGTACAGCTTTTTACTATGCTCCTAGCTTCCTCTCTTGTGATTCCAAATTGTAAACGTAAAGCTCGAGCAGCCTGATGATATTTAGAATGAGATTCTTGTGCTTCCTGAAATAAAGGACTACTGGCTAACATGGTTAGAAGGCTATCTGCCTTTGAATTTCCATCAAAAATGGGACCTGGAAGTCCACTATGTGAGTGGACATGCAAGATATAAATCTTGCCTGGATGTTTTCTCACTTGCTCTTGAAGTTCCTTAAAGAGCTGATAAATATTAGAGGCTGCAAATTTTATTTGGGCTGTGGCAATTCTTTGTACTACACCTACTGAATAGGCTGAATCAGTAATTATATTTACGTCTCCTGGGTAATAAGTGAGAGCTAGCATGATAGCAAATAATTCATTCTGTTGAGTGGATTGAAAAGGAGTCCTGATTACTCTCTTTATGGTTAAATCATGAGAGTATATGGCACAAATATTTTCTTTGGAGGCATCTGTAAAGATTGTTGGTCCTTTAAGAGGAACCTTAGAAACCTTTTCTTCAAAAATCCATCGCCAATTATGTAGTAGCCGGGTAATCTTTAATGGAGATCCATGTGCAAAATTTGGAGCGGTGGCCAATAAAATTTGCCATTCTGGGATGTTCTCACAGCATACATTAATCTGTGCGTTAGTATAGAATGTGTATATTTTTTCAGGACTTATCCCAGATAATTGTGTTACTCTCTTAATAGCCTTTAATAAAATCCTAGCCACAAGCACTGGGTAAGGTGTAAGGCTTTGTTCTGGTTGTGCTGGGAGGTTCACCCACTCAATCACTCTGTCTCCTTGATGAAGGACTGCTGTGGGTGCCTCTTTTGTAGCAAAAACTGATATTTCCAAGGGTTTTTGAGTGACTCTTTCAACCACATTGGATAAAGCCAGTTCAACTTCTCTCAAAGCCTTTTGTGCTTCTTTTGTAAGCTGGCGTGGTGAATTTAAAGCACTGTCTCCCCTTAAAATGTCATATAGTGGTTGCAATTGACAGGTAGTCAAGCCTAGCACGGGACGCATCCATTGGATATCTCCTATCAATTTCTGGAAGTCATTTAAGGTGTTTAGCTTCTCTGTTCTTAAGGAGAGTTTTTGTACTGTAAGCACCTTAGGATATACTTCATATCCTAAATATTGAAAAGGAGCATGTCTTTGAATTTTTTCTGTAGCTATATGCAGTTTGTAGTACTTTAATGTTTCCATGGTCCTTTGTAGACATGCCTCTAACATTTGTTCCTCAGGTGCACATCCCAAAATATCATCCATATAATGTAACAATATTACTTTTGGAAAGGCTTTTCTTACTGGAGCAAGAGCAGCTGCAACATACATTTGGCACATAGTAGGGCTGTTTTTCATTCCCTGTGGCAAAACTGTCCATTCATATCTTTTATAAGGCTCAGCCAAATTAACACTAGGCACTGAAAAAGCAAATCTTTTCATATCCTCCTTATCTAGAGGAATAGAATAGAAACAATCCTTAATGTCTATAACCCATAGAGGCCATTCTCTTGGCAACTGAGTAGGAGATGGAAGTCCAGGCTGAAGAGTTCCCATAGTTTCCATCTGTTCATTTACTCTTCTTAGATCAGTTATCATCCTCCATTTTCCAGATTTCTTTTTCACCACAAATACTGGGGAATTCCAAGGACTTAGAGAAGGCCGCAAGTGTCCTTGGTCAAGTTGTTCTTGCACTATGTCTAATAAGGCCTGAATTTTATCACTTCTTAAGGGCCACTGTTCTACCCACACTGGTGAATCAGTCTTCCACTGAATAGGAACTGGTGAAAGTGCAGGTAGGCCTTCAACAGCAGCCCTGCCTAAAAAGCCGAAGTGCTTATTTGTAATCCTATCTGCTGTAAAATGTCTCTTCCCCACAGATTGATGGGGATTTTTTCAACCACAAAAGGAGTAAAAGCTCCTGTTTCTCCTTCAAATACCCATCTCAAAGGCCTAGCACTAACTTCTGCTGCTATTGATCCTCCCACCCCAGACATATAGGTGTCTGCTTTAATCTTTGGCCAGTGACCGGGCCAATTGGCACCTCTAATAACTGTACGATCTGCACCCGTGTCTACCAATCCTTCAAATGGTATTCCATTTATATAAATAGTAAGCATAGGTCGGTCAGCTGTCACAGCTGCTGTCCAATATATTCCTGGATTTTGTTCATTGGAGTCAAAATCTAGGCGACTATCACTAGGTTGCTTATTAGGGGTCCGTAACAATAAGCCTGATGCTACTACTTCTCCTGGTTGATAAATCACACGTTGTCTGCCTGTGTTAGTGACTGGGATATTAGATACACGTTCTCCAGTCTCCCACATCAGTGTATGGATGGACACTGTTTTGTAGGCACTCTCAGAAGGTGAAATGGTCAAGCCTACTGTGCCTGGAGGCAAAGGATCCATAGGCTCAACAGGAACAGATTTCACTTCTCCAGGGAGTATCTCGGTAGTCTCTACTGCACACAACTCTATTTTTCCTAATTTCAATCCCTTTCTTCCATCTGATTGCCTTTTGGCTGATTGATCATGTCTTAAAATTCTCTGGATGTAACCTCGGCTGCCATCATGCCCCACTTGGGGGGCTGAAGCTGGGCCCCATCTGTCATTTCCCTGGGTCAATCTACATTCGGAGGCCCAGTGGAGGCCCTTGTGACATTTTGGACATGGAGTTTTAGGTCTTCTCTCACCCTGTCTTCTCACTGTATCTCCATATCTACACTGAGCTCTTAGATGCCCAATTTTTCCACATTGAAAACATCGCCGAGTTTCTCTAGAAGGCCCTTGCCAGGAGGGACCCTGTCTTTCCACATTCATCATTGTCCGGGTGTAAAAAGCATTTGTTCCCACTGTAGCACAGCGTCTTATGATCTCCTCTAAAGGAGCATCTTTGTCTAATCCCCATATAATTCTTTTGCAAATTTCATTGGCATTTTCCTTAGCCAGATGTCTGGTCATTATTTCTGTAGCTGAATTTTCTCCAATAGTTCTTTTGACAGCAGTTTGCAAACGTCCCACAAAATCTGCAAAAGGTTCATTGGGACCTTGCTGTATTTTAGTGAAAGCCTCTCCACGATCTTTCTGTCCAGGAAGGACACCCCAAGCTTTTATTGCAGCCTTTGCAATTTGTTCATATATTGTCATGGTATAATCAGTCTGTTCTGAATTCTCTCCATACCGACCTTCACCAGCCAAGTGCTCAAAAGTGAATTGTGTGTTAACTCCTATTTCCAAATTGCATCTGACTTGAATTTTACATAATTCATGAAATTCCGCAAGCCATAATAAATTTTCTCCAGGTTCCAGACATGTCCTTGCTATGGATTTCCAATCATTCGGGGTTAGGACTTCATAAGACAAACCATCTAGTAACATTTTGACACAAGCTGATGTAGCCCCATAAAGGGTACAACCTTTTTTCAAATCCTTAATTTTATTCAAATCTAAAGGTGCATATCTTCTCCTTTTTTTACCTACAGAGTCAGTATTTTCAATCACAGGATATGCATGTATAAAATCACTTATATCCTGTCCTTCTCTCTTAGCTTTAACCAATGCTTTTTCTAATCTTGTCATAGGCTTAGGCTTCTTCACAGGCAATTCTGTTTGTGTTTCTGCCTCTTCCCCTCTTTCTTCCTCCATCTCTGAAGGTGGGGTTGATGTGGGCCTGTCAATAATCTGTTCTCTAGGCAGGGTTGAAGCTTCTTCAAGAGAATCATACCATAATTCCTCATTTAAATCCTCTTGCTCTAGGGAAAGATCTTGATCTTTCCTTTTTTCCTCACACTTCCTCCTCTGTTCATTTTTAGAACTTTTCTTTCTCCTACAACTTGCTTGGTAGTTTAAGGCTAATTGAACTATGTTGTAGATATAAAATACTTCTGCAGAAATTGAACGAGGCCCATTTTTTGCTTGAAATTCTTTCATTTCATATCCCACTAGCTTCCATTTATCTACATCTATCTTTTCTTCCTCTAAGAACCAAGGGGATGTGCGTCTTAATGCAGCCAAGAGTTTAGCAATCTGTACCCAGGTTACAAGTAAACTCTGCTCCTCAATTATGTTGATTATACTCTCTATAGTACCACTCCTGAATGGGGGTGGAGCTGAGGTTGCTTCTGGGGCTGGGGATGAGTCGGCTGAGGTCCAGGGATTGAATATAGCTAACATCTGCCCCATTTCAGCTATTAAGAGATTCCTGGTTTAGCCCTTAACAAGTTAAGTTCCTTATTTATCTATTAGCACGCTCACTTAATCTTTAACAAAGTTTCCTCGTTACTCACGGTTCTGGGTCAGAGAGACTGAGATCTAGATCAGAAGCTTTTCCACTGGAATCAGGACTGTGTCTGTCCCTGTTCGGGCGCCAAATTGCGAAGGTCTGGTCTAGCTCCTCTTGTCAGGATAAGCAAAAGTCCTTGCCCCACGTGTGGACGCCAAATGTAGCGAGCTGTGGTCTCCAGAAGCTGCCGGATCGCTCTCTGGTAAGAGATCTGCTGTGTCTACTCAAATCTTTCAGACAGATTCTTCTTCCTGTAATGAACCGTTGTCTCCAGGCAGTTGCTGTTAACTCTTGTCCTTAGAAGTGACTTCCCTTCCTGCAGAGAGCCCCGTCAGGCCTGATGTAATGCAGAAAGTCTTCTTCTTTCTCTGAGAGCTCTCTTTTATTCTCCCAGAGAATGGGCGTGGGATAATGCAAGGGCTTCTGGGAAGAACCACCCCAGCCAATGAGCTTGCCCCCTCTATCAAGTCAACCTGAGTTCTCACCTTGTAATTGTCCAGAAAACCTGAATTCTCACCTTCTCACTGTCCAGACAACCTCAGTTCTCACTTAGTAATCCTAACAGTATTCCTTTTTTTTTTTTTTTTTTTTTTTTAATTTAGCTAAAAATTTCCCAATTATAATTTAATCTGGTTCTGGCACCACTCTGATGTTTTGTTAATCACTTGTAGCCATGAAGCCACATATTTGATACCTCTGGGGTTCACAAAAATATAATCAGATGGATTCTGAACTTTCTGACTGGCTGGATTCAAAGTGTAGTTAATAGTTACTGATTATTATGGTTGCAAGTATCTGTAGTAGAATGTATCAAGCAATTTGTACCTGTCTTTGTTTTGTTTATAATTTTTGTTAATTAATTAGATCAAGGCATAGATGGTATGCTAATACAGTTTGCAAATGACACAAATCTGGGAGGAATAATTTATCCACTGAATGACAGAGGTGGTATCCAAAAGGATTCTGAATAGCCTGGAACATTGAGCTGAATGTGATAAGATGAAATTCAATAGGGAGAAATGTAAAGTTTTGCTCTTGAATTAAAAAAAAAAAAAAAAAAAGACATCTCCACAAAGAAAAGTTATAAGAGGGATGAACAGATGACAATTTTTCTGAAAAGAATGAGAGAGGGGGAGTTATTCTATGATAAGTTCAATACAAGTCAGCAATCTAATGTGGCAGCCAAAAAAAGCTAATGCAATCTTGGGCTGCATTAGGAGGAGCATTGATTCCAGGAATAGGGAGGTGATAGCCCCATTGTACTCTGCCCTTATCAGATCTCTTCTATAATATGTTCAGTTCTGGGAACTATGGTTTAAGAAGGATATTGATAAGCTGGAGTTTCCCAAGGAAGACCACCAGGATGGTAAAGGATTGGTTGAAGAAATTGGACATATTTAGCCTGGTTGGGTGGGGGAAGGGAAGAAACATACTTTGTATGACATAGATGTAAGTATTTGGCTGACTGTAGTATGGGGAAGCAATCAATAAACATGTTCCTTTTGTCAACACATTGCCCACCCATTGTATTGTGTGGAAATTTCAGAGGCAAATTAAGATTTATTGTCAGAGGAACCAAACAAGCAAAACCAAAAACAAAATAACTTTCCCCAAAATTAAAACTACCCACATGAAGAATCCATGGCCCCAAGAGGTGATGTGTTCCCCTTGAGGCTAGTTGACTACTTTTAAGATATAGTAGGAGTTCCTTCATTTATGGTTTGGTCTCTGAGTTACACCTCAACTCTTGAAGTCTGGTATACTGAGATCCTCCCCAGGCTCTTGTAAGCAATCAGTTCCTAGTCTTTAGGTCACTTTTTCTGTTGTATTCCAAAATTCTGCTCTTTGAGCTTTAAGCTCTTGGTCTTAATTAGCTCATGCATTACGCCTCTTTGTTGGAGGTAATCTTGCTTATACAAATTAATTTGTCCCTTCTCCACTTTGCTTTCCCTGGCCAATTCCTTTCCTTACTGAAGTTTTTTCATTTCCTATTACTGAGCTAGCATTGGGATCTATTCTATCTATATTCCCTTGTCCCTATACACTCCAAATCACATTATGAAACCACAGTGTTCCAACCCATTTCATTTTTCACACACAGCTGTTCAAGACTCCTGCTCCAACTCCCACCAACTTCTTATATTTTTCTAAAATATCCTCTCTACCCTAACAGTTGAACCAATTTTGAGCTGAGTTCATCTATATGATTATCCTGACAAGACCTCAAACACTTTTACTTGGAATCTTCCTTTACCCCACACCTCCAACCAACTTTAAGACTCAAACTACTGTATCCCCTCTTTGGGAGCAGCTGTCTTACCAAGTATTTTGATGATAATTCATAAATGTATTCATTGGACATGTGTCCAACACATTATTATCATGTCAACATGCCTATCTCCCCATCCCATCCTCTAACAAATGGACAAAGTCTGGAACCATTTATGTGTAGCATATTTTCTTCTCACTGACAAAAATGTGCCTGATATGTAGAAAATAAATGAAATGTATGAAATAGGAAACTATCTACTTAGGTGACAAGAGAAACATTTCTGGCAGGAATAAACACATCAAGTAAAAACATGTTCCTCTTATCTGCATTCAATCAGCTCAAGAAATATATCAAAACATGTTAATTACACTGTGCGGCAATTGATTCAGGATGACTGATATCATGAAATAAATGCACACCTAAAACTTGATATCTGAATTAGATCTTAATTTCATTTCCAAGGAATACAAAGATTGTTATTATCTGACCTATTCTTTTTCAATGAAGGACTGAGTCAGCATATTGTGTGTTCTCAGTCAGAAGTTATGAAATAGATTAATGATGGATGATAGGAACAGATGATAAGTAACAAAATGGCATACATTGTAGCACTAAAATGGGGGATAAAAGTTGCCTTGGTTATAAAAACACACTGTCATCAAGTATTAACAACTAAGTTTACAAAAACAAACAAACAAACAAACAAACTACTAATCTTTATGATATACCACAAAGGATCATCATATCATGGGATTATGAATGTTAACACAAACAAAAAATAAAAAAACAAAAATCAAGACCCATCTAAACTGGTAAAGAAAAAAATAAACTCAGCTATTAAATATGTCAACTGCTTGAGCAAAGATTAGGTTTTTAAATTACCTAGATATGAGATTCAAATTCATTGATTACCTATAGAGCAAACTTCTCAAGAACCCCAAGAAATTCTACATTTTCACTGTGAGTATAGACTGCATTTATGCCCCAAAGGCCCTCCATCAATTTTCATCTTTTCCTCTTTGTATCCTTAGCTTTCTTCAAGGTTCATAAGTTGCTACCTTTCCTGACTTATGTAAATGTAATTATTACAACTCTTTCCCTTCTAAAACAATCTTATATTTACTTACTTGTGTATATATTATATTTCTCTGTTGGATGAAAGATCTTGAAGTACTGAGATTTTTATTTTGGTTATTATGTGCCAAGTCATCTCCTCTACATGAGGCTTATTTAAATGATCTCATTCACTAATTTCTAGTGTGCTCCTTGTTTGTATTTGGTACTTACTTGTCTATTATGTGTCATTTCTATTCAATAGAATGCAAGTTTTCAAGGCAAAGCCATTCATTTATGTCCTTATAACGAGCATTTAGCATATTCTATACCTAACAAATGATTGGTATTCAGTTAATGAATGAACAAATGAAGAAGAGCAAGGAATTTGTTTTGTTTTATTTGGGGTTTTGTTTTTGTGTCTAAAACCCCAGTGGCTTAAGCAGGACCTTGTCCATAGCAGATTCTTAACAAACATTTGTATATTTGAGTTGCCTCTGTCTCAAATTATTCTAGGGCTTCCTCATTCCACTATCTCCCACCACTTAAAAAAATCTAGGACAGATCCTATCTTACTTATCAATATCACCATTAGTGAATTCTTTAGTAGTTCAGAAGAATATTCTGATCCCTTTGAGATAGAATTTCTTAATTTTTCTTGCACATGGATCACTTCAACAGACCAGTGAAAGCTATGGTCTCTTTCTTTGAATAGTTTTTGAATATTTGAAGAAAATGCTGATGTCATTTATAAGTTAGTGAAAATGAATGTGTACTTTTCCTTATATAAGTTAGCAGTTTATACATACATATTAAAAAATCTGAGTGTTAATGCCATGCTGCATAAGTTCCAGCACCAGAGAAAAAAAATTTCTGGCTAAATACTAAAATATACAAACTATCTAATATAAGCAAGTATGCAAAGAAAAATCCTCAAAATCTTTAGTGCAATGGGATAATGGATATTTATCTTTAGTGGAGATTTGATCTCTTAGGGAGAGAACTTTATTTGTATGCTTACTGAATTCCATTATTAATTCAGTTTAATTGTAGTCCTGTATATCTATTTTTGAAAAGTCAATACATTTACTTTTTCACATTGATTAACAAGAATTGGAGAAATGTAAACAAAGACCAGAATAAAGTTGGCTAGGAAAGTTTTGAGTTGGTGGAATGAATGTGAATAGCTAATACAATACCATGGGTAAAAACTATGCATACTTCAGAAAGATGTAGATAAATAAGCAGCTTATTAATTAATATGACAAGCAATATTTCAATTGGAAGATGCTTCAATCCCGGGGGGAGGACAAAGAATTAATGTACAGAGACATTCTTATTGGGAATTTGGATGCATTAGTTTAAGAGAAGAAAGCCAAGTCATTTTGTAGAAAAATCCCATCATTTCTTCAATATAACACTATTCTGGAGCACAGATATCTTAGGAAAGGGAGATAGCTAAGAAAAAAAACAAGACTTCAAGGTCATATGGATAGCTACTTCTATATAATAAGAATCTGAAATTGGATACTTCAGCAAAATAGCTGGTGGGTTTCTGGGTTGCATTTATCATTGGCCTTCAATAAGGGGGACTGAATATACTGCTGCATCTATATAGAGAAACTGGTTTGGCTGAATTTGATTGGAAAAGTTAAAATCAATCAAATAACTGAGAATAGAGATTGGTGAGCAGGGAAAGAATGGAAAGTCTATACTATGTAACTCACTAACAAATTTTTCATTAGTCAATCAGTTATTTTAGTATCATGGAAACACACAGTTGGCATGACTACAGGAAGAAATTAGTTTTACAATTCAATGTGTCTCAATCTATTAGAAGTGGAAGGGTATGTTGAAATGAAAAAAGAATCATGACTAAAGGAGAATAAGACTAGTTATCCTTACTATTTTTGATATCCAGAGCTTTCTGAACAGTTTTCAATTCAACAAGTCAGTTTAAAAATTAATATAGCTCTTTGAATAAAATATTTCAGTTGATAGATGTATTTCCCAGTTTTACATAGTTTTTACATGTAAGAAGGATAATTTTCTACATAGTTGTCTCTCATCAAAATGCAAAGTAATTTAGTTAAAAGGACCTAGGAACACAAAAAACATGGTTAAATATTTTCTTATTTTGATAGACAATGAATTTTTTTCATTTGGTTTTGTGGACTCTTACTTATGGATTTCCTTGGCAGCATACAAACCTGATCTCACCTGTGTTAATGAATGTCACTCCTGGGAATGTCAGCTACTGAGTAATAGCTGATGTTACAAGATAAGCATTGGAGTGTGTGTCTTATCTGCATATTGGAAAGCAAAATCAGGTTCTCCAAAGGTAATCTAAGGGGGAAAGATTTCCAGGATAAAATATTTTCAGTATGATTAAAAATAATTTATAGTCATATAGTCAAAGGGACCAACACAACTTTAGATGCATTCTTAAAATACATAGTTAATTGTGACTTCATAGAATAACATACTGCATTACTACACACTAAAAGAATTACTCATAACTTTGTTAAATGTATTTGTGACACATATATTTACCAAAACTATGGGTAAGACATACATACATAATATGCATTATATTACAGAATATTTTCACAAACAACTGTATGTAGATAGTCAAAAAGGAAAATGAGTCATTAATGAGTTATTAATGTTTTTTCAGTCAAGCTTTGGAGGGGGCTATTTAATAATAAGGACTGGGACTTTTTTTTCCTTGCTTTCATTATCTTTCATCCTTCAGATACTTTGATAACTGATACCTCAATGGTCTCAAAATTAGATAATCTCCAGCAAGGATGCTGTAGTTCTATTTTTTATTCCATCTTTAAAAAAGAAAAAAAAAGGTTTTATGGAATTTTTTTTACATGATCATAGTTTCCCCCAGCATTTGCCCACTTCCAGATGGTCATTAAATATAATAAATAGCATTTTTAAAGATAATAACTGCACAACAATAATGAAAATTGAAAAAAAAAGTTTAACAATATGTCCAATATGCAATACTTGCAGACTTTCCACCTTTGTAAGAAAATAGGTAGGGAATGTCTTCTCATATCTCTTTTGAGCCATGCTTATTATTTATAATTTTGTATATTTCCCTTTTGTGTAGTGGTTCCTGTCATTTATTTTATTGTAGTCATTGTTCATACCATAACATGCAGCTTTTTCTGTTAAAATGAATACGAGGAGTTCAGAGTTTTTGGAATGTATTGTTTTTAGACTTTTTGATCTTGGTGTTATTGCAAATGACTTTACATGGAATGGACACAGGAAATTGTCATAATATAAATGCCCTTAGCCACATATATTCACCATTTTCTGGCCTCAGTTAGTCATAAAGATATGAAATTATGGGATAGCCTTAAATATATTATTATTTTATCATTTTTATTCTTTGTCTAGTAACAATAATGAGAGTAGCTTACATTTACATATTGCCTTTAAAAAAATTGGTGCTCACAATAACACTATAACACTGAGATTTAGATGCTATTATTACTCCCATTTTACAGGATAAACAGATATTAAGTGACTTGCCCAGGTTCACATAATAGTAAATGTCCAAGTCTACATTTGAACTTGGGTCTTCCTAACTCCAGGTCTAGCATTTTATCTGCTATGCCATCTAGCTTTGTAAATTTTGATTTTAATCTAACAAGTCAGTGGTTTGATGGTTTACAGACAATTGGTTTTGAAATGTTTCCCAAATCAGTAAAAATTTGCTTTCTGTTTGTTAAAGTATGAATTCCTTTTCTGAGATAATATTATTTGGTATTCCCTATATCTAGTGCTTTTATCTTCTTTTCTTCAGAAAAGTGTTCATGATATTCATGATGTTTATTATATATATATATAATATATATATATATATTATATATATATATATATATTTTTATGAAAAACTTTGACCACTATCATTCCTTACTTTGTACCACATTTTACAATCTATTTTTCTTAACCATTTTTTACAATCTATTTTTCTTAACCATTGTGTATTCATTTTCATATTAAAATAAGTAAACATTAGAGTATATGCTGATTTCACTTGGAAGGTCTCATTAAATTCTTTATGAACTGTTTTTAATTTTTTATTCTTTTGAAACAAATGTTGGCATATGAACTACAATTGTTTTCATAGTAAAAAGAAAAAAAAAAACAAGCTTTTTCAAAGATGAAGAAATCTTATGAAATATATTTCTTGCCTTTGGGTGTTGAAACTAACTTTACTAACTTCTTTATTAGCTCCATTAAGCTATTTTTCACTTTCTGATTAGAATATAATACAAATATCATTATAAGAATTCATTCTTCCAAAAGCACTGCAAATGGTCATCTTTTGACAAATTTATGTGAATATTTATCAAGGACCTAAAGTTATTGCTTCACAGCGAAATTTATTTCCTTTTCTACCACTTTATCACTCTCACTACCTCAGTGGATAAAGTGCTAGACCTGGCATAATGGGCAACTTTGTTCAACTCTGGCCTCAGACACTTACTAGCTGTGTGACCCTGAACAAATCAATTGACTTCCATTTCCCTTAATCCACAGAAGAAAATGGCAAACTACTTTACTATCCTTTACAAAGAAACCTTATAAACAGTGTGGTCCACAGGGTCATGACTGAACAACAACATCACTATCATTGCAGAAATGGAAAGGTGACATATAGGATTAATGGCCATCTTTTATTTTTCTTTATTTTATGAGTTACCATGACCAAAGGATTCACATTCAAATGATTAGCTTATTTATAATAAGCTTATGCTTAATTAGGTTCATTCTTGGAAAGCAGATGTAGTCTGATACTAGAAACACATTAAAAACTTAGTATGATGGAATAACCTACCAGAAGTTGCATTCCCTTGCAAAGCTTTTGAGAATTCAGGGTCATTTTCCCTGCACAATGAAGCATCAGAATAGATCAGCAGGCAAACAAACACATAACTAAATAAATGAATGAATGAATGGATTAAAACTTAGATCAAATCTAATTATTTAATCTTTCTTGGTTTAACATTTTTAAATGAAAAAACATCATAGAATATGATACTTAAGCCTTCTTCTTTCTTTATTGATCTACCCTCTATTTTCCCTTCCTAATTAAAATAGTGTTCTTCTAAAACCAAAATTTGGAAGCATAAAAATGTAAATAAATTTCTCAGACTTTTACTATTCAGTATTATAGCTTAAACAAACAAACATTTAAATGACAAATAGTTATTAAGACATCATATAGTTGGAGGGGACATGGAAAAATGGGATATTAATTCACTATTGCTGGAAATATGATCTGATCAAACTACTTTGGGGAACTGGAATTTTGCCCAAAAAGATATTAAACTGCCTATACCATTTGACCTTTGCAATACTACTACTAGCTCTGTTTCCCAAGATGATTAGGGAAAAGAGAAAACAAACTATATGTTGTAAAATATTTATAGAAGCTCTCTTTGTAGGGGCAGAGAATTAGAAAGTATGAGGATGTCCATCAATTGGGAATGGCTTACCAGATTGTGGTTTATGGTCATGATAGAATACCATTGTGATGTAAAAAAAATGATAAGCTCAATGATCTTAGAAAAACATGGATAGACTTGCATGAAATAATGAAAAGCACAATGAGCCGAACCAAGAAAACATTATATATAATAACAATAATATTGTTTTAAAAATAATTTTGAATGATTAAGTCATTTAGACACATGCACATACATATTATTTATGTTCAGTGGTAGTGCAAGAGTAGAGAAAAGAAGAAAAAAGAAAAAGAAAAGAAAGTTACATTAGCTGGTATGTAGTATATAATAGATTTGCAGCTTCATGTATAACTATTTTTTTCTATTTTACTATGTTTTGGCATAATATTCTTCTCTAAAATGTAATCTTCTCTTGTTGGGGTTTCCTTGGCATTTCTGGAGGAAACCTTAGTTTCAATTCAGTAATCACCCAAATGTAGCCAGGTATTAAAGTCCGAATCCTTCATTGTCTCTTTCCAAGTCTTGTCTCCTTTCCTGAAGCCTGATTAGCTTTCTTAGAGACCTTTTGTAGTTTTAGTTCTGAGAGCTTGAACTCTGGCTTCTGAATCTCCCCAACTGAATCCTGGTTGAGGCTCCTAGCTTATATATGCTCTCTTAAAGATGTGAATTTTATGGAACTATAGTAAGTACTAAGTACATGTACTGAACTAGAAAACTGTTAAGCACCATGCTAAATTAGATAACTAATGTCTATCAATTCCACTGACTTACCACCTTGTTTCAAGTGGTGGCCTATAATATTTTTGAAATGCTTATTTTATTTCTTTTTTTCTTTATTTATATCTTATTTATTTATTTTATTGTCATTATGGGAAACTGAATTGCTTCTATCTGAATTGATTCTGAAGATCTAGGAAAATTCTGAAGCTCACCTGACAGGATAACTAAGATACCATATAATGAGGTACTTTTTTGATCTAAATGGCCCAACATTCCAACTCTACTGCAGAGAGCACAACTCTTTTGGAATGGTAACATTGTTCAAAGCCAAATGTATGCTTGTCAAAAAAAAAAATGTTTTTATAGATAACTCATACAGGGCAAGCATTCTCAAGATAGCAAAAAATGATAAAAAGACACCCTGAAGATCTCTCTTAATAACTTCAGAATTGATTGTATGACTTGGGAAACACTGGCACAGGATTTTTTAGTATAGCATGTCCTCATTAGAGAAGATGCTGTGCTCTTTGAGCAAAGCAGAATTTAATTAGCTGAGAAAAAATACAAGATGCACAAAGTTAGATAAGCCATGCCAAATGTTCATAGGAAATATTTTTGTCTGATCTGTAGCAGAGCATTCCAAGTTCTTATTGGTCTGATCAGCCACAATTAGACACACTGTAACTCAACTCTAACATGGTGATGTCACTTGGGTTCTCTTCAAGAAAGGACAACAACCAACCAACCAGTAGCCAATCAACATGGAAGAGAGCTATTCTGCTATATAGGAAGCATGATTTTGAGCACCTTGATGGATCAGATCTCAATATAATTGAAAGAAGAATTGATGTTAAATGACTCAGGTGGGTAAGAGGATAAGAGATGACGATATTCCTCAAATGAATATGATTTGGTACAACATCATAATTTTTAAGTCAATCTTTTGCATTCTCTCTCTCTTTCTTTCTTTAAGTATTCTTCCAGGTTTATTTTTTGGAGTATGGCTTTGTTAAGACCAGACTCTGCATACTTTTGGAGGGAATGTCTTATTCTTATATGTTACATACAGTTCCAGGTCTTGAGTCAGGAAAACCTGAGTTCAAATCCAGCATCAGATACTTAGTACCTGTGTGACTCCTGGCAAGCCACTTAAACTCTGCTATCCTTCCTTTCCTTGGGTTGAAATGGAAAATAAAATAGTAGCACCTGCCTCCCACAATCAAATGAAATAATGATTTTAAAGTATTTATCACTGTACTTGGCATTATAATAAGAGCTATGTAAATGTTAGCTATTATCTTATTACTGTTGTTTTGTATTGCTATTGTCACAGTCTGCATTATCTCTCTCAGTCCTACCATTGAGGTCTTTAGATAATGAGGACTGTGTTATTCAGGAATTATCAGAAAGGCTGAGATCAGGTTGCTGCAACATTTCTTAGATTTTGAGCAGTTACATTTAAATCTTCCTCAAATTTTCTGGCTGGAATTATACCGGATCAGAAAGTGGGAAGAGTGGGTATTAATTTATTAAAGAAATTACCAAGACAAGTCTATACCCTGTTGCCCTTTATAAAGCATGAAGATGTTTTTGTTGTTGCTGCTGTTGTTTTCCTGATGGAAAGAAAGTTACTCTGATGTCAATTTGTCATTGGTTCTCATCTATCTCCAATATATGTCAACCCTAAAGACAGGACAAAGAAAGAAAGTTTTGTAGAGGTTTCTCCCTAGAATCTAGAAGAAAATTAGCTATGGAAGAATAATTCAGTCCTTGAGATGAAATAACTGAGTGCATTTCTTCTTGCCTCTCTACTAGAGGGCAGTGAGCAAAGGGAAATGATTTATTTCTTCTGATCTTCACCATTGACCATGGATACTGTGAAGTAGGGCTTTTCACCAAAGGTAACACACTAAAGTCAGTAATAGGTGCAAAAGAGTGAAAAAGATAGCTGGTAAAGGTAGTAACCTTTGGCAGTAGGAAAGAGAGTCAGCTATTCATTCAATAAAGTATTATTAGACTTTACAGTCAAGGCAGGGAAGAGCAATATGAGGAGAGCATTAAAAAAAAAAAAAATGGGCTTTAGACCTTTCATTGCCAGGCTATGAGTTGCCTTAATCTCATTTATTCACCTGTTCCTCATTATGACAAAGGAAGCCTGGAAAGTCTCTCTCATTCTCTCTCTTGGACTTTCTGGGGAGGGAGGGGGATTTAAGAAACTCTCTCAGAGAAGCTCTCCTCTGAGAGACAGGCCCCAGGGAATCAAGATAAAGTGGTTTCATCCTTTTATCTGGGTGGGACTAGTTGAATCCACTAACCACTCCTACTTAGACTGAGATGGAGATCCAGATTTCTATCCAAAGCTGTTGAGTAGGAGATTAATTCAGGGATATTCATTCAATTCAAAGAATCTCTACTCTGATTCCAACTCAAATTGCTCCCAGGCTCCAACCACAGCTACCCATATAACAAGCTTCCTTCAGCTCAACTCCTTGCAGAGGACCTAAAAGCAGGAATCACACCAAGGAACCTCTCTCTTCCCTTGACATAGTTGCTACCCTCTGTCTGATAAAAAGACATTCTCTTTTCACTGTAACACCCTCTTTATCTCTCTCACCTATTTCCCTAGCAGGACCTTACCCCTCTTTACCTCTCTGTCAGGATTTCTCTGCTAGAGAATAGGGACCTGTTCCTAGTAAGGAAACCAGCCTGACTTCTCAGGTTTAATAATAAGCTTCTTTTGCCAGTTTAATTTTGGGGGCTCATAAATTCACTTATGAAGGACTTGCTCTGACCAAAAGGTGGTTCCCACAACTCCCTGCCCTGTGCCAAACCTTATCAATTATATGTATAATCTCAATGTGTGCTAGTCCTTCAATTTTATAAAAAAATATATTCCATAGCTATTTTTCTTATCATACCACCTTATTGTATGGCTTCATTTTAAGTTAATTGAGCCTATAAGTTCATTATTAAAAATGAATATTTCATTGAAATGTCTTGAAATCTAATTTTAGGAATATGGAACCAAAAATGTATGTAGAACTGAAGTAATAGTCTTTCTTTGGGATACTCAGTGTACATGTGTGAGTATCCCAAGCATGGACAAAGGGTGTAGTACCCAGAGGTGGCCCATAGGTATGTTTTTATTACTACCTATTCTGTGGTTTAATAATAGAAACTTCTCACTTCCAGTGAACTGTCCACATTGTCTGATGATTTAATCAATCAGCCTTTTCTTGTTGTGAAGGTATATTTTCCTGCATCTGCTTCAGTACTAGTCACAGTGCACCTGTTTTAGAATGTGTTACTCTTTATGCTTTCCTCAACTGTTGACAATCACCTCTCTTATTCAGGAGAGAAAATGAAAAGCCTAAATGATCTCACTTCTTAGAAAGCTGTCTGAAGATTATATAATTTTGCATTATGCAGATCTGGGACCTCATTTCCCCTGGGTTCTTCATGCTGCTCAAGCATTTTTGCTCTCTTGAGATTTTTCTCCTGGGGAAAAATGCCAGCCCTTTAATAATAGTCCTTCATTGAATATTTAGTCAATCTATGATTGGGAGCTGAACTAATTGTTCAAAATTTGCTAGCAGTAGTCTTTTTTTTTTTTATAAAAGCTTTTTATTTTTCAGAATATATGCATGGACAATTCTTCAGCAGTAGCCCTTGCAAAACCCTGTGTTCAATTTTCTCCCCTTCCCCCCAAACCCTTTGCTAGATGGTGAGTAGTCCAATATATGTTAAACATGGTAGAAATAAATCCAATATACACATACATATTTATATAATTATTGTGCTGCACAATAGAAAAAGTGAAGCAAAATAAAATACAAGCAATCAACAACAAAAAGACAAAAAGAGTGAACATGCAATGTTGTGAACCATATTCAGTTCTCACATCCTCTCTCTTCATCGCAAGATAACAGGAACTGACTTTACTTATCTCATTGTTGAAAAGAACCATGTCCATAAAAATTGATCATCATATAATATTCTTGTTTCTGTTCTGCTCATTTCACTTAACAGCAGTTCATGTAAGTCTCTCCAAGACTCTTTGAAATCATCCTGTTGGTCATTTCTTACAGAAAAATAATATTCTATAACATTGATATACCATACTTTATTTAGCCATTCTCCAATTGATAGGCATCCATTAAGTTTCCAGTTTCTTGCCACTACAAAAATGGTTGCTATAAACATTTTTGTACCTTTGGGTTCCTTTCCCTCCTTTAAGATCGCTTTGGCATATAACCCAGTAGAAACACTGCTGGATCAAAAGGTATGCACAGTTTGATAACTTTTTCAGCATACTTCCAAATTTCTCTCCAGAATGGTTGGATTCACCATGAATGTATTAATGTCCCAGTTTTCCCACATTCCCTGCAACATTCATCATTATCTTTTCCTGTCATCTTAACCAATCTGAGAGATGTGTAGTGGTATTTCAGAGTTGTCTTAATTTGCATTTCTCTGATCAATTGTGATTTGAAACACCTTTTCATAAGACTAGAAATAGCTTCAATTTCTTTATGTGAAAATTGTCTGTTCATATCCTTTGACCATTTACCAATAAGAGAATGGCTTGAATTTATAAATTTGAGTCAGTTCTCTGTATATTTTGGAGATGAGGTCTTTATCAGATCCTTTAGCTGTAAAATTTTTTCCCAATTTATTGCTTCCCTTCTAATCCTGTCTGCATTAGTTTTATTTGTCCAAAAGCTTTTTAACTTAATATAATCAAAATTATCTATTTTGTGATCAATAATGATCTCGAGTTCTTCTTTGGTTACAGATTCCTTCCTCCTCCACAGATCTGAGAGGTAAATTATACTATATTCTAATTTGTTTATAATATTCTTTATGTCTAGATCATGAACCCATTTCTACCTTATCTTGGTAAATAATGTTAGCTGTGGGTCAATGCCTAGTATCTGCCATACTAGTTTCCAACTTTCCAGCAGTTTTTGTAAAATGGAATTTTATAACATAAATATTATATATAATAAATAATGTAATAATATATATATTAAATATTATAAATAACAAGATAAAAATAAGTTCTTATTCCAAAAGCTGGAGTCTTTGAGTTTGTAAAACACTAGATTATTATAGTCATTGAATGTATTATCCTGTGAATCTAATCTATTCCACTGATCAACTACTCTGTTCTTAGCCAGTATCAAATGATTTTGATGAAGGCTGCTTTATAATATGGTTTTAGCTACCTTCATTTGCATTTTTTATTAATTCCCTTGAAATTCTTGACATTTTGTTCTTCCAGATGAATGTTGTGTTATTTTTTCTAAGTCAGTAAAATAGTTTCTTGTGAGTTTGATTGGTATAGCACTAAATAAATAGATTACTTTAGGTAGCATTGTCATTTTTATTATATTTGCTCAATCTATCCAAGAGCATTTGATATTTTTCCAGTTGTTTAGATCTGACTTTATTGTGTGGAAAATTTTCTATAGTTTTGCTCATATAGTTCCTGAATTTCCCTTGGCAGATAGATTCACAAATATTTTATATGTCAACAGTTATTTTAAATGAAATTTAATTTTATAACTCTTGCTATTGGATTGTTAGTGATGTATAAAAATGCTGATGATTTATGTAGATTTGTTTTGTATCCTGCAACTTTGATAAATCTGTGGATTACTTCTCATAGTTTTTTAGTTGATTTCTATGGTTTTCCAAGTACATCAACATATCATCTGCAAAGAGTGATAATTGTGTTTCCTCATTGCCTACTGTAATTCCTTTAATCACTTTTTCTTCTCTTATTGCCAAAGCTAGCATTTCTAATACAATATTGAATAGTAATGGTGACAGTGAGCAACCTTGTTTCACCCCTGCTCTTATTGGGAACTGGGAATGGTGCTTATCCCCATTACATATAATGCTTACTGATGGTTTTAAATAACTGCTACTGATTATGTTAAGGAAAAATCCATTTATTCCTATATTCTCTAGTGTTTTTAATAGGAATGGATGTTATATTTCATTAAAAGTTTTTTTTTTTTCTGCATCTATTGAGATAATCATATGATTTTTCTCAGTTTGGTTATTGATATAGCAATTATGCTAATAGTTGTCCTAATATTGAACCAGCCCTGCATTCCTAGTATAAATTCTACTTGGTCATGGTGTATTATATTGGGGATGATTTTCTGTAATCTCTTTGCTAATATTTTATTTAAGATTTTTGCATCAATATTCATTAGGGAGATTGATCTATAATTTCTTTCTCTGTTTATATCTTACCTAGTTTAGGTACTCGTACCATAACTGTATCATAAAAGGAATTTAGTAGGAGTCCTTCATTCTCTATTTTTTTCAAATAGTTTATATAATATTGGAGTTAATTGTTGTTTAAGTGTTTGGTAGGATTCACATGTAAATCCTTCTGGTCCTTGTAACATGCCCTCCTGGCAGTAACAATTACTAGTCTGTCCTCGGCCCAACAGAGTACCTTTGATCACTGACCTTTGCAGTGTAAACTCTACCTGGCTCGCCTCCTCTGAGGCCTTCAAAGGTCTCTGGCCACAATTTCTTGAATAGTAGTTTAATAATCGGTAGCTCACTCAAGAACAGCCACGTGTAATCTTAAAAGCCTTTATTATACCTACTCACATAATGCCCTGACTTGATGCCCTGACTTGTTGGTTCCCTAGTGAACACCTTGTCTGAAGACGCACGTGTTCACTACCAAACTCCTTACCTCTCGGCTATCCATCCACTTAGCTCAGCTACCTCAGATTAGGGAGCCAGGTTAAAGAGTGCCAGGTTAAAGAGAGCGACTGCTGTGTGCAGTGGGCTTATAAAGGGCCTGTGAGGTCACACACACAGCCAACCATCGAGAGAGCCATCACCCATTACAAAGCTATCTCAATATGGCCAGGATCCCACCCACAGGGCACTCCTATATCCACAGAGAATACTTCTGGGCCAATCAAATCTCCTGTTGCACTGTGCCCACCCATTTAAAGGACCCTTACAATTCCCTTCTCTTGTTTTGTGGGAACCGCATCCTTACAGGTCCTGGAGATTTTTTCTTAGGGAGTTGATTAATAGGTTAGTCTATTTCTTTTCTAAAATGCTACTATTTAAGTAATTTCTTTCTTCTGTTAATCTGGGTAATCTACATTTTTTAGATATTCCTCCATTTCACTTAGGTTATCAAATTTATTGGCATAAAGTTGAGCAAAATAACTCCTAATTATTGCTCTAATTTCCTCTTCATTTGGTGGAAAGTTCTCCATTTTGATTTCTGATACTAACAATTTTATTTTCTTCTTTCCTTTTTCTAATCAAATTAACTAAAGATTTATCTATTTTATTGTTGCTTTTTTCCTAAAAACCAATTCTTAGTTTTATTTATTAATTCAATAGTTTGTTTTTTTAACTTTCAGTTTTATTAATCTCTCGTTTTACTTTTAGAATTTTGAGTTTGATATTTGATTGGGGGTTTTTAATTTGTTCTTTTACCAGCTTTTTTAGGTGCAAACCAAATACACTGATCTTTTCTTTCTCTATTTTATACAAGAAAGAATCTAGAGATATAAATTTTTCCCTTATTTTCACTTTGGCTACATCCTTCAAATTGTGATATGTTGTCTCATTATTGTTATTCTCTTAGATGAAATTTTAATTGTGTTTGATTTGTTGTTTCACCCATTCATTCTTTAGGATGAGATTATTTAGTTTCCAATTACTTTTTGGTTTATTTTCCCTGGCCTTCTACTGAATGTAATTTTTATTGCAGCATAAGCTAGAAAAAAATACATTTAGTATTTCTTTTTTTTGTGTGTGTGTGTGTGAATATCATTTACTTGTTGCACAATAAACATTAGATTCCAAAGGTACATGCAACCTGGGCAGACAGATATTAGTGCTAACAATTTACATTCACTTCCCAGTGTTTCTTCTCTGGGTGTAGCTACCTCTGTCCATCATTGATCAACTGGAAGTGAGTTGGCTTTTCTTTATGTTGAAGATTTCCACTTCCATCAGAATACATCCTCATACAGTATTGTTGTTGAAGTGTATAGTGATCTTCTGGTTCTGCTCATTTCACTTGGCATCAGTTGATTTAAGTCTCTCCAGGCCTCTCTGTACTCCTCCTGCTGGTCATTTCTTACAGAACAATAATATTCCATAACCTTCATATACCATAATTTACCCAACCATTCTCCAACTGATGGACATCCATTCATCTTCCAGTTTCTAGCTACAACAAAAAGAGCTGCCACAAACATTTTGGCACATATATGTCTCTTTCCGCTCTTTAGTATTTCTTTGGGATATAAGCCCAGTAGTAGCGCTGCTGGGTCAAAGGGTATGTACAGTTTGATAACTTTTTGGGCATAATTCCAGATTGCTCTCCAGAATGGCTGGATTCTTTTGCAACTCCACCAGCAATGTATTAGTGTCCCAGTTTCCCCACATCCCCTCCAACATTCATCATTATTTGTTCCTGTCATCTTAGCCAATCTGACAGGTGTGTAGTGGTATCTCAGAGTGGTCTTAATTTGCATTTCTCTGATCAGTAGTGATTTGGAACACTCTTTCATGTGAGTGGATATAGTTTCAATTTCTTCATCTGAGAATTGTCTGTTCATATCCTTTGACCATTTAACAATTAGAGAATGGTTCGGTTTCTTATAAATTAGGGTCAGTTCTCTATATATTTTGGAAATGAGACCTTTGTCAGAACCTTTGCTTTTAAAAATATTTTCCCAATTTGTTACTTCCCTTCTAATCTTATTTGCATTAGTATTATTTGTACAGAAACTTTTTAGTTTGATGTAATCAAAATCTTCTATTTTGTGATCAATAATGATCTCTAGTTCTCCTCTGGTCATAAATTCCTTCCTCCTCCATAAGTCTGAGAGGTAGATTATCCTCTGTTCCTCTAATCTATTTATTATCTCCCTCTTTATGCCTAAATCATGGACCCATTTTGATCTTATCTTGGTATATGGTGTTAAGAGTGGATCCATATCTAATTTCTGCCATACTAATTTCCAGTTTTCCCAACAATTTTTTCCGAATAATGAATTTTTATCGCTAATGTTGGTATCTTTGGGTTTGTCAAATGTTAGATTGCTATAGATGTACCCTTTTTTGTCCTTTGTATCTAATCTGTTCCACTGATCTACCGTTCTATTTGTTAGCCAATACCAAATGATTTTGGTGACTACTGCTATATAATATAGCTTTAGATCAGGTACGCTTAGACTACCTTCCTCTGAATTTTTTTTTCATTAGTTCCCTTGCAATTCTCGACCTTTTATTCTTCCATATGAATTTTGTTGTTATTTTTTCTAGGTCATTGAAATAGTTTCTTGGGAGTCTGATTGGTATAGCACTAAATAAATAGATTAGTTTGGGGAGTATTGTCATCTTTATTATATTCGCTCGGCCTATCCAAGAGCACTGAATGTCTTTCCAATTATTTAAATCTGATTTTATTTTTGTGGCAAGTGTTTTGTAATTTTTCTCATATAATTCCTGACTTTTCTTTGGTAGATGGATTCCCAAATATTTTATACTCTTGACATTTGTTTGGAATGGAATTTCTCTTTGTATCTCTTGCTGTTGCATTTTGTTAGTGATATATAAAAATGCCAAGGATTTATGTGGATTTATTTTGTATCCTGCCACTTTGCTGAAATTTTGAATTATTTCTAATAGCTTTGTATTAGAATCTCTGGGGTTTTCTAAGTATACCATCATATCATCTGCAAAAAGTGATAGTTTGATTTCCTCATTTCCTACTCTAATTCCTTGAATCTCTTTCTCGGTTCTTATTGCCGAGGCTAGCGTTTCTAGTACTATATTGAATAGTAATGGTGATAGTGGGCAACCTTGTTTCACTCCTGATCTTACTGGGAAAGGTTGCAGTTTATTTCTATTGCATATTATGCTTACTGAAGGTCTTAAATATATGCTTCTGATTATTCTAAGGAATAGTCAATTTATTCCTATACTCTCAAGAGTTTTTAGTAGGAATGGATGTTGGATTTTGTCAAATGCTTTTTCTGCATCTATTGAGATGATCATATGGTTCTTATTAATTTGATTATTAATATGGTCAATTATATTAATAGTTTTCCTAATATTAAACCAGCCCTGCATTCCTGGTATAAATCCTACTTGATCATAGTGTATTATCCTGCAGATGATTTTCTGAAGTCTTTTTGCTAATATCTTATTGAAGATTTTAGCATTAATATTCATTAAGGAGATTGGTCTATAATTTTCTTTCTCAGTTTTCGATCTACCTGGTTAAGGTATCAGTACCATGTCTGTGTCATAAAAGGAGTTTGGTAGGACTCCTTCATCCCCTATTTTTTCAAATAATTTATATAACATTGGGGCTAATTGTTCTTTAAATGTTTGGTAGAATTCACATGTGAATCCATCTGGCCCTGGGGATTTTTTCCTGGGGAGTTGATTAATAGCTTGTTCTATTTCTTTTTCTGAAATGGGACTATTTAAGCAATTTATCTTCTCCTCTGTTAATCTAGGGAGCCTATATTTTTGGAGGAAGTCATCCATTTCACTTAAGTTATCAAATTTATTGGCATAAAGTTGGGCAAAGTAACTCCTTATTATTTCTCTGATTTCCTCTTCATTGGTGGAAAGATCCCCCTTTTCATTTGTAAGACTATCAATTTGATTTTCCTCTTTCTTTTTTCTGATCAAATTTACCAAATGTTTATCTATTTTATTGGCTTTTTCATAAAACCAACTCTTGGTTTTATTTATTAATTCAATAGTTTTTTTTTACTTTCAATATTATTGATTTCCCCTTTTAGTTTTTGTATTTCAAGTTTAATTTTTGGTTGGGGGTTTATAATTTGGTCTTTTTCTAGCCTTTTGAGTTGTAAGCCCAATTCGTTAATCTTCTCTTTCTCAATTTTCTTCAAATAAGCCTCTAAAGATATAAAATTTCCCCTTATTACTGCTTTAGCTGCATCCCAAAGATTTTGGTATGATGTCTCATCATTGTCATTATCTTGGGTGAAATTATTAATTGTTTCTATAATTTGCTCTTTCACCCAGTCATTCTTTAAGATGAGATTATTCAGTTTCCAATTACTTTTTGGTCTATTTACCCCTAACTTTTACTGAATGTAGCTTTTATTGCATTGTGATCTGAGAAGAAGGCATTTATTATTTCTGCCTTCCTACATTTAATTTTGAGATCTTTATGTCCTAATATATGGTCTATTTTTGTATAGGATCCATGAACTGCTGAGAAGAAAGTATATTCCTTTCTATTGCCATTCAGTTTTCTCCAAAGGCCTATCATACCTAGTTTTTCTAATGTTCTATTTACTTTTTAAATTTCTTTCTTGTTTGTTTTGTGGTTTGATTTGTCTAAATCTGAGAGTGCAAGGTTGAGATCTCCCACTATTATAGTTTTACTGTCTATTTCTTCTTGCAACTCTCTTAACTTTTCCTTTAGAAAGTTAGATGCTATACCACTTGGTGCATATATGTTTAGTATTGATATGGCTTCATTATTTATGCTACCTTTCAGCATGATATAGTTTCCTTCCTTATCTTTTTTAACAAGATCTATTTCTGCTTTTGCTTGATCTGAGATAAGGATAGCTACCCCTGCTTTTTTGGCTTTACCTGAAGAATAATAGGCTCTGTTCCAACCTTTTACCTTTACTCTGTATGTATCTCCCTGCTTTAAGTGTGTTTCCTGTAGACAACATATTGTAGGGTTCTGATTTTTGATCCAATCTGCTATCCGTCTCCGTTTGATGGGATCGTTCATCCCATTTACATTTACCATTAAAATTACTAATTCTGTATTTCCTGCCATCATATTATCCCCAAATTATGCTTTTTCCCTTGACCCCCCTGATCCCCCTCCCCGATATTTAATTTACAGACCCCCCTTGTGACGCGCAACCCTCCCTTTTTTTTTTAGTATCCCTTCCCCCTCCCTTCAAGTCCCTTCACTTATTCTCCTTTTCCTTTTCCCTTTTCCTCTACCCGCTTTTAATGAGGTGAGAGAGAATTCTCTGAAAAACAAATATTACAAGTATTTACTCTTTGAGCCTCTTCTGATGAGAGTAAGATTTACACAATGATTCTCCCCCTCTCTAAATTCCCTCAGATATGGTGTATTTTCTATGTCTCTTCCTGGGATGTAATTTCCCTCTTTTTATCACACCCTCCCCTTTTTCTGATACTACCCCCTTCCCTTTACTACACCCCCTCCTTTTTTTTTTCTTTTATATCTGTAAAATCAAATTATCCATGCGTACTTTCTATATACCCACAACAGAGATATAGTTCTCAAGGGTTCTGTGTACCTTTTTCTGTTTCTCTTCAGTCTTGTGGATGTAGATCAAATTTTTTCTTTAAGTCTGGTTTTTTTCTTAGAAACATATAGAATTCCTCTATTTCATTGAATGACCATCTTCTTCCATGGAAAAAGATGCTAAACTTAGCTGGGTAGTTCATTCTTGGTTGCAGTCCTTGATCTTTTGCCTTACGGAATATCAGGTTCCAGGCCCTTCTATCTTTTAATGTGGAGGCAGCAAGATCTTGAGTGACCCTTATTGTGGCACCTTGGTATTTAAATTGTTTTTTTCTAGCTGCTTGCAGGATTTTCTCCTTTGTGTGGTAATTCTGCAGCTTAGCCACAATATTCTGTGGTGTTCTTTTTTTAAGGTCTATTTCAGAAGGAGTTTGATGAATTCTTTCCACATCTACTTTCCCTTCTGTTTCTATTATCTCTCGACAGTTCTCTTTGATAATTTCCTGTAAAATAGAATCTAGGCTCTTTTTTTGGTCATAGTTTTCGGGAAGTCCAATGATCCGCAGATTATCTCTCCTATATCTATTTTCCATGTCTATAGATTTTCCCAGTAAGTATTTGACGTTGTTCTCCAGCTTCTCATTTTTTTTTTTTTTTTTTTTTTTTTTTGTTTGACTGATCCTTGGGTTCTCTGTGAATCATTCATTTCTATTTGTTCCATCCTGACTTTTAAGGAGTTATTTTCTTCTTTCACAGTTTTTAGTTCTTTTTTTAGATGCCCAATTTCGTTTTTAAATGAATTATTTTGCTCTATTGAATTTTTTTCCATTTCCCTAAGTTTTTTTTTTTTTTGAGAATTATTTTCTTTTTCCAATTCAGAAATTCTATTTTCTTGAGACTTTTTTATCTTTTCCAATTCAGAAATCTTACTTTCCTGTGATTTTTTAACCTTTTCAAATTCACAAATTTTGTTTCCCTGCATCTCCTGTGAATTCTTTATTTTTTCCAACTCCAATTTCAGGACGTTGTTATTCTCTATCATAGCTTCCCTTTCCTTTCCCCATTTTTCTTCCAACTCTCTTAACTTTTTTATAGTCTCTTCTAGGAGAGAGTTATGTGATGGGAGGCAGGTATAGTTCCCCTTTAGGTTGTTATCTGCTGTCTCTCTGCTGTTAACTTCCTCGGGGTTGGATACCCTCTCTGTGTAGAAGGAATCTATGGTTTTTCTGGTTTTTTTGTTCATATTTTAAAAATCTTTTGGGGTCTGTCCCTGGGGTAGAAAATTATTTATTTACTTCTTTACCAGCTTCCTCCCAGACTGGATGGATGCAGCCGTTCTAGCGCCTGAGCTAAGATAGAGCTCTGGGAGAGAGTTCCCCACCCCCTCCCTGGAAGTGTCTCAGAGGTGATTAGCACTGCTGTGCCCCAAGGGCGCTGTGTTTTAGCGGCTTCCCTGAGGTTGAGACTGAACAGTAAAGGCAGCACAAAGCCTAGCCTATGTGTCCCGGTGTGGCGTGGATGTCTGCAGCAGGTGACGTGAAAAGCCCCTGCACTCAAACTGGAAGTGTCTGCCAGAAACCGTGGTCCCTAGTTCAAAGGTTCCACTTCTCTGGGACTTCCTGGAGCTGAGTTCCACTCCCTCCAGCTAAACTAGGCAGTGTGTGCTGCCTTGGGCCATATCCACCCACTTGTCAATCTCTTAACTATTCTCAGGAGGTAGCTGAGGCCAAGCCCCCTGGTGCCGAGATCTGCTGAGTCACCTCCAGGATCCGGGGAAAATCTAATCTATCTGAATTTTTAAGGTATTTTAGTTTTCTCTTCTGAACTGCTAAATAATTAGCAGAGAAGAGCTAACAGCCTATGCCAGATTCCTTTATCTCAGTGGCTTCTCTGATCCCAGAGCCCTCCCCAGCCCAATCGGCGCAGTATGCTAGCACCCAGCTGTCTGTGCTGGCCTCTCTTCTTCCTCCCCTGGGAACTGACCTTTTCTGTTGAAACTCTAGATTCTCTTCAGCTGGTAAGTCGTGCTTCCAGTCCTTGTGGTATCTATGAGTCCAGGGCTTTTTCTGAGGCTTAATTTATCTAATTGGTTGTGAGGGAGTGAGGACGTTCATAGAGTCGTGTGTTTCTTCTCCGCCATCTTGGCTCCGCCCCCCAACAGTCTTAGTCTACATTTAGTATTTCTGTCATTCTGCATTTGATTTTGAGGTCTTTATGTTCTAATATATGGTCAATTTTTGTGTAGGTTCCATGAACTGCTGAGAAGAAAGTGTACACCTTTCTGCCTTCATTCAATTTTCTCAAAAGATCTATCAATAGTATTCTATTTACCTCAACTTCTGTCTTATTTATTTTGTGGTTCAATTTACCTAGTTCTGAGAGAGCAAGATTGAGATCTCCCACTTTTATAGTTTTGCTATCTATTTCTTCTCGCAACTCTTAATTTTTCCTTTGGGAATTTCCACACTATACCACTTGAAGCATATATGTTTAGTATTGATATTGCTTCATTATCTATGGTACCCTTTAGCAAGATATAGTTTCCTTCCTTATCTCTTTTAATTAGATCAATTTTTGCTTTTGCTTGATCTGAGATCTGGATGGCTACCCCTGTGTTTTTTACTTCACCTGAAGCATAGTAGATTCTGCTACAGCCTTTCCCCTTCACTCTGTATGTATCATTATGCTTTAAATGTGTTTCTTGTAAGAAACATATTGTAGGGTTCTGGCTTTCAATCCAATCTGGTATCTGTTTCCACTTTATGAGAGAGTTCATATCATTCACATTTATGGATAAAACTAGTAATTTTGTATTTCCTGTCATCTTATTTACCCCAAATTACACGTATATCTAGCTATATAACTCAAATTTTTGTAACCATGCTTCAGTGGCTATTTGGCTATGTTAAGGTACCAGGAAATCTCATTTGGCACAGTGCTTTAAGATGCTACATCTAACCAATGTTCCTCATATGGAGCAAAGATCCTTGGAATATATGCCCCTCACCTTCCCTACTGCATACCCAGAATGGAAATGGAATACAGATTTTGGAGATTCTCTAAAAGTGGTGATGGGCAGATGGACATGGTATTGAATGTATCTTGGTCATCCAGTATTCAATATTTTTTTGCTATGTATTTAAAATACCAATTTAGAAGAAATCACCACCATATAACTCACTATATAATTCAGCCACTCAAATATATTTTCTCATTAAAAGAGTCATCTTAATATAGTTCAACTTAAGAAGTTACATCTGGATCTTCAGAACAGAAATGTATCTATTGATTGGTTGCCTCTTAATATATACCAAAGGTGTTTTGTTTTGTTTTTAAAGGAATGATTCTCCTTTTGCAATTTAAATTTTTGTAAACATATGATTTGCATTTGGATTAATCTATTCATCCATTTCCTCTTGAGAATGGATACATATTATAATCAAGTTCCTGAATTTTATTTGGAATTTTTTTTTAATTATAAAGTATCTCTGGCTAAAAGGCAACAGTAAATGTCCCATCATTGGTCAGAAGGAGCTCCGCTGGGGGGAAAAATGAACACAGAATATCAGACAGCTCTTGTTAAAAACTAACTAGCAGCCCTCTAAGCTTCTGTCTCCTCAAATTGGCTGCTATATGTCACCATCACAAGTGAAACAACCATAAAACTAACTGGTTTGACAGCAAAAAGATAAAGATTAGAAATTATCATCACTAATGTATGTAGGATCCTGTGCTAACTCCACTAAGTCAAACAGATATGATACTTTTCCTCAAAAGATTTTCAGGTTCAGATCCTCAAATATGAAGTGGCAGAGACTGGCTATCACAGATATGCATGTATAAATACATAAGTTATAGAAATCATATACATACACACAAATATATGCAAATATATTGAATATGCTTAAGTCACATGCTTATTCAATAAGTCACTTATCACATGTATAATAAAGCACAAATCACAACTGTAAAAGTCATTCATTCAACCTTGATGTAATTGTACCTGTACATTATATTATTTATTATGCATTATGAAAAATGATACACTTGTTTATAACAATTGATTATATATGTGCAATAAATGATATAACACATAGTAATGCTATTCAAGCTACACCTTATATGCCATTTGTTAAACATATAGTCTGTTGTGATATATGAGTGCATAATATAGTAATTATATTAACACAAACTATAATATTAACACATTATGTATCATATGCTATTGATTATTAAATAATCAATAATATTGTACATTAATAATATATAATTGTTATGGTTGTTTTCCAGAATAAAGGACATACAACAAATAGCATATAATATTGGTAATATTAATTATCTTCCAGATAATTAGAAACTTCCAGTTTCTCTCCCTACAAGCATCACCCATAACTACTTCTTCTTTGAGGTCTATACAATCCACATCTACAACCCAATCAAAATTCTGATATTGTTAAAGACCTCTATACAATCCATATCAATTAATCAAAATCCCAGTAGCTATTGTTAACTTGCCTATATTTATACTTAAGTGAGTGAGTGAACCTAGACCTCTAATTGGTTTTGTACTGGTTAGATCATACTTTTCTTCCCATCTAGCTATCCTTCCTGGACTGTTTGTCATCTGCCCTCTTGTACCCATCTATCTAGCTTCGTATTTCTGTCCAATATTGTAATGGGCCAGAACTTTGTACTTGAAACAAGGATTCTTACAAGGTGTTAACTCTGTGGAATTGATAAAGCAATGATTATCTAGTTTAGGATGGTGATTAATAGTTGTCTAGCTCAGTATGATTGAATTAATCTTACAACAAATAATGATTTCCTAGTGATATAATGATTGGCTTACACTCAATGTGATGAATGGATTTAATTGTAATAAAGTATTAAGAGATCAGAGTCAGATCTAGGCTGGAATGAAGACAGACAACTGGAGGCTGGAGCACAAGCTCCTAGACTCAGGGAGACTTCAAGACAGAGATCATTGTAGCAAAGCTCCTGCTTCCCCCACAGAAACCAAGACACATTCCAGAGGACCTCCAGAAAGCTGTCCCAAGACCCAGGCAATAAAATAAGACTCTGAAGGAGACAATAAAAAATTTTTGGACTTTATCTCTGGTTACTCTCATGGTCATTACTCTTCTGAAACAAAAGCTGATCTGAGAGACCTCCAGAAAACCAACCAGAACACTATACAATATATAATAAATCAAAACCGTAATTGCTTCTGGAAATGACATGTAAAGTGTCTGTCCTGTGGACTTACTAACCTCATTACTCTTCTCATTAAAACTTTCTGAAGTAAGTTCCTTCAGAGCAGACACCATCTCACTTTTGCATGTATATTCCCAGATACTATAAGACTTTTTAATGAATTTTTTTCATTCTTTCAAATGCAAATGGCATGAGTTGAATCCAGATTTTGGCTGTAGATTTGATATTCTATCCATAATGATATTTTATCTCTTCAAGTTCCTATTACATACTAGTCATCCTTTTTTTTTTTTTTTTTTTTTTAGCACAGATTCTACAAACACCTATTCCTTTGCCTCCATCTTTACCAATTTTTGATTTAGTAAATGGCCTTCAGGAATTACTGGAATCAAATATGCATTGACCTATAATCAAAGTGGTGATGATTCTGTCTGAAATAAGGAGATTGATCATGTGGGGGAAATGTATGAGTCTACCATTGATCCTAGACTCAAAATTTCCCCAACTAATTGAATCTACCATGAATTTGTGATCCACAGCCTTAAAAAATTCAGTATCTCTTTCAAACAAACAGACAAACAAAAACCTTAAGGAAACATTAAAGTAAAACTTCAGTGGAGAAATCAGGGACTTTAAAATTTCAAGGTATCTTTGCTATATTTCCATATCAAGAAGCAAAAGATAAGAGAAAAAAAGAATGTTATCTGAAAGATGAAAAATTTACAATAAAAATTTAACATTTCAAAAGACTAACTTGGAAGGAGTACATGATAGAAATGCCTAGATTTGCAAATTATGCTCTGCTTGGGGGGTGGAGCCAAGATGGCAGAGAAGATACATGTAAATTTGTAAGCTCCCTTCTTCCCTCATTACCAATTAGTTAAATCAGCCTCAAAAATAACACTGGACTGATAAAAACCACAAGGATTAGAAGCACAACTTACCAGCTGAAGAGAATCTGGAATTTCAACAGAAAAGGTTGGTTCTATTGGGAGGAAAAAAAATAACAGGCCAGCATGGACAAGGTTAGGTGTGAACACACTGTGCCGATCGGGCTGGGGAGAACTCTGGGATCAGAGAAGCCACTGAGATATAGGAATCTGACACAAGCTGATAGCTCTTCTCTGCTTATAAAACAGCAGTTCAGAAGATAAATTAAGCCACTTTAAAATATAAAGCCAGATCCTTAATCCCCCCCAATCCAGAAGTGACCTAATAGATCTTGGCACTGCTGTGAAGCCACCTTCTGCTGCCTGGGGCTTCTCCTTGAAGTAGTTAAGAGCATTAACAGCTGGGACACAGCCTGAGGCAACATATAATCCACATAGTGCCAGGCTCAGCCTGAGGCAATGGAACTCTAGCAGCCCCAGAATTCCCAGAGAAGCTGAACCTTTGAAATAGGAAACACAGTTTCCAGGCAGACACTTCCAGTTTGAACACAGGGGCTTTTCACGCCAGCTGCTGATATCCACACCCCACGGGACACATTGGCTGGGGTTAGTGACTTCACTGTTCAGCCTTAAACGTCAGGGAAGCCGCTAGGGCCACACAGTGGGGTCCTTCACTGGGCACTCCTCAAAGAGCAGCTGTGCTAAATACATCTAAGACATTTCTGGGGAGAAGGGAGGGGAACTCTCTTGCAGAGTTCTCTCTTAGCTCAGGCACAGGACCCACTGCATCTATCCAGTCTGGCAGGAAGTTGGTAAATAAATAAATAAATAAACTTCTTACCCCAAGGGCAGACCCCCAACAGATTTTTAACAATGAGTAAGAAGCTGAAGAGAACGATTGATACCTTCTACACAGAGAAAGAGCGGGTATCCAACCCCGAGGAAGTTAACAGCAGTGAGTCAGCAGATAACAGCCTAAAGGGGAACTATACCTGCCTCCCATCACATAACTCTCTCCTAGAAGAGACTATTAAAAAGTTAGGATAGTTTGAAGAAAAATGGGGAAAGGAAAGAGAAGCTATGATAGAGAATAACAATGTCCTGAAACTTGAGTTGGAAAAAATAAAGAATTCACAGGAGGTGCAGGGAAACAAAATTTGTGAATTAGAAAAGGTTAAAAAATCATAGGAAAGTAGGATTTGTGAATTGGAAAAAGAAAATAATTCACTAAAAAAAAATAGTGAAATGGAAAAAAAAATCAACAGAGCAAAACAATTCATTTAAAAACTCAATTGGACATAAACAAAAAGAATTAAAAAATGTAAATGAAGAAAATAACTCATTGAAAATAAGGATGGAAAAATAGAAATGAATGATTCATTGAGAACACAAGAATCAGTCAAACAAAACAAAAAAAATGAAAAGCTGGAGAATACCATCAAATACTTACTGGGAAAATCTATAGACCTGGGAAATAGATCTAGGAGAGATAATCTAAGAATTATTGGACTTCCCAAAAACTATGATCAAAAAAAGAGTCTAGATTCTATTTGACAGGAAATCATCAAAGAGAATTGTCCAATAGACAATTGATAATAGAAACAGAAGGGAAAATAGGCGTTGAAAGAATTCATCGAACACCTTCTGAAAAGGACCCTAAAAAAAGAACTCCACAGAACGTTATGGCTCAGCTGCAGAACTACCAAAGGAAAAAATATTGCAAGCAGCTAGAAAAAAAACAACTCAAATATCAAGATGCCACAATAAGGATCACTCAAGATCTGGCTGCTTCCACATTAAAAGATCGAAGGGCCTGGAACCTGATATTCCAAAAGGCAAAACATCAAGGATTGCAACCAAGAATAAACTACCCAGCTAAGTTTATCATTTTCTTCCATGGAAAAAGATGGTCATTTAATGAAACAGAGGAATTCCATTTGTTTCTAAGAAAAAAACCAGACTTAAAAAAAGAAATTTGATCTACATCCACAAGACTGAAGAGAAACTGAAAAAGGTGAAAAGAACTATTGAGAACTGTATCTCTGTTGTGGATATACAGAAAGTCCGCATGAATAATTTCATTTTACTGATATAAAAAAGGGGAGGAGTAAAGGGAAGGGGGTAGTATCAGAAAAAGGGGAAGGAGTGATAAAAAGAGGGAAACTACATCCAAGGAAGAGGCATAGAAAATCTACCACATCTGAGAGAATTTAGAGAGGGGGAAAACATGGTGTAAATCTTACTCTAATCAGAGTAGGCTCAAAGAGTAAATAATTGACATATTTGTTTTTCAGAGAATTCTCTCTCACCACATCAAAAAGGGGGGAGAGGAAAAGGAAAAAGGAAAAGGGGAATAAAGGAAAGGCACAAGAAAAGGGAAGGGACTTAAAAGGAGAGGGAAGGGATACTAAAAAGGGAGGGCTGCGTGTCACAAGTGGGATCTATAAATTAAATATTGGGGAAGGGATACAGGGGGGTCAAGGGAAAAATCATAATCTGGGGATAATATGATGGGAGGGAATACAAAATTAGTAATTTTAACTGTAAATATGAATGGGATGAACTCTCCCATCAAACGGAAACAGATACCAGACTGGATGAAAAGTCAGAACCCTACAATATGTTGTATACAGGAAACACACTTAAAGCAGGGAGATACATACGGAGTAAAGGTAAAAGGTTGGAGCAGAATGTATTATGCTTCAGTTATAGCCAAAAAAGCAGGGGTTGCCATCCTTATCTCAGATCAAGCGAAAGCAGAAATTGATCTAATTAAAAGAGATAAAGAAGGAAAATATACCCTGCTAAAAGGTAGCATAAACTATGAAGCCATATCAATACTAAACATATATATATATATATATATATATATATATATATATATATATATATATATATATATACAAAGTGGTATAGCATCTAACTTCCTAAAGGAAAAGTTAAGAGAGTTGCAAGAAGAAATAGACAGTAAAACTATAATAGTGGGAGATCTCAACCTTGCACTCTCAGATTTAGACAAATCAAACCACAAAACAAATAAGAAAGACATTAAAAAGGTAAATAGAACATTAGAAAAACGAGGTATGATAGACCTTTGGAGAAAACTGAATGGTGATAGAAAAGAATATACTTTCTTCTCAGCTGTTCATGGAACCTATACAAAAATTGACCATATATTAGGACATAAAGATCTCAAAATTAAATGCAGGAAGGCAGAAATAATAAATGCCTTCTTCTCAGATCACAATGCAATAAAAACTGCATTCAATAAGAAGTTAGGGGTAAATAGACCAAAAAGTAATTGGAAACTGAATAATATCTTCTTAAAGAATGACTGGGTAAAACAGCAAATTATAGAAACAATTAATAATTTCACCCAAGATAATGACAATGATGAGACATCATACCAAAATCTGTGCGATGCAACTAAAGCGGTAATAAGGGGAAATTTTACAACTTTAGAGGTTTATTTGAACAAAATAAAGAAAAAGAAGATGAATTGGGCCTGTAACTTAAAAAGCTAGAAAAAGACCAAATTAAAAACCCCCAAACTAAAAATCAAACTTGAAATACTAAAATTAAAAGGAGAAATCAATAATATTGAAAGTAAAAAAAAAATTGAATTAATAAATAAAACTAAGAATTGGTTTTATGAAAAAGCCAATAAAATAGATAAACCTTTGCTAAATCTGATCAGAAAAATGAAAGAGGAAAATCAAATTGTTAGTCTTACAAATGAAAAGGGATCTTTCTACCAATGAAGAATAAATTAGAAAAATAATGAGTTACTTTGACCAACTTTATGCGAATAAATTTGATAACTTGAGTGAAATGGATGACTTCCTCAAAAAATACAGGCTTCCTATATTAACAGAAGAGGAGATAAATTGCTTAAATCCCATTTGAGCAAAAGAAATAGAACAAGCTATTAATCAACTCCCCAGGAAAAACTCCCCAGGACCACATGGATTTACATGTGAATTCTACCAAACATTTAAAGAACAATTAGCCCCAATGTTATATAAACTGTTTGAAAAAATAGGGGATGAAGGAGTCCTGCCAAACTCCTTTTATGACACAGACATGGTACTGATACCTAAACCAGGTAGATCAAAAACTGAGAAAGAAAAGTATAGACCAATTTCCTTAATGAATATTGATGCTAAAATCTTAAATAAGATATTAGCATAAACACTTCAGAAAATTATCCCCAGGATAATACACTATGATCAAGTAGGATTTATACCAGGAATGCAGGGCTGGTTTAATATTAGGAAAACTATTAGTATAATTGACCATATTAATAATCAAATTAAAAAAAACCATATGATCATCTCAATAGATGCAGAAAAAGCATTTGATAAAATCCAACATCCATTCCTACTAAAAACGCTTGAGAGTATAGGAATAAATGGACTATTCCTTAGAATAATAATGAGCATATATTTACGCCCGTCAGTACGCATAATATGTAATGGAGATAAACTCAAACTTTTCCCAGTAAGATCAGGAGTGAAACAGGGTTGACCACTATCACCATTACTATTCAATATTGTATTAGAAATGCTAGCGTCGGCAATAAGAGTCAAGAAAGAGATTCAAGGAATTAGAATAGGTAATGAGGAAATCAAACTGTCACTCTTTGCAGATGATATGATGGTATACTTAGAAAACCCCAGAGATTCTAATACAAAGCTATTAGAAATAATTCACAACTTTAGCAAAATTGCTGGATACAAAATAAGTTCACATAAATCCTCAGCATTTTTATATATCACCAAAAAAACAGCCAGAGATACAAAGAGAAATTCCATTCCAAACAAATGTCAAGAGTATAAAATATTTGGGAATCCATCTACCAAAGAAAAGTCAGGAATTATGTAACGTGCTCTCCTGGCAGTTACAATTACTAGTCTGTCCTAGACCCACCAGAGTACCTTTGACCACTGTCCTTTGCAGTGTGAACTCTACCTGGCTTGCCTCCTCTGAGGCCTTCTAAGGTCTCTGGCCACAATCTCTTGAATCTATAGCTTAGTAACCGGTAGTGCACTCAAGAACAACCACATGTAATCTTAAAAGCCTTTATTATACCTACTCACATAATGCCCTAACTGATGCCCTGACTTGTTGGTTCCCGAGTGAACACCTGGTCAGAAGACCCATGTGTTCACTACCAAAACCCTTACCTCTTTTGGCTACCCATCTTGGCTTGGCCACCCAGGTTCGGGAGCCAGGGTGAACAGCACGAGGTTAAAGAGGGCGGTTGCTGCCTGCAGTGGGCTTACATAGGGCCTGTGAGGTCACACACACAGCCAATCAGCGAGAGAGTCACCCATTACAAAACTATCTCAATATGGCCAGGATCCCGCCCAAGGGCAGTCCTAATATCCACAGAAATTACTTCTGGGCCTCAATCTCCCGATGCACTGTGTCCGCCCATTTAAAGGGCCCTTACAGAATTATATGAGCAAAATTATGAAACACTTGCCAGAAAACTAAAGTCAGATTAAATAATTGGAAAGACATTCAGTGCTCTTGGATAGGCCAAGAGAACATAATAAAGATGACAATACTCCCCAAACTAATCTGTTTATTTAGTGCTATACCAATCAGACACCCAAGAAACTATTTTAATGACCTAGAAGAAATAACAACCAAATTCATATGGAAGAACAAAAGGTCGAGAATTTCAACTACTGAAAAAAAAAGTTAGATGAAGGTTGTCTAGGTGTACCTGATCTAAAGTTATATTATATAGCAGCAGTCACCAAAACCATTTGGTAATGGCTAAGAAATAGACCAGTCAATCAGTGGAACAGATTAGGTACAAAGGACAAAAAAGGGTACATCTATAGCAATCTAGTCTTTGACAAACCCAAAGATACCAACATTAGGGATAAAAATTCATTATTTGAAAAAAACTGTTGGGAAAACTGGGAATTAGTATGGCAGACATTAGATATGCATCCACACAACACCATATACCAAGATAAGATCAAAATGAGTCCATAATTTAGGCATAAAGAATGAGATCATAAATAGATTAGAGGAACAGAGAATAGTGTACCTCTCAGACCTGTGGAGGAGGAAGGAATTTATGACTAGAGGAGAACTAGAGATCATTATTGATCACAAAATAGAAGATTTTGATTACATCAAACTAAAAAGTTTCTGTACAAACAATACTAATGCAAACAAGATTAGGAGGGAAGTAACAAATTGGGAAAATATTTTTACAGATAAAGGTTCTGATAAAGGTCTCATTTCAAAAACATATAGAGAACTGACCCTAATTTATAAGAAATCAAACCATTCTCCAATTGATAAATGGTCAAAAGATATAAACAGACAATTCTCAGATGATGAAATTGAAATTATATCCACTCATATGAAAGTGTTCCAAATCACTACTGATCAGAAAAATGCAAATTAAGACAACTCTGAGATACCACTACACACCTGTCAGATTGGCTAAGATGACAGGAACAAATAATGATGAATGTTGGAGGGGATGTGAGAAAACTGGGACACTAATGCATTGTTGGTGGAGCTGTGAAAGAATCCGGCCATTCTGGAGAGCAATTTGGAGCTATGCCCCAAAAGTTATCAAACTGTGCATACCCTTTGATCCAGCAGTGCTGCTATTGGGCTTATATCCCAAAGAAATACTAAAGAGGGGAAAGGGACCTGTTTGTGCCAAAATGTTTGCGGCAGCTTTTTTCTTAGTGGCTAGAAACTGGAAGATGAATGGATGTCCATCAATTGGAGAATGATTGGGTAAATTATGGTATATGAAGGTTATGGAATATTATTGCTCTGTAATAAATGGCCAGCAGGATGAATTCAGAAAGATTTGGAGAGACTTACATGAACTGATGCTGAGTGAAATAAGCAGAACCAGAAGATCGCTGTACACTTCAACAACAATACTGTATGAAGATATATTCTGATGGAAGTGGATATCTTCAACATAAAGAAGATCCAACTCACTTCCAGCTGATCAATGATGGACAGAAACAACTACACCCAGAGAAGGAACACTGGGAAATGAATGTAAATTGTTAGCACTACTGTCTATCTACCCATGTTACTTATTCCTTTGGAATCTATTACTTAACGTTCAACAAGAAAATTGGATTTACCCACATATATTGTATCTAGGTTATACTGTAACACATGTAAAATGTATGGGATTGCCTGTCATCTAGGGGAGGAAGGGGAAAATTTGGAAAAATGAATACAAGGGATAATGTTATAAAAAATTACTCATGCATATATGTTGTCAAAATTTTTTACAATTTAAAATTAAAAAAAAAAAGTACGTTCTGCTTTTTCATATAACAAAATATTGTTGGACTTGTCATGAGTGTAAACACAAAGGATCTGTAATTGAATTTTGGTTGTTAGGAATTGGATATTCAACCCATGATTTAGGACTGTTGATATCACTTAACACTAAAGGATTTGTCCAACACCTGATTCTTCTATAGCAAATATCAATGATGAAATATTAAACCAAATCTTTCTTCTTTTAAGCCTAGCATTATCTCCATTACATGAGACCATCTTTCAATTGGTGAAATTAATTCTACTCCACCCAATATCCATTTATTAAGTGCCCACTAGATACAAGATCCTATGTCACTCACTGGGGATACAAGATGCTATATTATTCACTGGTGAACAAACACACAAAAAATAAATGATTCCTGCCCTCAGGGATCATACATTATATACTTCTCATGCAGATTAAATAAATGGAAAATAATTTCCAGGTGAGATCACTAACAATCAAGGTCACATGCTAAAACTTGGGTTGTGTCTGATGATATTGGGAAACCTACTATATTCTTGCATTACAGAACAAAAGTTAATCTTGTCTCTGTAATTTGCTATAATCTTGCTTTCTTTATTTCTAAAATATGTAATAATCACCATTCTATTTAAAGATCCCAGGAGAAGACACAATGAGAAGATAAAGGGTTCTTTTATCTTGTTTTTAAGACCCAGAATTCAAACAGGCACTAAAAGGAAGAATCATAAATATAAGAAAACCATAGGAAAACAGACCAAATGAAATAAATTTCAAGAAATCTATAAGACAGACCAAGTCACTGAGAATCTAGTTCAATAGGAATATTAACAGGATAACAAAGGAAATCCCTTTTCTCAGCTGGAACTTAGACTAGGCATATACAGAATCATGCTTATGCCTACCAAATGAGAGAAATAATTGTAGAAAATTATTTTTTGACATTGATGCAGGAGTGACACTTTTGGTAAGGATAAGAGAGGAGCTAAGCTTTTTATTCTCATGAGTATGGAAAGACAGCGGGGTATGAATCAATAAATATGAAATTTTATATCTAGTGAGGAAGTTGCACTCAAGATATTTTTGTACTAGTTCATTCTACATATCTTTAGTTAGAAGTATCAAGGTTTGTATATAGGCTTAATAATATCATTTTATATATTTTCCAATGCAGGTGGTCATGACCTAAGGAGAATCAGGAAGCAATAAAATACCATTGAGTGATCTGACTTGCATTAGGGGATAATGCAAGAGATAAACTTCAATATGAGAGAAAAGCAATCATATTTCCATTTATAGGGTAGCGGGCCACAATTCAATCATTTGTACTCACAAGCATCAAAAAATTACAATAACTCTTCTTGAAAAGATATTGATTCTAGGGCACAGCCAAAATGGCAGAGAGGACACACACTTCTTTCTGATCTACATCCACAACCCTCAGACTAATTAGCAAATCCAGCCTCTGAACTAGTTCTGTACTGGTAGAATCCATGAATATTGAAAGTACAATAAATAACCAACAGAAGATAATTTTGAATATTGCCAGAAAAGGTCTGTTTCAACTGGGCAAAGAGGGAGGCAGGTCAAGCACAAACAGGCTGAGCACAGATGCCAGTGCAAGCTGTGCAGACCAGGGTTGGAGCTCCATATGGTAGAGAATCTACGGGCAGGAATCTATAGCAATCTATTGCCCTGGTGGCAAGCCAGTAGATCAGCAGAGAAGTTATAAAACATCCAGCACAAACACAACAGGTAAATAGTGAAAGTCAGAATCTCACGGGACTGGGACCTGGCTATACCCACCCAAAAACAGAAGTCTGTAAACACTGACAGCGCAGCCACTGCTATTTGTAGAGGAATCTAGGAAAAACCCCCACTACCCTAAAAACTTCTTGTTAAAAAAATGAATAAAAAAGCAAAAATAACTCTAACCACAGATAGTTGTATGGTGAAAGAGAAGAATAGATTTCATACCCTGAGGAGACTAAAAGCAGATGATCCCCAAATGAAGCCCCAAAGACGATATAAACTATCACTTAATGTGAGAATCTTCTGGAAGAAAGTAAAAAGGATCTTAAAAGAGAGCTAGAAGAAAAATGAGGAAAGGAAATGAAAACTTTGCAAGAAGATTTGGAAAAGATAACAAAATAAAGTTACTGAAATAGAAAAAAAGTATGTCATTAAAAGATTGCTTTGACAAAATGGAAAAAAGAAAATGACTTCCAGAAAAACAAAACTTATGAAATGGGGGGAAATAACTTTCAAAACAGAATTTGTGAAATGGAAAAAGAAAATTACTCCTTAAAAACCAGAATTTGTGAAATGGAAAAAAAAATTCCATAGAACAAACCATCCATTTAAAAATTCAATTGGAAAAAAAAAGTTTAAAAAATTAAATGAAGCTAATAATTCACTAAAAATCAGAACTGAACAAATGAAAATGAATGACTCAACAAGACAACAAGAATCAGTCAAGCAAAACCAAAAAAATGAGAAAATAGGAAAAAATGTAAAATACCTAATTGGGAAAACAACTGACCTGGGAACTAGATCTAGGAGAGACAATCTAAGGATTATTATACTACCTGGAAACCATGATTTAAAAAAAAAGAGCCTAGACACTATTTAAAAAGGAAATCATCAAAGAGAACTGCCCAGATGGTATAGAAACAGAAGGTAAAATAAACATTTCAAAAATTAATCAATCACCTACTGAAAGAGATCCCAAAATTAAAACTCCAAGAAATATTGTGGCTAAATTCCAGAACTATCAGACCAAGGAAAAAAAAAAAACTACAACCAGCCAGAAAAAAAGCAATTCAAATACCCAGGACCCACAATAAGGATTACCCAGGACCCAGCATCTTTCACCTCAAAGGATCAAAGGGCCTGGAATATGATATTCTAAAAGGCAAAGGAACTTGGAATGCAGCCAATAATAAACTACCCAGCTAAACTGAGCATTTTCTTTCAGGGAAGAAGACAGACATTCAATGGAACAGGTGAATTCCTTTTATTTCTGATGAAAAGACCTGAGCTAAAAAAAAAAATTACTTCCAAATAAAGAACTTAAGAGAAGCATAAAAAGGTAAAAAAAAAAAAAAAAAAAAAAAAAAAAAAAACACTCTTCAGAATTGTATTTCTATTATGGATATACATAGTGAGTCCATGTATAATTTGATTTTATTGTTGTAATATAAAAATTAACTAAAATGGAAAGGGGATTGTACCAGAAAAAGGGGAAAGTGGAGATAAAATAAAGGAATCTACATCACAGGAAGAGGCAAACAAAACCTCGTATACTTGAGGGAAAGCAAGGAGGAGAATGAATATTGTGTATATCATACTGTCATCAAATTTGGCTCAAAGAGAAAATATTAGATATATTTGGTTTCACTGAGAAACTTCTCTCACCTTATAAAAAAATTGAGAGGGGAAAGTGGAAAAGGGAATGGGTAGGCTAAACAGATGGAATACAGAAATAGTAGGGGGAAAGGTATGAGAAAGGAGAAGAGATTGTAAAAGGGGAAGACTGCTTGAGGCAACTAGTGCTCATAAGTAAAATACTGGAGAGGAGGAAAAGGAAAAAAAAAGAAAGAGAAAAGTATAATTTGGGGTTAATAAGATGGCAATAAATACAGAATTAGTAGTTTTAACCATAAATATGAATGAGGTAAACTCTCCCATAACGTGAAAGTGGATAGCAGACTGGATTAAAAGAATCCTACAATATGGTGTTTCCAAGAAACATATTTAAAGCAGAGTAATACATGCAGAGTAAAGGGAAAAAGCTAGAGGAAAATCTGTTATGGTTCAGGTAAAGTAAAAAACACAGGGGTAGCCATCTTGATCTCAGAACAAGCAAAAGGAAAACTTGATCTAATTAAAAGAGATAAGGAAAGAAACTATATCTTGTTAAAGGGTACCATAGATAATGAAGCAATAGCAATAATAAACATTTATGCACCAAGTGATATAGCATAGAAATTCCTAAAGGAGAAGTTAAGAGAGGTGCAAGAAGAAATAAACAGCAAAACTACAATAGGGGGAGAGCTCAACCTTGCTCCCTCAGAACTAGATAAACCAAATCACAAAATAAATAAGAAAAGTTAAACAGATAAATAGAATACTAGAAAATTTAGGTATGATAGGTCTTTGGAGAAAATTGAAAGGAGGCAGAAAGAAAGTGGCAATTCATGGAACTCATACAAAAATTGACCATATTTTAGAATATAAAGACCTCAAAATCAAATACAGAAAGGCAGAACTACTAAATGCATTTTTTTAGATCGGGATGCAATAAAAATTACATTCAATAAAAGTCCAGGGAAAAAATAGGGCAGAAAGTATTTGGAAATTAAATAATCTCATCCTAAAAAATGAATGAGTAAAACAGCATAGAAACAATCAATAATTCCATTTGAGAGAATGACAATAATGAGACAACATACACAATTCTGTGGGATGGAGTCAAAGCAGCAATTAGGGGAAATTTTATATCTCTAGATGCTGATTTGCATAAAATATAGAAAGAGAAGATCAATGAATTCAGCTTTTAACTAAAAGACCTAGAAAAAGAACAAATTAAAAACTCCCAATCAAATACCAAACTTGAAATTCTAAAAATAAAAGGAGAGACCAATAAAATTGAAAGCAAAAAACCCCCAAAAACAAACAAACAAACAAAAACAACTATTGAATTAATAAATAAAACTAAGAGTTGGTTATATGAAAAAAAATCAACAAAATAGATAAATATTTAGTTAATTTGATTGGAAAAAGGAAAAAGGAAAATCAGAAATGAAAAAGGAAATATTCCAGTAATGAGAAGGACATTAGAACAATAATTAGGAGTTATTTTGCCCAACTTTATGCCATTAGATTTGATAATCTAAGTGAAATGGAGGAATACCTTAAAAATGTAGATTGCCAGGATTAACAGAAGAGGAAATAATTACTAAAATAGTCCCATTTTAGAAAAAAAATAGAAAAAGCTGTTAATCAACTCCCTAAGAAAAAAATATCTAGTTCCAGATGGATTTACATGTGAATTCTATCAAACATGTAAAGAACAATTAACTCTAATACTTTATAAACTATTTGAAAAAATAGGGAATGAAATTATTTTTGTAACACAGACATGGTATTAATGGTAAGATGAAAACAGACAAAGGATATTATAGGCCTAAATTATATTAATGCAAAAATCATAAATACAATATTAACTAATAGTTTGCAGAAAACCATTCTCAGAATAATACACCATGGCCAAGTAGGGTTTATACCAGGATTTAGGACTGGTTCAATATTAGGAAAACTATTAGCATGATTAATTTTATCAATAACAAAATTAACAAAAAACATATGATAATCTCAATAAATGCAGAAAAAGGATTTGATAAAATCCAGTACCCATCCCTATTAAAAACACTAGAAAGTATGGACTTTTCCTTAAAAATCTTTTCATACTGGCTAAGAAATACACTAGTTGATTAGTGGAATAGGTTAGGTTCACAGGACAAAATAGTCAATAATTATAACAATCTAGTGTTTGACAAACTTAAATCCCACATTTTTTGGGATAAGAATTCACTATTTGACAAAGCTGGGAAAGTTGGAAAAATTGGAAAATAGTATAGAAGAAACAATGCCTATTGACTCATACCTAACACCGTTTACCAAGATCAGATAGAAATGGGTTCATGATCTAGACATAAAGAATGATATTATAAACAAATTAGAAGAACATAGGATAGTTTACCTCTCAGATCTGGGGAGGAGGAAGGAATTTGTGACCAAAGAAAAACTCGAGATCATTATTGGTCACAAAGATAATTTTGATATATTAAGTTAAAAAGTTTTTGTACAAACAAAATTAATGCAGACAAGATTAGAATGGAAGCAATAAACTGGAAAAACATTTTTATACTCAAAGGTTGTTATTAAGGCCTCATTTTAAAAATACATAGAAAATGAACTCAAATTTATAAGAATTCAAGTCATTCTCCAATTGATAAATGATCAAAGGATAAGAATAGACAATTTTAAGAAAGAAATTGAAACTATTTCTAATAATATGAAAAAGGTGCTTACTCTCTCTCTTGGACTTTGGGGAGAACACTTGAGAAACTCCCTCAGAGAAGCTCTCCCATGAGAGACCCACCCCAAGGAATCAAGAAAAAGTGGTTTCATTCTGTTATCTGGGTGGGACTAGTTAAGTCCAGGACCACTCTTACTTAGCCCAAGCTGGAGATCTAGATTTTGACCCCTATTGAATTGGAGATTAGTCCAGGGACACTCATTCAAATGGAAAATTTCTATTCAATTCCAAAAATTTCTGTCTGATTTCAACTCAAATTGCCCCAGCCTCTAGCCAAAGTTTCAATTATAAAAAGAGGCAAGTTGGGGCTCATTCTTTGCAGAAGACCTAAAAGCAGGCCAAGGGACCTCCCTTGGCATAGCTACCTGAGAGGGAATCTCTGTCCACTGAAAAGATATTCTCTTTTCAGCGTTAACCTCTCTTTGTCTCTCTCACATATTTCCCTAGCAGGACTATGCCCCTTTTTACCTCTCTGTAGGGACTTCTCTGCTAGACCTTTATCTCTCTGCCAGGACCTTTCCATTTGGAAGTTAGTCTTCCTAGAAAAAGGTAACTTCCTAATGCCAAGTGCCAATAAACTTCTTTTTTACTACTAACTTTTCAGGTTCATAAATTCATTTACAAAGGTCCTGCACCAACCAGAAAGGGGGTACCACATCTCTCTGCCCTGTGCCAAACCTCATCATTTTTGGTTATCTGACCAGGAATTGAGGGGAGCTGAACTTCATCAAAATGACAAACTATTCTAATAACTTTGCCAAGAAAACTCCAAGCAGGGTCAGAAAGGGTCAGACACAATTGAGAAGATTGAACAACAACAACAACAGCAACAACAAAAATACTTTCATTCTTTGTCCATATAATTTGAATTAATCAACATTTGAAGTCAGGTATTACCTAATTACCTTTTATTAACCATTAATTTAGGCATCTTTTTATTTTATTTGGCCTTTATTTTTCATTTTTATGACCTTTTCTTTTATGTGTGAAAATACTATACTAAGAAAAGAGATTTTCTATCAAGATTTTCAAAGATCATTCTACCAGAATGAGCTTAAAGTCCGCCAAAAATGATTGTTCATACACTTGTAATAAGGATGACTCATGCCTTTTAATGGTGCTTTGAAAATTTACAGATCTTTCTGTACTTAAAAAATTTAAATGACATTTTTACCCTTGGGGAGATTAATAAATTCACTAAGGTGAAAAAATGAATATCTTTTTCCTCAGTAAGAAAATTGTTCAAAGATTAATTTAGCCTGTTTAATTTAGTGCTCAAATGTTTCTCAAAGCTCTTAAAATATTTTTTCACCTTTGGTGCACCTGGGGCACCAATTTGATTACTTTTACTCATGATTTTAATGATTCTTTTTTCTTCAATGTCAAGTTACTTTAATTTTCATTCATTTTATTTACTCCCTAGTGATTTTCTTTTGTTAAAAAATATTACTGTAAATTTGAACAATCCAGATTTCTTTCTCTTACTCTAGTTTAGGTTCAAGGTTAATGTCATCCTAGCACAAATCCAGGATCACATGCTCCCATTCTTTCTTTGCCCTCTCATTTTCCTAGAGTTGATAAGGACCTCTATGAATACCTGGTAATGCTAAAAGTTGAAAAATAATTCTTGAGAAGTGATTATCCAGCTTCTGCTTACAGATCACCTCTAACACACAGACACAGATATATCTATCTATCTATCTATCTATACATATATATATACATATATATATGTATATATATATAAAGAGAGAGAGAGAGAGAGAGAGAGAGAGAGAGACGAAGACAGAATGATAGACACAGAGAAAAACAGAAAATGGGAGACACACACACAGAGAAAAAGAGAGAGAGGAAGAGAGAAAGAGAGAGGTGTCACAAAAATGCATCAGAAACTGAATTGACTAGTTTGAGATGGTTTATTCTGGAAGATAATCTAACATTTTAACCCCAGACAGATAATTTATCACTTAATTTACACAGATTTATTAAGAGCATGGTGCTCTTCTAGGGACTGAGAGTATAAACACAATAAATGTAGGAGAAAAAAATAAAGGAAGGATGGAGAGAAAGAAAGAAGAAAGGAAGGAAGGAGGGAAGGAATGAGGGAAGAAAGGAAAGAGGGTGGGAGGGAAGGAGGGAAGGAAGGAAGGAGGGAGGGAAGGAAGGAGGGAAGGAAGGAAGGAGGGAAGGAATGAGGGAAGAAAGGAAGGAGGGTGGGAGGGAAGGAGGGAAGGAAGGAGGGAGGGAAGGAAGGAAGGAAGGAAGGAAGGAAGGAAGGAGGGAAGGAGGGAAGGAGGAAGGAAGGAATGGAAGGAATGAAGGAAGGAGGGAAGGAAGGAACATTCCTGATGAAATGGCATTAATCTCAAACAAATACCAAACGTGAGACAGGACAATGGTGTGTTAAGAGTTTTAGAAGAGAAGTCATTTTTCTATGACCATAAAGTCACAAAATATATTTCATAAATACTAAACATTTATAGATTTCCAAAACATATAAACAAGAGGCAAAGTTATAAAAATATTTGTGATAGAATGTTCCTTCTGCTTCTTTTTCACTATTCCTTGTGTGTCTCCCCAATTCCTACTACCATCATTTAAAACTGATACAATAAGAAGGCCAGAGTCTTTCATGACTGATTTTACACAGTGCATAGCGAGTAGGGATCTCAAGAACTATCATTTTCAATTCTTTCATTTTGCAGAGGTGACGAAGCTTGATTGGCAAGGTTAGTTGACTTAAACACAATCACAATGGTTCTTATGAAGCACATTCAGGTTTTTGAATTCCAAAAATAATATTGTTTTATAATACAAACCCTCTCTTCATCCTGCTCCTCAAACTCATGAAACTAAGGGAGAAGTTTGCATATACAATTGCCCTTAAATCCTGGGTAACCGACTTCATTTCTAAAATACCAAGGTATTTTCTTTGAGACAAAGGTCTACCACCTCTCTATTCTTAAGCCAATCCCCAAATGCTTATTTATATTACCACAAAATATTACCCATGACTACAAGACCCTTCTTTACTTCCTGTCCTAAACAATCTTCTGTGTTGCTATGCAGCTGTTATTGCATGGTTACTGTATTTCACCCCAGAGGTCACAGCTGGATGATTTATTTCTAATATAACCATCTCCACACTACAAAATGCAATGGGCTATATAAATGTAAGATGATATTGATATTATTTATTACTCTCTCTGTCCTTTTCCTGATATTATTCTGACCAGACTTTCTTATGAAATACACCAGATTTCATAGTATACTTTATACTTTCCTGCCCCAATTCATTTCCTTTCTTTATGTCTTTCCTTATTATACTTAGGCTTTATAAATTATGAATAATTTAATTTTAAAATAATTCAATTTTTTAAATAGCAAACATGAGGCCTTTTTCTGCTTATATTAAATAACTCTAATGAAAGATGTACATTTTGCAAAAAGATTAGGTTGCAAAGATCCTTTTTGATTAAGAAAAGGGTCACGGTGACAGATTGAAAGAAATATTGATTGAGCTTGGAGTCAGAAGGCCTAGCTTTTATCAACAAGTTTGTCACTTACTAGCCATATAACTTTAAGCAAGCCACTTCATCTCTGGACCTGCCTCAGTTTCCTCACTCTGAAAATAAGGGCAATAATACTTAATGTATCTACTTCACAGGGATATTATAAAGATAATTCCTTTATATAGGTGGGTCTATGGCTTCAGAGATAGCAGCTTTCCCTACCAGCGCACATCACAGGATCACTCATATTTCCTGAGCTAGCATTTCTCTTGCTGTTTGTATCTCCACAATTTTTTTTTAGAGAATTTGAATAATTTGCTGGAATCTTTGTCTAGTTTTTAAAATATCTAGCTCCCTTTCTTTTTCATATAGCCTTTAATTCTGGTCACAAATATCCATGATGATATCTTTAATGATGCTCAGGATCAAAGGTTTAGAAGAGATCTTAGAAATCATTTAGTATAATCCTTTCATCTTAAGGGAGGAGAGGGGAACTGTGGCTCTGAGAAGTGACTTAATTTGTCACAGTTACACAGCTAGTAAACAGTACCATTTTGATATAAAACCTGGCCTTCTGAATACAAGACTAAACTCTGTGCCCTTTCTATTATACCATTCTTGGGTTTTATCTTAATAGAATGTAGCAGTGTTAAAATTCAAACTCATGTCCCCAAACTCTAAACAAGAGACTCCTGTCATTATGACTCCCTGTTCAGTGACACAGTTCATTTAATATGCTACAATCTACTTGGCATTTGTCAATTCGCTGGCTATGGATTATCCAAAATTCATTTCATATTTTCAGCAGTATCACATCAGGAAATGTTGCCATTAAAACTGGGCTTTTGTGACAGGGAGCTCCCTGAGATCTTGGAACATGTTGCACAATTTGCCAATCACAATTCTGCCTGCATTCTATTTATTAAATTGGCTCAACAATAAATAAAATGAGGTAAAATATGAGGAAGTGCTTTGTAAATTATAAAGCTTTATTTTAATATAATTTTAAGACTTCCTAAAATATCCCTCAGACCTTACTGATCTTGTGATTTTGTTTTTACTCACAATGTCTAGATTTTTTTTCTTTTTAATTTTAAAAAATACACCTTGGATGATTTAAATAATTGGTTAAAATAAAGATCAAATCTAGGCTGTTTGAGCATCCCACCCATTAAAATATACCAAATAGGATATTTAGTGTCAGTTCTTTGGGTTTTTCAAACATGCTGTCTAAAAGGTACTGGCCAAGTTATAGTCTAGGGGAAATATCACCTCAAGTTGTTGCTGCTCTGCTTTATCACATGCTTTATCAACTACTTGAGTTGGGGGATGGGAAGTAAAATCAATGATGATTATGATGGGCTATGCAAGGGAGACATGATAGACAATGTCTTCATCTCTTCTAATTGGTATATGACTGTTGCTTTGGTTCCATTCCACAATTATTAGAGGTGATCACTCAAAAAAGTCAGCAATGATGACAAGTCTTTAAGCCAGGTGAAGCCACTTATCAGACACAAGATCTGCTTTTGCTTTTCCTAATGAAAGATGAATTCAAACAGCAAGAAGATACTGTTTCAATAAGACTGGGGAAAAGATGTAACTTATAAGCTGTCTACAGACTCAGGAATAAGTGAAATGTTATGACAGGGGAAAATGTGTGTTGGCAACACTGCTTGACTCATATTTCAAGAGTCAAATTGAAACCATACTTTGAGACGATACAGACACTGACAACTGGAAAGATGTTCTGAAATGCTTACTATTTCAGAGGATAACTTCCAGTTCCCCTTATTTCTGATTTGTTTCATGTATAGGATAAATATAACCTGAGGGGTGAAAGCAGAGGTATGAATGGGGAAAGCCTGTTGGAAGGAAGGAGAATGTTAAAATGCAAAACAAACAAACAAACAAAAAAACCAGATTCAATATTATTATAAATAGTTCAAAAGACAGACTAGAAAAACACTGTAAAATTCAACTTATACAGTCAAAGTTAAACATCCCAGTGAAATATAGGGATTGTGAAAATCTTGCCATCAGCACACAGGTCATGTCTATTACTTTTCATTTTGATTTTAAATCTCAAAGTAACTTTTTAAAAAGAAACCATAATTAAAAATTATGTTTTAAAAACTTCAATTTGAAATAAGTTTCTTTTAAAGTCACTTGACTTTTAGTATTTTTTAAAAGGTGAAACATTTGCATATAATTAAATCTTATGATCAAACCTTAACCTTCAGCTGAAATGAACTTCCAAATATCTCTTCACTAAGCTTTCAAAACTAAACTTTGTCTAGATTGTTTGGGTGAATTTGTTTTTCATTTTTAGATTCATCTTTTCATTTCTTGCATTTTATTAGATATAAATGGTGGTACTATTGTCATGAGAATCATTTTAGAGCCAACTACTCTCCATTTTCAATGATCAATTCTGCAAGAAAAGAAGTTTAGGATAAACATACATCTATGCTTTTAGGTAATGAGTGAACTTCAAGAAGCTCAAGAATCAAAATCTTATCATTATCTGTGAAATTAATGTTTAAGGTTAGTGAACATTAACAGTATCAAACAACCTTTTTGCAAAGGAATGCTAGAGATTTTCTGTTTCAGATAAACCAAAGAATCTTGAAATATACTTTATTCTGTATTGGTAGTGTGATGGTTCAAATACTAAAGAATCTGTATTAAATCTAAATCTAAAACTGGGAAGAAATATATTTAATATCTTGAGTTACAATCATGACTTAGTTATGTAATGTTATTTCTATTTTGTTTTCCCCCAAGTCTTTGGATTATTACTTAACTTTGAATCAGTCAATAAGCTTTTATTAAGCAACTACTATGTACCTGTTACAATGCTAAGGTCTTGGAGCATGAATGGGGGGCAAAAAAAAAAGAAAAACAATTATGTAATCAATGAACAGCAAGTCCACATATCATCAGCACCCTAGTTTGATTTTTTGAACTTTAAAAAATTCAGTGTTAGGTTTTCTTTTTTTTTTTTTTTAAGTGGGAAGAATTATAAGGGAATAGTATATTATATATAACCAATATATAATATAATTATTATATTAATAATCCATTATTATTATTATTATCCATTATTAAGATAGATTTTCATTTTACTTTCCACCATTTGTAATTGTTCTGGATCACACAGCCAATATGTATCTAAAGATGGATTTGAACTTCTTTTCCTGACTTCAGACCCAGCTTTTCAGCCACTGTATCACCTAACTGTCTAAAAGAGCCAGCTCTTTTAGTCTTGTAGCAAAATCCTGTAAGATTCTCTTTTTTCTCACTAGCTCCAAAATTTTACAATTTTTCCCTTTAAAAGGAAACTGCAATGAAATTATTTTAATTGTATTTACTGTAAATATCTTAAATATAATCCACTGTGCTTCTAAATACTTTAAAATAGGTAATAAGATATAAGGAATGGGAAATATGCTTGGGAAAAATGAGAAGATCATTCAATCCTAGATTTAGAACTGAAAGGGATGTTGGGTATCATCTACTCCAGGACTTAACTTTTTTCTGCATGTGACCCCTTTCCACCCAAGAAATATTTAAGTAACCCCCCCTCCCCATCTGGAACTTGAGCCAAGGTGTTTCTGGGAGTGTTCAGTCATGTGAAGTACAAAGTACATGTGTTGTGTATGTTCAGTACCAAAAATTCACTGAAGTCACCTGATGCTACTTGGGTAAGCAATGCCAGAAAAACCTTGGATTCATTATGCATTTGATTTCAAATTAATTTTTGGTTGTTGCACTAAGAAGCCTTTTACTTTTGCCAATTTGTTGCCTCCCCCAGCAAAAATTCAACTCCATATGGGGTCATGACCCATAGTTTAAGAAGCTTTGATCTAGTCTAACATAAGGCATCATTTTACAGCTGAAGATATCAAGGAACATAGAGATTAAATAACTTGTTCAAGTTCATTCATGTAGTAAGTGACAGAGACAGGCTTTAAATTCAGGTCCTGTGGCTCCCAAGCATAGCATTTTCTCCACTGTACCAGGGTGCCCTTCAGGGTAATGAATAATGGAAAGACAGTTGTACTAGACAGTTACTCTTTTATTTCCATTTTCTCTTTGAAAAAAGAATAATCTTCACACTGAAAAAAGTATAGATCAAAAAGAGATTTGAAGCCCCATCTAAGTAAAGAGATTCCAAGAAAACTCCTTTGTTATTACTGAGTAGTTTTAGACTCTTTGTGACCCCTTTTGGAGTTTTCTTGGCTAAGAAACAATAATTGTTTGCCATATCCTTCTATATCTCATTTTATAGATGAGGAAATTGAGGCAAATAGAATAAAATTTCTGCCCAAAGTCACACTAGTAAGTATTGGAGTTCGATTTGAATTCATATCTCCTTTCCTCCAGGCCCTGGAGATCTATCTACAGTGCCACTGAGATGCCTATAATTGCTGATATCACCAGGCTCAAATAATATCTAAAGGTCCTTGAAGGGATTTGAAGAAATAATTATAGAGTAACTGTTACTGAACTTTGAAAAATAGTGGAAAATGGTAGCAATGATTTAGTTCTATTTTTCATATTGGAGAAGAGTTCTTTGAACTCCTTACTCAAAAGGAAGTTTTATTTGACTTTTATTTCCTGTAAATTTTCTAGAATGCCTTAGTGGGATGAACAATGGATTTGGGAACACTTAAAGAGTGGTGATCAATATGAGGCAGCATGAGTTCATCAAGTATAAGGCATGCTAAGCTCTCCTTATTTCCTATTCTGATAGGATTTAAATAACAGGTAGGCCAAAGGAGAGCTACAGACAAAGTATTCCTGATTTTAAGCAAGGCATTTGCCAAAGTTTATTAGATATCTTTGTGTACAAGGTAGACAAGTAAAGACTGGTTATAGACAGGAATTTCTGATTGAACTCACAGACATTGCATGGCTCTAGAAAACAGAGGACATATTGGACTTTTAGGTTCACTTTTTTTTTTTTTTTTCATTTCCTGAAAGAACCCCAGTTTTGGAATTTAAAAACCAGGACTTGAATCCTGGCTGGACTACTTATTGACCATGAAACTTTGGACAAATTCCTTAACATCTCTGGGCCTCTATTCCCTCATTTATAAACTAGAAAATCTCTACATATTGAAACTTGCTCTACTCAGCTTATGAATCCATTGTTCAATTTTCATTGTGAGCAAGTATCCCTCAGAAATTGACAGATGTTACAAATCTTGGATTGATTTTATTGTTAGCCATCTTAATTATGTAGACTTAACAAAGTAATGGAAAAAATATTCATAAAGCCAATTAAACCCAAAAATGTGTCCTGTCATTTATACTTTTTTTTTTGGGGGGGAGCTGTTTGTTAAACATTTACCAATATAACTCAGCTCCTTCCAGTTTTAATCTTGTGATTCAGTGACTTAGGAATTATCGGTATAAATTGCAACCAAAAAGATTTTGGTTCTATGTAATTAAAAAAAAAATCATTGTAGTAATTAGAATTGTCCCCAAAGTGGAATAAACTTGCTAGGAATGGATATAGTTTTACCTTACTTAAGAACCTCTCAAGTGTCAGCCAGTCAGTCAGTAAACATTTAAGATTCTACTGATGAAAACTAGATAAGGGGTACCTAAATGAAATTAGGTTTAATTGAGGTATAGTGGCAGGTTCGGAGTACAGAGAATCAAATAGAGCTCCCCTGAAACCCCTTTGGATTCAGCGCAAGGATACAGAGTTAAATGAGGTTTAGTAATGGTGCAAGAGTCTTCTGTAAAGGAATTTACAGACCTGAAAACCTAGATTGATAAAAGAAGTTTATTGTGGGTTAAGTAAGATTAAAGTCTGGTTAGTAAAGGGTATTAGGTAAAGAGAGCAGGACACCAGAACCAGAAGTTCTGGTGGACAGAGAGTCTGTGGTGAAAAGCATGGTGCTAGCATGTTTCGACCCTCTGCAAAGAGATGATTCCAGTTTGGCTCTTTTATAAGAAGAGATTTGGCTAAAGGGGCCTATGGGTGGTGTCCCAGGTTGATTCCTCTCTGGGTTTCATGGAGGGCTGGATTTTGCTAGGTGGGGGTTGGGAAACCTGAGCAGATCATTAGAATGGGGGCTGTTTCAGCCCAAGTTGGCTCAGATCCAATGGGGGCTGGGAGAGCCCGGATATCTACCATTGGAATTCAAAAGGGTGCTTTTGACCAGGATTTGTGAATCAAAGGTCCTAGCTTCTTTAGCCACAGTGGGTTGGGAATCAGAAAGGAATCTTAAAGGAACACAACCAGCATCACTACTATGTGCCAGGCACTGTGTTAAGCATGGAAGATACAAAAAGAAGCTAAAGACAACACCCTCCTTTAAGGAACTGGCATGTATATCTCTTACTTGGGGACATTGTAAAGGACTTTACTGTACAGAGTGTGGAGAAGATTATCACCTAGGTCCCTTCTGATTTAGAGATTCTACAAATCTGTATTTTCTGGGTGAATGAATGAATAAATGAATGAACCTCTCAGCAGCTCACTTTTTTCCTTCTGTACCACAGATGGAAGAGAGTTTACTGTGCCTAAGGGGCCATTTTGTAGGGATTACTTTGTAAAGTGCATTGACTATGCAATGTAATCTATAAATGCTAAACACAATGTCTCTATTTTATTCAAAACCTAAATCCCAGAGGGTTTCATTTACTTTTTTATTTCATTGTGATTTTTTTCTTTTTTTACTTTGAAATTCTTCTTTATGATCTATTATTAGAAAAGAATGGGTTTTATATTACTTGCAAAGTGTCTATAACCAGAAGTTATTAATTACCATTCAAGTGAAAAGAGTTAAATGAAATTAATTTTCTCTTTTTGAGTAGTTTCTGCATATTCTAGTACTTTGTTTGTTGTGCCCCCAACCCTATCCACCTTATCCTGTGGCAAGAGTATAGGATTTATTTTAAGGTCAATTTCCTCTAGGGATATGTTCTACAATCTTTTTGTAACATTAGTTGTTCTCATTTATTAACTTCCTGCCAACACCTGAAGCAGTGTTTGTAAGACAGTTAACAGAAGAAAGAAAATGAAATCTGAATACTTTGAGAGGAATATTTAGTAGGCCTTACCATACACATCCAATCTGGAGCTTGGATGAAGACATACGTATTGAGAAGACCCAAAAAGTGAGAATCAAGAAAGGAACAGTACTTTAAGTGAATGACAGTTTTATGAAGCTAAATGGTGTTCTCTGGTGAACAACTTTTCATGAGGAATCTGGGTGCTGGTACACACCATCTTGTTTTTTAAAGAGATCCTACTCTCAACTAAGCAGGCCCACCCAAGAAAAAGGCCACAATGTCTAAAACTGTATGTGTGTGTATATGACAATGTATGCATTCGTATTTACAGAATACATTCACATTATATAAAATGTAAATTTTATTTCTGTATTTTTGAATATACATTATATATGTTATGTTTAATAGCTGCTGCTGCAAAGAATAATTAGTAAATCTATGAATCGGAATTCTGTTTAGCCTTTTATTATGAAGTATAATCATATGTCATATTAAATAAGAGCCCTGATTACAGGTATCACTATGTGAAAGTATTGATTGAATCTGACTTTCTACTTGGAATGCAAGACACATAAAATCCAAACATAATCACTTATTGACAAGCAGTAATGACCTTAATGAAGTAGAAGATCTTGTTTAAAACAAAGAAACAACTAGATTTGGCAATAAAAGTTTAACTCTTCCTTACTATGGACTTTGGCATCTATTCAATCCTTTTACTTTATAATATTATTGAGATTCAAAAGGAGACCTCAAAAGGTTGGGATTGTGGACCAATGTCCCTAGGTAGCTCAAAAAAAAAAAAAATTGTAGGCCTGAATACATCGTCAAATCAACGGACAAAGTTTGTTACAATTGTAATGTCTTTTGAAGTGGGACTAAGTTCCAAAAGGATTTAGCAAAGAGCTAGGAACAAGAAGACAAGCTTAAAGAAAAAGATAGAGAGATTGGGTGTTTCTTGTCACTGATATGCTAATTTTATGGCTTAGAGGTAGAGTTGAGGAGTAGTCTAGTATGCACCTTACCATTTGTCTCATAAACACTAACCAACAGATTGTTACTTGGAAGTCAAAATTGTCTGTAGGACTATATTTTAGTATTCCTAAGGCCAGGAGACTTCAGGATCATTGACAAACAGATTATTAGAATAATAAAGTCAGGGAGTCTCAGGATGTTGCTATATTTCCCTAAGAAGCTATACCATATTGATGAGAATTAGGTAAGGAGTATCTAAATGAAATTAGGGTTAATTGAGTTCTAGTGGCAGGTTCAGGGTACAGGGAGTCAAATAGAGCTCTCCTGCAACCCCTTTGGATTCAGTGCAAGGATACAGAGTTAAATGAGGTCTAGTAGCAGTGCTAGAGTTCTCTGTAAAGGAATTTACAGACCCAAAAACCTAGATTAATAAAAGAGGTTTATTATGGGGTTTGGAAGTAAGGTTGAAAGGTAGAAAGACACTAGGGCTAGGTGGGCAGGGACATAGCCGGTGTAAGGATGCCATGTTTGGGACTCCTGCAAAGAGTGGACTCCAGGGTTCCCTTTTTATCTGAAGGGGCTCATGGGTGGAGTCCCATATTGGCTCCAGGCTGGGTTTCAGCCAGGATTAGAATTTGAATAGAATTCAATGGGTTTTTAGATAAGGAGGAAGCTGTTTGTGGGGGTTGGCAAACTTGAGCAGATCATTAGAGTGGGGGCTGAGACAGCCCAAGTTAGCTTAGATCCAATGGGGGCTGGGAGAGTCCAGATATCTCCCATTGGAATTCATGGGGGGTTGGGAATTAGAAAGGAATCTTAACCCACATAAATATCAGTATGTGTTTTATATTTGACACTCATAGACATGGGACATTGATTACTTGGGAAAACCAATAGGAATAACTGGGTTCAAAACTGATTTCATTCCTATAGGAAACTCCCAATTTAGAATTTTCCTTCACCAATGAGATAGGCAACTCATTTGTATTTTTCACTTGTAGAGAATTGCTTTGGATAAATGAAATATTAAAAATCTTGCCCTATACCTCAAAATTTGAACCAAGTCTTCTAGAATTCAACATTTAACCATTATGTTCTTTATGACACTGGATCTTTGTTGTTAATATTATAATGATATTATGCTTCATTCATTGTATTTATATTTGAGAAATACCTTGTACATAGCAAACATTTAATAAATGTTTATTGCTTAGTGAATAACTCATTCTCAGATTGAAGGACTGCTTTGATGTCCAAAAGAATATATATAGGACTTTTAAAAAAATTAATACTATATAAATGTAAGGAATTGCTGTTTGAAAGATGGCACAGTCTTGTATAAAGAATATTTGGATTTGTGCCAGAAAGCTTGATTTTTGAATCTTGACTTCTCTACTAATTAGCTGTATAACCTGCAAGTCACTTACATTCTATGAGCACCAATTTTCTCCTTTGTAAAAGAGGAATGATATTCCCTGCTCTTTTCATTCCACTGGCTTATTGTGAGGATCACAACGTAGTGTATTTTTAAAAACATGATAAATTATTTTAGAAAAAACATGCAGAGATTTGCCAGAATGAGGAGAAGGTTAAGGCCTACCAAAAAGGGAAACAGGAAAGGAGGAGGCAGATTAGGTATTAACTAACCTTAAAACTGACAGTTAAAAATACTCACACTTTTTTGTTATTAAAACAACTACTCTTTGTAAAACCTCAAGCACCAACCTACAGCAAATGCCTAAGGAATACAGATATTAATATTACATGACAGAAGCTCCTGTATCCTGGGAGTGCTGTGAACTGACTATAATCCCCTGTTAGGAATGGCCATTAGTCTGTTATCAGATATAACCAATTCCAATAACAATTTGAATAGAGTTAGGATGGAAGTCCTTTGTCTTTCTCTCAAACCTCAGTAACTTGTGAGATATTGATTAGCATATCTTAAAACTAATCTGTGACTTGGCCTGCCAAGTACATTCTATCTAGTTCTTTGAGCCTCTCTCTTGAGTTGGAATCTTTATGTCTGGGAACCTCCCAAAGCTATATTTCCTCTATTAAAAAATCTGTTTATGATGAAGATCTTTGCTAAATTCTTTTCAGAACAAAGCCCACTATGAGATTACTATCTCTCTCTCCCTCCTCATAGTACCTCCCTTTTAATGGTGCCTTTCTCCTTATTCTGGCTAACACTGGTTAGTCTAAATATATGCTCACACAACTTTATTTCACATTTATCATTCCTGGTATTCATTATATCTCTTCGTTTTGTCAGTAAACTTTTCCCTTAAATAATTCTACCTTTTGCCAAAGAGAATGGCCTTTGCGAATTTATCATGTCTTTATTTTGAACTAAGAAATGCTCATCCTAACCCCAACAAGAGTAGCAACTGCAGAAGAATCTATGCTATGTAATTATTTTTAAAGAAAAAAAATCTTTAAAAGAAACCATAAGAAAATGACAATTGGCCTCCAGATTAAGTATCAATTTGTTAATGAATGTTAAGGAAGAGAATAAAGTCTTGGTAAACATTCATGTCCACAGTCTATAGTTAACAGGCTCATAGCATGATCCACTGCATATAATATGTGCATGTTGAAAGGAATAAGAAAGATCAAAAAGGCAGGAGTAGGAAGTATAAAGTATATAACAGAAAGAAAAGGGAAAATGCAGCAAGTGATCCAAATGGTGAGAAAAGCAAGAAGAGGAAGAGTTACAACCTTTCAAAAGGTCACTTTTTTCCCTTATTGGTAGTTTCAAACATTACCTCGGTTAAATTTCTAACTTAATTTTTTTTTTTTTTGTAAAGGGAAAGAAAAATGGAAATTTCATGTCACAAAATTGATAAAATTTAAGAGAAATTAGAATGTAGAATGAAAAATCATAGGCCCCAAAATTCAAAAATATATTTGACTCTCATCTCTCCATAAAATGTTATTATGTGGTTAGACATGCAAAATGGTAAAAAAAATATGACTTTCTGTCTCTTTGACTGTTACCAAAAATCATTTCAGGTTCTCTGTGCATTATTGAAGAATATTCCCTGAGGCCAAATTAAAAAAAAAAAAAAAGTAGATCTATAGATTCTGAAAAGTCTAACACCTGGTTCTGAATGTCTTATATTCTAACCATGATTAAAAAAAAAAAAAAAAGACTTTGAATACTAGTTCTTTATAATTAAAAGTCTTCCAAATAAGGTCCTTTCCCTTCATTTTAATCAATCCTTAACGGGACTCAGAAACATGTATAATTCAATGCACTGTTTCTATTTATTGTCCACAACTCTACCCCCAAATAATACTGTCCCAACAAACATAGCTTTGACACTAATGCATTATAGACTAATGTCATAAATCCTACTTATCATGAAATATTAATATATTGACATAAGATAGAATTTAAAATCCTAGAACTGGCCCTTCCCCCCCCAAAAAAAAAACAAAACAAAAAAAAAAACCTTCCTAAGATCAAGATGAGTGAGGGGTAGTTCATAAATCAGTTTTTTCCCCCCAAAATACTGAGAGTTGACATTTATATAGCACTTTAAAATTTGCAGAGTCTTACAAATAATTTCATGTTATTTTTAGAGCAATTCTGGGATGTAGTGTTGTGCCACAGTTCTCTTTTATAGTCCTGCCTCAGTTTCCCTAAATTGTCCTGCCTCAGTTACCTTGAATTGTTCTGTCTCAGTTTATAATTGTTCTGCTCAACCACTCCTCCCTCCTAATCATGAAGATCCAGATAAGGACAAAGACCTTCTATCTTAGGCATCATCAGAATGTTGGGTGCCTCTCCCCATTCTGTAATCTCAATTATCAGATATCCCCTATGACTCTCCTCACTCTGTCAAAACTGCATTGTTAGTCCCATGTTCCCACTCTTAACACTCTGATTCCACCCTTGCTTTGGTCTACCCCCTGTGTCTGAACCATATGTATATAGGTCATTGAGAACTCAGATTGTTTGCTGAATTCATGGAGACAATAGTCTCATTCAGCCCTGGGACCAAACTATGAATCCATTTGGTCCCAATAAATCTCTCCCTTTCAAATAAATTAGTAAATACTCTCTAATCTCTATCTTGCCTCAGTTTCTCTGGCATTACATTAGGTGCTTTTATTATCTCCATTCACAAATGAGGAAAGTGAAGAAGGCAGAAGTCAAGTGATATGCACAGCTTCATACAACTAGTAAGAATCTAAGACCATATTTTTGCTCAGGTGATATGATTATATTTCTAACTGCAGAGTCAGTATCCTTTATACTACTCAATTTTCTACAGCTCCATTTACTGCCTAAAATATCAGACTCTTATGGTAGAATTCAAATTGATGTGGATAAACACTGTGTTATGGCAGACAAAATAAACTAATGATATCTGAAGCTAATAAAAAGGAAATAGCTTCCAGAAATAAGGAAATGGTTGTCCCATTTTATTTTGTTGTCCTTCAGTTATGTTCTACAACTTTTTTACCTGTTTGGAGGTTTTCTTAGCAAGAATACTGGAGTGGTCTGCATTTTCCTTCTCCAGCTCATTTTACAGATGAGGAATTAATGTATACTGTTAAGTGACTTGGTCAGGATTACAAGGCTAGTAAGTATCTGTGGCCAGATTTGAATTCATGAAAATGAGTCACTATGTCCACAATTGAACCATACTTTGCTGTAGTTAAATTATTACTTGAATATTGTGTTCAGTTTTAGGTGCTGTTACACCCCTCTGGACTACTCTAATCTGGTAGCTCCCCTTTGAGCTACTCTTAATGCCCGTCTGTCCACGGCATAGCTAGGCCACACTCACCAGTCTTCGGGCACCAACCCGGATCCCATAGAGACAGACCACCAGGAGGTAGGGGTGAAGCGAAAGAGAACTTTATTCTTAGATAGCATATATTTATACCCTGCTGAGGATCTGGGGGAAAGGGGGGTCCTCTAGGAACCTGGCATAATGCGATTGGCTGAAGAAGAAGGAGGGAGGCATGCTAGGCTTTGAGAGCACAAAGGAAGGAGGCGTGGTACCTGGAATCAGATACTGCTTCTTGGGACTATGCCCCACCTCCATGTAGGACTCGCCTGTGCCTCAGAACCTCTCATCCCTCAGGTCCTCCCATATGCCTTGAACTGCATTCCTTGCTTCTGGAGGCTTTTTAACCCTTACAGGTGCCACAATTTAGGAAGAACTATCTCCAAAAGTACCAAGAGGACAATAATGATACTTAAAGGGCCTTAAATTCATATCATGTGAAGATTACTGATTATATATTATTCTCTTTATGTTCTCAATTCTATCAAACTTATCAAGTGGTTACTCTTCATATATGACATTTCATCTACTTTTACATGTGCTGAGAATACTTTCTTTCCTCAGTTGTATCTCTTAGAAACTTTAACTTCCCTCAAAGCTTGACTCCTATGCTATCTCCTACAAGACACCTTTCCTAATTACAATAATTGATATTGCTTCTCTTTTAAAGTTTTTTTTCTTTCTTTTGAATGTATTTGATATTTGCTTATTTTCATACATCGTATCTACCCAGTAAACTCCTTAAAGACAGAGATTACTACCTATTTATCCTTCTGTGTCCATCACTTAGCTTCCTTCCTATTAACAAAACTATCAACGATTACTTTTGATTTTACTTGACTTCAATAGGTTGATCACCTAGAGGATGTGTTGTAAGATTCTTTTTCAAATATAGGTTGGTGGCCCTTTAGTGATTCTATGGCCGGGGCAATGGACCACTCAGATGTTCAGGTTCAAATAAACAATGCTTTTAATAAGAAACATAAAATAACTTCTTAAGTAAAGGACTCCATCAAAGTGATAAAAAGCAATCTAGGAAAGTAAAAACAAGAAAAAGTTAGGCAAGTAAAATTTTTTAAAGTCTTTTCTGAGGTCTTTTGCTAGTCTTAGCCTCCTAGTCCAAAAGGCTCACAGCTGCGTCCAAGATCAATATGCTTTAGCACAAAATGAATTCTGCCTAATACCTTCTCCACAGTATCTTTGATCAAAACAGCCTCATTTGGTGTTATGGGAGTGTGCGTGCCAATTCAAGGCCCTGAATTTCCCTCCAGTATCTTAGCCCCATAACAATTAGACTAAGTGGCTGCTGTGGTCACTTCTAACTCTGACATTCTGCGATTCTGCTGAGCAGCACGGCATCCTAAAATGGATATGACAGGTAGCATATGACAGCAAAACAAACTATCACTGTTTTTTGAATAACTTTCTCCCTTGCAACCTGATGGTCCAGAACCATGGGCCTTTTTCTTGGAAATAGAAAAGTAAAACAGCCTCAAAATCAAAGCAGAAGAGTTGAAATTTGAAATAATAGGCAACAAAACAAGATAACATGGTAGAGAAGGAAGACTATGAAGAAGACTTGGGTTCAAATTTGCATATAGTATTTGAATTATGGGACACAATTGACATAACTTTCTTGAGACTCATTCAACTACCTTATATCCAATTGACAACTTATAGTAGTATATTGATGTGTTATTATGTACCAAGTTGGTGAAAGGAGATCCCTCAATGACAAATAGCTTCTGTTTTATTGGGTCTTTTTTTTGAGTAGTGGAATCTATTTCTTTCTAATTTTAAAGCTCTGATCCTAAAGCTGATCCTATGAGTCATATGATAAAAACAGCTTTTAAGGGGGAGAGTTGATATTGCAAGATGGATAGGGGGACAAATAAGAGAAATAGAAAAAGGAAAATAGAGAACAAATAAATAAATAAATAAAGTAATTCAGGTGTGAGATGATGAACACATAAACTAGTGTGGTATCTAGGGGAATTAACAAGAAAAGACAAATCTAAAATACATTGAAGAGGAAGAAAAAATATGTGGTGACTGATTGGAAATAAAGAATAAAATAGGTTTAAAAAATCAAAGATATTGCATTTTATAGGCTATATTTCCAGTAACAATGCAAAATAATGGAATTTAAAAGTTAGAAGAGACTTATATAGCATAGTGGAAGCAGAAGATTTGGGTCCAAATTATAATTCTTTAGATATTTAACCTGATTGATCTCAGTTTCTTCATCTATAAAAATAACAAATTAAATTAAAATATTTCTAATGTCCCATTTAGCATCCTTATTTATACATACATTTTGATTTTTATTTTTGATTTATGAAAGAATAAGCATTTTCATAATATCGTAGAATTTTTAAAAAGACAATTGCACATGAAACTGCAAATTTTTATATATAACTTAATATTCCTTTAAAATATATAATAAAGTTATCATGTAACTTTCTTTTTTCCTTTTATTTCTTCTCCCCTCTCCCCAATGTTGTGTGTGTGTGTGTGTGTGTGTGTGTGTGTGTGTGTGTGTGTGTATTTTAAATCATTCCACATATACTTCTATTTGTCATTTCTTTCTCTGGATGTAAATAGTGTACTCCTTCATAGGTTCTGTGTAGTTAATTTGAATATTTAAAATTATTAAAATGGCTTTATTACTCAAAATTGTTCTTAAAACAATATTGCTGTTACTATGTACAGCGTGCTCTTGGTTTTGCTCATTTTGCTCATTATTGCACTCAGATCTATCCATGAGCTTCTGAATCATTGAGCTCATTTTTTTTTAATAGCACAGTAGTATTCTAGCACAATCAACTTGTTTAAACTAACTTTTTGATTGAGTCTCGAGGATTTCCCAAGGTTATCATCATATCATTTGCAAAAGAGATAGTTTTATTATTTTATTGTTTATTCTGATTCCTTCTATTTCTCTTTTTTCCTCTTATTGTTATTGCTCAGATTTTCAATACAATTAATGAAAGAGGGCATCCTTGTTTCTTTCTTTTTTGGAGAGGAAAAATTGAAATCCAGAATGTTTTGTTTTTATTTCTTTTTTAAAGTTTTTCTATGATCTTTTAAATTTCATCTTTTTTTCTTAAGTGTTTTCCCTTTCAAAGAGCCATTTCATTTATCAATTAGATTTATTTATTTTTATTATAGCTTTTTACTTACAAAACATATACATGAGTAATTTTTCAACAATGATCCTTGCAAAGTAGTTTGTTCCAAATTTTCTACTCCTTCCCCCCAACCCCTTCCCTAGATGGCAGGTATTTCAATACATATTAAAATATATGTTAAATTAAATATATGTATACATATCCATACAGTTATCTTGTTGCACAAGAAAAAGCTGATCTAGAATTAAAAAAAAAAAAAAAAAAAAACAACCTGAAAAGGTAAACAAAAAGGCAAGCAAATAATAACAGAAAGAGTGAAAATACTATGTTGTGGTCCACATTCAATTCTCACAGTCCTCTCCCTGGGTATAGATGGCTCTCTTCATTGCTGAATAATTGGAACTGGTCAGAATCAATTCATTGCTGAAGAGAGCCACGTCTATCAGAATTGATCATTGTATAGTCTTCTTATTGCCATGTTGCCATTATCTCCTGGTTCTGCTCATTTCACTTAGCATCAGTTCATGTAAGTCTCTCCAGGCTTCTCTAAAATCATCCTGTTTGTCATTTCTTATGGAACAATAATATTCCATAACATTAATATACCATAATTTATTCAGCCATTCTCCAATTGATAGGCATTCATTCAGTTTCCAGTTTCTTGCCACTACAAAAGAACTACCAAAAACATTTTTGTATATGTGGGTTCCTTTCCCTCCTTTAAGATCTCTTTGGGATATATGCTCAGTAGTAACAATGCTGGGTTAAAGGGTATGCACAATTTGATAATTTTTTGAGCATAGTTCCAAATGCTCTCCAGAATGGTTGGATTCATTCACAGTTCCACCAAAAATGTTTCAGTGTTCCAGTTTTCCCACATCCCCTCCAACATTCATCATTATCTTTTCCTATCATCTTAGCCAGTCTGACAGGTGTGTAGTGGTATCTGAGAATTGTCTTAATTTGCATTTCTCTGATTAATAGTGACTGGGAGTACCTTTTCATATGATTAGAAATAGTTTCAATTGCTTTATCTGAAAATTGTTCATATCCTTTGACCATTTATCAATTGGAGAATCGCTTGATTTTTTATAAATTTGAGTCAATTCTCCATATATTTTGGAAATTAGGTCTTTATCAGAACCTTTGAATGCAAAAATGTTTTCCCAGTTTATTGTTATCCTGCTAATCCTCTCTGCATTAATTTTATTTGTATAAAAAACTTTTAAACTTAATATAATCAAAATTATCTATTTTGTGATCAACAATGATCTCTAATTTTTCTTTGGTCACTAATTCCTTCTTCCTCTATAGGTCTGAGAGGTAAACTATCCTATGCTCTTCTAATTTATTTATAATCTCATTTTTTTATGTCTAGATCATGACTTCATTTTGACCTTAATATACAATAAGTATAGGTCAATGCCTAGTTTCTGCCATACTAGTTTCCAATTTTCTCAGCAGTTTTTGTCAAATGGTGAATTCTTATCCCAAAAGCTGGGGTCTCTGGGTTTCTCAAACACTAGATTGCTATAATTAGTGACTATTTTGTGATGTGGACCTAATCTATTTCACTGATCAGCTAAGCAGGGGTTCTCAAACTACAGCCTGCAGGCCAGATGTAGCCTGCTGAGGATGTTTATGCGGTCCTATTTATTGTATTTGCTCGACATATCCAAGAACACTTGATATTTTTCCAATTGCTTAGATCTGTCTTTATTTGTGTGGAAAGTGTTTTGTAGTTTTGCTCATATAGTTCCTGACTTTCCCTTGGCAGATAGAGTCCCAAATATTTTATAATATCAATGGTTATTTTAAATGGAATTTCTCTTTGTGTCTATTGCTACTGGATTTTGTTAGTGATGTATAAAAATGCTAATGATTTATGTGATTTTATTTTGTGTCTTGCAACTTTGCTAAATTTGTGTATTATTTCTAATAGCTTTTAAAGTGATTCTCTAGCGTTCCTTAAGTATACTATTATATCATCTGCAAAGAGAGATAATTTGGTTTCCTCATTACCTACTCTAATTCCTTTGATCTCTTTTTCATCTCTTATTACCAAAGCTAATATTTCTAATACAATGATGAATAGTAATGGTGATAGCAAACTTGTTTCACCCCTGATCTTATTGGGAATGGTTCCAGTTTATTCCTATTACATATGATGCTTGCTGATGGTTTAAAATAAATGCTACTGACTATTTTAAGGAAAAATCCATTTATTCTTACTCTCTAGTGTTTCTAATAGGAATGAATGTTGGATTTTATCAAATGCTTTTTCTGCAACTATTGAGATAATCATACGGTTTTTGTTCATTTGGCTATTGATACAGTTAATTATGCTAAAATTTTTTCTAATATTGAATCAGCCCTGCATTCCTGGTATAAACCCTACTTAGTTGTGGTGTATTATTCTGGGGATGATTATCTGTAATCTCTTTGCAAATATTTTATTTAAGAGTTTTGCATCAATAATCATATATAAATATAATATAATATAATATAATATAATATAATATAATATAATATAATATAATATAATATAATATATAATATAATATAATATAATATAATATAATATAATATAATATAATATAATATAATATAATATAATATAATATACATCTAATTAGATAATATAATATACAAAAATTGACCATATTTTAGAATATAAAGACCTCAAAATCAAATGCAGAAAGGCAGAACTATTAAACGCATTTTTTTAGATCAGGATGCAATAAAAATTACATTCAATAAAAATCCAGGGGAAAATAGACCAGAAAGTAATTTGAAACTAAATACTCTCATCCTAAAGAATGAATGGGTGAAACAACAAATCATAGGCACAATAATTTCATCCAAGAAAATAACAATAATTAGACAACATACCAAATTTGTGGTATGCAGCCAAAGCTGTACTAAATGGAAATTTTATATCTCTATATGCTTACTTGCATAAAATAGAGAAAGAGATCAATGAATTTGACTTGCAACTAAAAAAGCTGGAAAAAGAACAAATTAAACCCTCCGCAATCAAATACCAAACTTGAAATTCTAAAAATAAAAGGAGAGATTAATAAAATTAAACTTAAAAACAAACTATTGAAATAATAAATAAAACTAAGAGTTGATTTTATGAAAAAATCAACAAAATAGATAAACTTTTATAAATTTGATTAGAAAAAGGAAAGAGGAAAATCAACTTGTTAGTCTTAAAAATGAAAAGGGAGAACTTTCCACCAATGAAGAGGAAATTAGATCAATAATTTGGAGTTACTTTGCCCAACTTCATGTCAATAAATTTGAGAACTTAAATGAAATGGAGGAATACCTCCAAAAATGTAGATTGCCCAGATTAACAGAGGATGAAGTAAATTGCTTAAATAGTCCTATTTCAGAAAAAAATAAATAGAACAAGCTATTAATCAACTCCCTAAGAAAAAATCCCCAGGACCAGATTGATTTACATGTGAAATCTACCAAACATTTAAATAATAATTAACTCCAATGCTATATAAACTATTTGAAAAGATATGAAATGAAGAACTTTTTCCAAATTCCTTTTATGACACAAGTAGGATGAAAACAGAGAAAGTTAAATTATAGACCAATCTCCCTAATGAATATTGATGTGTATGTGTGTGTGTCTGTCTGTCTGTCTGATAGTTTCTCTTTGAGCCAAATCTGATGAGAGTAAGATTCACACAATGTTCATTCCTTTCCCTTCTTTCCCTCAAATGTAATAGGTTTCCTTTGCCTCTTCATGAGATGTTATTTCCCTCATTTTACCTCCACTTTCCCCTTTTTTGGTACAATCCCCTTTCCACCTCTAGTTCTTTTTTTATATTATAACAGTAAAATCAAATTATACATGCCCTCTCTAAATATACCTATAACTGATATACAGTTCTCAAGAGTTCTTTTGACCTTTTTATGCTTCTTTTGAGTCCTATATTTGGAGGTCAAATTTTTTGTTTAGCTCTGGCTTTTTCATTAGAAATAAATGGAATTCTCCTGTTTCAATGAATGTCCATGTTCTTCCCTGGAAGAAAATGCTCAGTTTAGTAGGGTAGTATATTCTTGGCTGTATTCCCTGTTCCTTTACCTTCAGAATATCAGATTCCAAGCTCTTAGAACTTTTAAGGTGGAAACTGCTAGATTCTGGGTGATTCTTGTTTCGACTCCTCAGTATTTGAATTTTTTCTGGCTATCTGTAATATTAATATATATATATATATTTTAGTGTGATAGTTTTGAAATGTAGCCATGATATTCTTTGGAGTTTTAATTTTGGGGTCTCTTTCAGGAGGTGTTTGGTGAATTCTTTTAATAGTAATTTTACCTTCTGATTCTATGACATTAGGGCAGTTCTCTTTGATGATTTCCTGAAAAAATAGTGTGAAAGCTCTTTTTTTATCATGATTTTCAGAGAGTCCAAAAATCCTTAGATTATTTCTCCTAGATCTATTTTTCAGGTCAGTTGTTTTTCCAAGTAGATATTTTATATATATTTTTTTTCATTTCTTGGTTTTGATTGAATGATTCTTGTTGTTTCATTAGTCATTCATTTCCATTTGTTTAATTCTGATTTTTTGTGAATTATTTTCTTCATTTTTTTTTACTTCTTAAATGAGTTGTTTTGTTTTATGGGACTTTTTTCCATTTTATAAATTCTGCTTTTTAAGAAGTTTTCTTTTTATACTTCACAAATTCTGTTTTCCTGGGAGGTTTTTTTTTTTTTTTTTTACCTTTTCCATTTCACAAATTCTGTTTTCCAGGATGTTGTTTTCTTTTTCCATTTTATCAAATCTATCTTTTAATGAGTTATATATGCCTTTTCCAAACCTTCTTGCAGAGTTTTCCTTTTTCCTTTCATTTCCCCATTTTTCTTCTAGCTTTCTTTTGAGATTATATCACCCTTTGGGGCGTCATCTGGAGACCATCTGATTTTAGTCTCCTCAGGGTTTGAAATCTGTTCTTCTCTTTCACCATAGAATCTATTTAGAATTAGAGTTCACTTTGCCTTTTTACTCATTTTTCTTTTAAAAATGTTGGGATCTGCTTTTAGGCCAAGGAAGGTTTCCCAAGTTTTCTCTACAAGCAACAGTGAAGCTGCAGCAGCTGTGCTGGGATCTTGCTGAGTCATTCCCAGTGCTAGATGGTTATGGCCAGGTCCCATGAAACTCCAGAGCTCCTAGGTTCACTCTTTACTTTTTGTGTTTGTGTTGAATGTTTTGTAACTTCTCTGCTGATCTACTGGCTTGCAACCAGGGCAGAGTAGCCAACACTGTGGCAGAATCCTCCCCATAGATTCTCCATCTCATGCAGTCTGCATCACCCTGCGGAGACCACACCTGGCCCAGGTCTTGCACTGTAGGACTTGTTGTTCTGTACTTGGCTTCCCTCTGTGCCCGACCAAAACAGACCTTTTCTGGTGATCTTCAAAATTATCTTCTGCTGTTAATTTGCTGTACTCCCAATATTCATAAATTATGCCAGTCTAGAACTAATTCAGAGGCTGAATTTGGAAATTAGTTGAGGGTCCAGGGAGAAGATCAGAAAGAAACGTGTGTCTTCTCTGCCATCTTGACTCTGCCTCCCCATACTTGTTTCATACCTGATCTTACTGGAAAGGCTTTTGACATATCCCCATTAGAAATTATGCTTACTGATGGTTCTAAGTAAATTTTTTTTTAACAATTTTGGGGGAAATCCATTTATACCTATACTTTCAAGTGTTTTTAATAAGGCCCTTACTTTAAGGATAAAGCTGAGTCCCAGAAAGTTTAAATTATTTGATTAGGTCACACAATTAATCAATGGCATTTCTGGAACTAGAACTCAGATGTTAGAGATAAAAATTCAATGCTCTTTATATGTCCCTAAACCATCTTACTGATCTATTTGTAGTGAGCTCTTGATTACTTTTCCTATGTATGATATCTGTCTGTCTATCTATCTATTTATCTATCTGTCTACTAAGATAGATGACAATTCAAATTAGCTAAATCAATTCTTTTGCAAATTATAGGGATTTAGGTAGATGCTTAAAAAAAAATCTTTGGATAATATTTATTGTATTTTTCCCTGCAATAGATAAGAACATTGTCTTAAGAATCAAATTCCAAGAGTAGTTGACAATGGGGTTAAGCTGAAGAGACTTGGTTTTGAATTCAGGATTTTACATTTTTATTACAGATGTGTTGGATGGAGAAAGGATTAACTGAAATTGTTTCATCTTGCTTAATTAGAGAAACAGTAAGAAAATAACAGGATTGAATAAACTAACAGAGTAAGCTGCACCAGGGTAACTATTTTTGTGAAAAAAAGTTCATAGGCTACATATGAAATACATTTTAAAATTTGCTTTATTCTTCAGAAATGTTTTATTGTGTATCTTATTGTTAAAGACGAAGATTTTGAACATTTTTTGAAAGTGATATGCCAAATTAGTGACAGAATACTCCAATTTCAGGAAGTCATGTAGGAGACTGAGAAGAAGTGTTCTGATTTATTTGTTTTTGATTGTTTTAAATACTAGTTTGGGTTTGTGAAATTTACCACAATAAAGAGTAAACAGTGGATAGGGGACACTTGAGATAAATATATGAAGTTAGAGTTTGTAGGCAGCATTTATTTATTCCTCCACTGACTCAAAATTAATTTAATGTCTACTATATGCAAAAAGAGATGAGAGTGAAACAAAGTTAACTAAGATGCAAAACTTGCCTTCAAGAAGTTTACAATTTAGAGAGAGATGAGGTAATGATATAATTGATACTATGCTAAAATTGATACTATGTTATTACAGAGAATGTAAGTGGACAACCATCTTTTTTACTAAATTGCAATTGGCAGCTCACTTTGCCACCTGATTAGAAAAAAATTAAAATAATCTAGAAGAAAGGAAATAATTCAAGGAATGGAAAAGTCACTCCTTAACATTTGCAGTTAACTTTTGGAACTTGAATATTCCTATGATTTTTTTAGTAACCATTTTTACCTTTGGATTGGTGATCCCTACCTGTGTGGTTATTCAAACAGAAAAAATGCAACTAGTGTGCATTGGGCCTTTCATATTTTCTCTGTTGTGCCAGAATGTCTGCAGTCACTGTCAGCCAAAAGACTCTTAAAGATCTCAAATGGCTCAGTAAGCAATCCTACTGCTGAGAATGTGTCCTTCACAATCTCCAAGTCATATATCAGCCAAAAAGGACAATGTCCAAGGTTATGTTGAGTTACTCTTATTGGCTTCTGAAATCAGCAACTAAAGTCTCTGCAACTTCTCTTTTGTTTTTCAAAGGATATCCAAAGTACAGAAGTTTACATTAGTATCATATATAGTACAATACCCTTAGACTGTTCAAATCACAGTCTAACATGGTGTAAGCTAAGATTCAGGTTAAAATGTTGTCATTTTAATAAAATAATTTTACTTATTGTGCAGTATTTATGATACTGTAATTTCATGTTATAAAAAAGTGAATGTCTAAAGTACTATTTTAAATTGAAATGTCAACCCAAAATACCACAGAATTATAGGGAATTACTAACAAAAAAATGTTTTATATGTTACCAACTTTATTTTATGAATTGAATTTTGTGGGTTGTTTCATGATCACTATGTTAGGAAAAGTGCTTATCATCAGCATTAATATTTTGTTATAAAGAGTTGTCTGTAGAAAAGAGTATTTTCATCCATACCTAGTGAAAGTTATAAATTTTGGAGGATGCAGAACCTAACATCTTATTTCCCAGATGTTCAATGTTATTAATATTTGGGTTTTTGATTGCCGCACTATTTTCAATTAACATTACCCTAGCAAAAGTTGAGGATTTGCATGATAAACTATTCCAAATTAGAGAAATCAGTATTAGGCAAACTGAAGGAGAGATAGAAGAAGAATTTAAGAGAATGGCAACAGAATAAATCCTTAGTATCCTTTTTTTTTTTTTTTTTCATGTCTCTCAAGTGCTAGTGCCTCAAAAGTGAGTTCATTATAGTGAGTTTTAAGCTAGCTGACTGGATAGGACTTACATCCAAAAATCATTCTTCCCTGAGGAACTGAGGCAGGGAATTTATATATGGTTTTAACTAATTAGGGATTAACCAAGGCAAATAGGTGTGGGGGATGAGGATGCTGGGAGGACAGAGAAGAAAACTAGTGATCATAACTTAAATCTTACATCCATTCAATTCTAAGATTTTCTATTCAATTCCAGCTCTAGCTGAAACCCAGCTCCATCAAGAACTGCCTTCAGCTTGTAGCCGAAGGTTCCTATTATAAAAGAGCCAATTTTAAACTTACTCCTGACAAAGGACCTAATATGCTATGCCAAGGAAACTCTCTCTCTTCCTGGCATAGCAGCCTCTACCTGTTGGAATAATATTCTCTTTCAGCATTACCCTCTCTTTAGTTCCTTCAGCTATTTCCCTAATGAGACTTTATATCTCTCTGTTGGGATATCTCTACTAGATACTTTACTTCTCTGCCAAGATTCCTCCACTAAGGAATTCAGCCTTCTATTCATGCATAGCAAAGGCTGACTTCCAAATGCCTATAATAAACTTCTTTTTATCAGTCTAGCTTTTCAGGTTTATAAATTCCTTTATGAAGGATCTCTGTGTTGCCAGAAGGAGGGTTCCCAAAACTCCCTATCTATGCACCAAATCTCAAGGGGATTTAGGGGAGCCAAACATCATTATTTAGTTCCCTGAACCCCAAACTGCCACTAACCTCATCATTTAACTCTCTGACCAACAGGAACCCTAATCTCATTTTGGTTCCCTAACCAGGAACTCCAAAATTCCATATCTCATAAGGGGGAATTATCCCAGCAAGGATTGAGATAATGCATGTAGAGTTTATGACACAATGGTATGTAGATTAATCACAGCTTCAAGTTTCTTTCCTGACTCGGTTCTCCCAGTCCTAATAGAAAGGAAGGTGTGTGTGTGTGTGTGTGTGTGTGTGTGTGTGTGGCCATAATAATTTTATTCAAGGTGGCACAGACTATACAATCCTACTGGAGGCAACAAGAACATTATATACAATATGAATATGAAAAGAATAAAAATTAAAGTAATTAAATACATTCCTGGTGAATGTTGTATTTCTTAATTTTGTCTGTAACTTCTCCTAAGTAAACATATTTTTTGCCAAAGAGAATGGCCATTGTGAATTCTTCATATAACCAAACCCCAACATTCAGTACCTACTTCAATTTCATCATTTGGTGCAAAGCCACAAACATTTGTCAGACTAAGGCTGATCTTTTCATTATAAGCTCAGAGGCTCTATCAAAGATCAGGCACAGGTAGTCCATATTGAAAATTTAGAGTAAATATATTTTTAAATTTATACAACTCAAATTTCTTTTGAACGAATCACTCAATGACTAAATGAAAATGAGAAAAAAAAAAGTGCTTATTAAATTCCTGCTGTATGCTGTTATGGGCCAGAACTCTGAACTTGAAACAAAGATTCTTACAAAGTACTAACTAGGTGGAATTGATGAGGCAATGGTTATCTAGTTTAGCATGGTGCTTAATAATTCTCTAAGTTTAGTATGATTGATTTAATCTTACAACAAATAAAGTGATATAATGATTGTTTTATACTCAGTGTAGAGCATACACGCTAGGAGCCTCAGTTAGATTCATTCACAAAGAGCCAGATTCAGAGAACCAGAGGAGGCAAGCACACTGGAAGCTCTCGGAGCCAAGGAGACAGAGATTCATTTCCACCATCAGTCAGGCCGCTGGTGGCAGGCTCTCCTCCTGCATTTTTCCACTGAGACCAAGATTGGTTTGAAAGCCTCTCCAGAAAGCTGCCCAGCCCTAGGAAGGAGAAAATAAAGGATTTGGACTTTAACCCCTGGCTACTCTTATGGTGATTACTGAACTAAAAAGAAGGCTACCCCAGAGACCACAGGAAAACCAAACAAAGAATACTACATTTTAGCACCCAACGTGGGGCTGGCATGATCCTGAGTTCAGTGGAAAAGTCTCTGTGACCCAGAAATTAGGGTATGTACAAAAATAAGACAAGAAGGAAATTTTGTTAAGGGCTAAACTAGTGCTTCAGCTGAAATGGGACAAATGTTTAGAAAACAAACAGCCTTCTTTTCCAATTCAAGGAAAATGTATCAAAAGCTTGTTTTAAACCAAAGTTTGATTGTAACTTGGGAACAGATCATTGGACTTTTAGGAACAGTACAGAAACACATCTCCTTGGTTCTCAAAAGAAAAAGAATTAGATTCAGAGGAGTGGAAATTAGTAAGAGAGCAACTATGTGAATACCACAATAATAATGGACCTGACTTAATTTCTAAAGAAATACTTTATACATATAACTTAATATAACTGGCTTTAAGAAATTATATAAATTTAATATAAGAAAAAAAGAAGAAAGAGCAGGAGGGGATGATAATAACAAACTAAGTGAAAAGAATGAAGAATTAGAGAAAAATGGAGTTAAATACAATTCTGATGAAATTGAGGAGTATGATGCTTCACTGCAGGAGCCATTAGGGCATTCCCCACCCCTGACCTATGCCCCTCAATTAGCACTTCATGGGTGGAGGGAGAAGGAGGAAGGAGAAGGAGGAGGAGCAGTAACACAATCAGCACCACCTATGAAGCAGCATATAACAAGATTATAAAAGGCATTAGTTAAAGCTAAAAGTAAGAACAAGATATATCTGATTTGACAAACACATAATTGTTATTGAAGAGTTTGATTATGCAGGTCAAGCCAGAAGATCTTTTGATCTGGAAAAAGTTAAGGATTTGAAAAAGGTGGCACTCTTTATGAGGCTACATTTTCTTATGTTAAGATGTTACTAGAGAATTTGGCTTATGAAATCTTAACCCCTAGTGATTGGAAATTTATAGCAATGATATGTTTAGAACCTGGACAAAATTTGTTGTGGCTTTTGGAGTGAACTCTGCGGCTACAAGTCCAACACAATAAGCAAACTGGAGTTAACATACAAATCACCTTTGATCAACTAGAAGATAAAGTTCAGTATGCAGACACTTTAGCACAGAGTAATTACCCCATAGCAGATTATGAGCAAATTGCTGATGCTACTATAAAAGCATGGGGCTTCCTCCCAGAAAAAGATGGAGGGGAAGCCTTCACAAAAATAGAGTAATGTCCCAATGAACCTTTTGCTGATTTTGTGGGACATCTGCAGACAGCTGTCACAAGAACTATTGGAGAAAATGCAGCTACAAGAATTATGATCAGAAGAGAAATAGGCCTCTAAGAAAGCTAAATGGGCCCCGGGAAAGGAGACAAGACTTTGAAAGAGATAATAAAGGATTTGGACTTTAACCTCTGGCTACTCTTGTGGTGATTACTGAATTGAAAAGAAGGCTGTTCCGAGACCCCCAGAAAATGGAACAAAGAACACTACAGTATTCCAAGCAATGTGCTCAAGGTGGGATACAAGTGCAAAAGTGAAAACAATTCCTGCCATTAAGGAACTTGTATTCTAATGGAAGTGAGGATGGGGAGTAATATATATAAAGAGATGTCCAGGGAGGCATGTTTTGATTTGGCAAGTTATAGAGTAATGTGTAGTAGTGCAGATACTGAGTCAGGATTTGTGTATGTCATTAAAATTGGAGTAGAAATAATTTCTCTTTTTTTCTTTCCAAAAGTTCACTTAAGAGGTGCTTGTTGCTATCCAATTTGCCACATAGCATATTCCCATTCCTGTTGAGAATGCTGAAAGACTCAGTTGACCCTGATCAGATTAAATGACTATGTTGCTGTGTTAACAATACCATGCTTTCCCCCAACTACCCACCTCACTATTGTGGAATGGGGATGGGGGGCATTTTCCCATATGACATTAACACAAATATTTACACCTAAATTGCACCTAAAGCTACAAATTCTTCTCTTAATAGAGAGAGACAGACTCACAGAGAAGCAGACAGATACACAGACATTATGAGAGACAGAAGAAAAAACAACACAGAAACAGGAGAGAGGTACACACAATGAGAGAAGCAAAGACAGAGAGAGACACACAGAGAGAAAAGACTAGTATAAACAGATCCAGACAGAGGAAAAGAAAAACTAAGAGGAAAAAAAAAATTATAAAAAGAGAAGGAAGTACTTTA